>NW_016690268.1:3463812-3526555 GCF_001604755.1 Lepidothrix coronata | reverse complement strand
TCTGCCCGGGGGGCTGGGAATCGAACCCGGGTCGCAGCGGTGAGAGTCCTGCACCCTAACCACTAGACCACTAGAGGCCCCACCTATAAGGTCCTGTTATTTACCCAGGCTTAAGGTGTTAGAGGATTGCCAATAGACTGCAGTATCCCAGATGAGAATATCGACAGATTGATTTAACTTCCCTTCGCCAGTGACTTACATGGCCCAACAAATAAAACTTCCTTTAGGGTCCTCATCTTAATCACAACACAAGAGGTTTATTAAGTTTCTAAACCATCATTGGAAGGAGTTTCATATACTTTCAGACTTCAAGCACTTTTTGCAATGACCAGATGCCTAGACTGATCTTGTGAACACTAACTAGTGCACTTCGTTCAGACACCCAGATACAAAACCCATGTTCCTCACCATAAAACACCCAAAGGCATGAATATGGGAGATTCTAAGAGAAAAAGACTTCCTGGGATGGAGAAGGGGAAGGCACAAAGCTCACTTCAGGCAGACACAACTTGCTCCACTGGCAGAGCTGTGATGGTGGGACCTTCAGGCAGCCAGATGCAGGCAGCAGGTAGGGGAGGCCATCAGCAAAGTGCACATCTGCCCCAGCTGAATCCTCAGCCATAGCTCTGTGCTGTCCTGTGTCCCACAGGTGTGGGATGCTCCATGCGGTAATTTTTCAGTGCTTATCAAAACTTTCAAGAATTGCAGTTTCTGTGGGCCTTTACATGAAAGGGATCTTTTTGTACCCAGTGGGAATTCTGCAAACGGCACAAACCAGGACCTAAATAATTAGAAGTGTTCACTCAAAAATACATTTCCCTTCCAGAGGAAATACTGATAGGAGGAATATATGTGAAATGACGGATTGAATATTAAAACTTACATTTCCCGAAAAACTGTCAAATGCAACACCTACAGATAAGAAAAAAACCCCCTCCCTCAAATATTATTTTTACTTCTTTAAAGGGCTGTGGCTTAAAATAATTTCGCTATAATTTTGTTTGTTATATTTGAAGTTCAGCTTACTTAAAAGCTTCTGAAGACTTAAATACAGTTCAATTATACATGCATTTTTAGTACCATCCATTTGACACTCAGTCAGATGCACTTGAACGTACACAGAATGCTAACTCAAGAACTACTGAAAAATGTTCAATTTTGCACATAATCCTTCTTATACAAACAAAACACACCTCTACAAACCCACACAACACATTCTTGAAATAAATGTAGGAGCTGAAAGGCTGTAAGAGAGCCACATGCAAAAATAATTCTTCATCAGAAGTTATTCCATTGCAGACAACATTAACTGAATAAATCAGGTTTTACAAGTGACGATAAAAGAAAAATGAAGAAAAAATATGTTTTCTCTTCTTAGAAAAGTAATGTTAAATTATTTCTTTCTACTCTGACCAAATGACCTGAGAGAATATCAAAACCGTGGTGTGCTTTCCAGGTTTAATTGCTCCTGTGATAAACAGTGACTCAGACACAGAGACTTCACATGCAAGAGTGCACTCAATCATAAGATGGGAAAGTACAAACAGGAATTTCCCAAGCCTGTGAGTTCATTTTAAAAAGAGATTAGAGAATGTTGATAGGTTCCTTAAATGTTAATATTCACCATTAATGCCAACAGAGTCCACAATAAGCAACACCCCAGTCCAGGGTAGTGATCTGTGTAATTCAAAGTCAAGTGTCTGATACTGCTCAGTACCCAAGAATCTAGAGAAAACCTAGTGATGGACCTTTCATCCTAAAACACTAAGTTTGTAGGCACCACAAAGGTATGCCCCTAAAGACATAAGTGTTTGTTTTTTAGACAGACTTTACATCTAATATAAATATTTGTTACACAAATATGCATTCAGGTATCTTTTTTTAAAAATGTCAAAACTAGTGCCCTTTAAAATACTGTGTGAAAGTCATTTGTACAGGTGAATCCACTGTGTGAAAATTTATTCCAATTCATTTTAAACTTTTGCCCTCAACTTTTTTATATAATTCTGTACTTTGAAAACTTCCATTAATATTTTCTGTTGCCTTCAGAATTTTCAATGTATTATGTATGCCTTGTTTTACAATAGCTATATGGGGATGCTGTTTATCCACAGCGGGTCTGTCAGAGATGTTATCCACATACAAATACTGGAATATGGCTGACAAAGTAAGGGGACAACAAAAGCATGGTTACAGAAAACATGGGCTCACTGTCTGGTGAAAAAAAGGACCCATTGACACAGGACATGAAAAAAGCCAATGCACTCCATGTCTTTTTTGCATCAGGTTTCACTGGTTAGTTTTGCCTTCAAGCCTTGCAGTTCCCTGAGCCTCCTATGGGACTGGAGCAACACCTGCTATAAAAGAAAACATTTCGGAGGCTCTTGAGCCCAACTGCTCATACAGGAGCCAAAATGTCCAGATGAGATGTACCTCAGGGTTCTGAGGGAGGTGGCCAATGCTACACCACTGAAATATCATGGTGATCAGGGCAGGTTCCTGATGGCTGGAAAAAAGGAAATGTCACGCCTATCCTCAAGGAGGGCAAGAAGAGGATTTAGATAGCTACAAGTCTTACCTCTATCCCTGGAAAAGTTACAGAGCAAATATCCTAGAAGCTGTTGCCAGCCACATGATGAACGAGGAGGCTGCTAATATCCCATATGGATTTACCAAAGGTGACTCTGGTGCTGTGGACAAGGAAGGGGAAGGTGGCAAATGCACACTCTGACTTTAGGGTGGCCTTTGACTTGGTCTCTTCTTGTGCCCTTGAAATAAAACTGGGGAGATATGCAGTGTATAAGCAGATTCAAGGGAATCTGTCTGCACTGCTGGACTCAAAGGGTTCTGACCAGCAGCACAAACTTGAAGTGGCAGCCAGTTACTAGGAGCTTCCATCAGGGGATGAACACAATTCAAAGTCTTTATTAAACAACATGGATGATGTGACAGAGGGCACTCTCAGCAAGCTAGTGAATGTCATCAAATTGGAGGGAGCAGTCAATACTTTGGTGAGCAGGACAGCATTCAGATATTCTTTGGTGAGCTGGAGAAATGGGATGACAGGAACCTTAGGGAGTTCAACAGAAGCAACCGCAGAGTCTTCCACCTGGGCTGGAACGACCTCATGAAACGGCATAGACTGGTTAGGAAACAGATTTGCAGACAAGGAGTTGGAGAATCCTTTGAATGTTAATCAGCAGCTTACCCTTGCAGGAAAGGACAACCACATACAGGGCAGCACAGTGTGTTATCATCGGGCCAAGAGAAGTGATTGCTCAGCACTTCTGAGCCTGCACCCGAATCACTGTGTCCACTTTTGGGCTCCATGCTTCAAGAAAGGTATTAATATACTGGACCAAGTCCACATGGGGACAATGACAGTCTGGTACTGTACCAGGCTGCCTGGAGCTAGAATCTCCATCCTCAGAGATACAGCCCAAACAGACAGTCCAAAATAACCTGTTCTTGTTAGACATGTTTTGAACCCAGAGTTGAACTAGATGACTGCCAGAGGTCCTGTCAAACCTAAGCTACTCTATTATTCTGTGAATAATCAAGCCTTGTTCCTGAAGCTCATAATCACTGGAGGAATTTCTGTTTCTGTATTTCACTAGACAGGTACAAACATCCATCCAGGTACTGTAATTAAAATGACTGGTTCTTAACTCCTTTAGTTCTGTTAATTAGTTATTTGATAGCATATATCAGATTCAACATCTACAAGTGGAATACCCTGAAGGACTACTTCAGTTCTCTCTTTTCCTTCACTTCTCTCTTTTTCTCTTTCCTTTCCCCCTAATCTCTTTCAATCCTCTCTCCTCTACTTCCTCTCCTTTTGCAGAGACCTTCATCCCAGCCCTTTGTTCTTTATACTATGAGAAAATCAGGAACACCCCTTTCAGTGCCATGATGAACTTCTACTAGAAACTTGAGATGTCTGTGTGCAAAGAAGGGCCACAGACACAAATACATGCTGACTCTAAACTAAGTTTATACCCACGTCATGTTTAGGAAGTTAATTTCAGTCATGTGGGTTGAAAATAAAATTTTTTAACCAAACAGAAAACTCTAAAATCTGAAAGACTGATTTCTAGAGTTTGAATACTCTATACAGATACCACGTCCATCACAAAGGTGTCCTGTAGTAGCAGGCTCTATGACCATTGTATCCTCATTTCGTGGTAAATGTCAATATTTGCAGTGAAACAGAAACACAGCAAACCAGATGGGAACATTCTACATCATACGAAGTGATCAGATTGGTTTTGCACAGAAAAAAAACACGACATGCAGAAACAATATCCTTAAAAAAAATAAACTCAGAGATGTAAAAATTACTGGTAGAGAAGAAAAAAATCTGGGGCAAGTACTTCTCATAAGAGAAACACTTAAAATCTAAAAAGATGAATAGTAGATGCAGATTAAAATAAAATATTTACCATTAGTAAATATATGCACAAAGTAGAGAAAAAAAAGTTCTAAAATGCAAGAACAGAGGGTCAGAAAGGCAAATGCTACTTCTGCAAAAAGTACTTGCTGTTGGCAATGGAAGTTCTGTGGGATTAAATTTGTAGAAATAACATGCTATTTTATTCCGAATGACTCACTACACTTACTAACTGTGGTGCTGTGTTTTTCTTCATTCAAGTTCTTCAAAAAAAAAGCATTAAACTGACAAAATCATGACCACATATTTTTGGGGGGACTAAAAATATCACTTATAAAAACAGCTGCAGATAATACAGACAGGTAAACAGAGCACTTGCGATTCAAGTTACTAAATTACTTCAGTAATCTCTGTTCCTACAGTCTGTCCAGACGCTTCCATATTACACTTAAGGTGCCAGCCTTTATTCTGAACATGTTAAATATTCTCAATAACATTCTTTAAAATTAAGTAACTCTGTGGAACGTGACCATCCTTTATAGTTGGGTTCCTCTGCCTGCTGGAGTCCAGGACTCAAAGGAACCATCTATTGCACCCAACCCTTTCCCTACACATGAGCAGGACACTCCATTGCCTGAGGCCTCTCAATACAAGTAAAGCATTAGGCTGCGTTACCCAATACCCATCTAACTGCCAATATTTCACATGAAAGCAAGAAGAAAGCAGAGAAAAAAAATAAAAAACTTGAAGTTGTGCATCTGGAGGGGAAAAGAAAAGATCCTCCTGTCCATGAATCTCTCTAGAGAATCACTGCAACTTTGAGTTCATTAAAATATGAGACCAAGCAAGCAAGCAATCAACACTTTACAATCCCTTCAAGAAAGAAGTCAGACATCTATCCTAAAAAAAGCTTTCATTTTTAAT
The DNA here is from genome assembly GCF_001604755.1 of Lepidothrix coronata. NCBI lineage: Eukaryota > Metazoa > Chordata > Aves > Passeriformes > Pipridae > Lepidothrix > Lepidothrix coronata. Next base: position 3,521,241 of record NW_016690268.1, on the reverse strand, counting down.
GCCAAGACTATCCAACAATATATTCCATAAACTGCTCAGTTCCATGGTACTTGCCTTGCATGCCAAAAGCAAAACAGTAAGTGTTTGCACATATATGGTAAACCCAAATATATATCACACTTCCTAAGACACCATACATCCTCATTTAAATGTTCAAATCATGGGACAGTCAAACAGATATTGGAGAAACAGCAGCTGCATAAGAACAGAAAACAAACAGCTAGAAGGATAAACAGTGAGTGGAAGAAAGCAACCTGTACCATTTAGCTCAAGCAACTAACATAACATGCTAGGCTGGATTGGTAGCTAATACACCAGTATGACTCAAAGGGTACAATCTACTAATACACCAGTATGACTCAAAGGGTATTATCTACTACTGTATCTTAATCAAAGGAAGGCGATATTTTATCAGATCAGAGCAGGAAACATTGGTATTATTTTATAATGGTAACACTATTTTGAAATAAAGATTTCCTTTAGTAAGAAGCTGTGGTACTAATGTCAGCCCTTGAGCTAAGACTACATGACTGTGTATCTTGAAATTTCCCACTTCTATAGCGTATTTTTGGTGCTGGACAGGGAACCACACTGTGGTATTATTTTGCGTACATATGAAGCAAGTTCCCTGTGCAATTTCCCTTTAAACAGTCCTTAATGTTCATTACTTCATTTAAAGAGATTCTACTCTGTGACGAAACTGAATAATCAAAAAATTATTCAAAAACAAGAAAGGAAAACATCCATAATAAGACTGGTAAATTCTCCCACAGACTTTTTGAATCTGGTGTTAGAAGATGAATGTTCTATAAAGACTGAGGAGCTGAAAGCCCTACACTGAGCCCTTCAGCTCCCTGGCATCTAAGGGGAATCAAGCCATGTGTGCACTGGGAGTTCAACACCAAAAAAATCACGTATAGTGCCAACCAAATGCTCCAAGTAGGCACAAAAGTAGCTCTCGAGGCTCTGTGTTCTGCTACAGCAAAAACATTTCCCATAAGACAAAGTGCATTTAGTAAAGTTTAACTTTGTCCTTAGATCTGCATTTACTGTAGGCTTTCTGATGAGATGGACACGTTAGTTGAGATCATCTCTCTGCACACCTCCATCACTAGAACATCAGCCAAGGCTTGTGCTGTGAACACAGCCCTAACATTTCCAAAGAGGCAACCCACCCTCTGCATGTGTTGGACCTGCCAAAAATAGCCTCATCATGCCTACTTGTTGGTTCTTTAAAAATCAGACTACTAAATGAGGTCATTTTAAAGATAAATAGTCCTTCATAGTCATGAACGATCAGTATCAGTTTTAGGGGAAAATCCCAGGTAACTCTCAACCACTGTCTCTAACAGCAAAGGACAGGATTTCCCATCTATCTCTGATCTCCAAAACCCTCTTAACAAACACACAAATTAATTCTTAGATCAATGTTCTTCACCCAGAAACAAGGTTATTTCAGGTAACAATGGGTTATCCCACAATTTGACATCCCATTCCTTTCCTACTCCCTAGCCACTCTTTCTTATCAACATTATTTTAGGGAAATCAGATTTGTGTTTAAGAAGTTTTTTATCTTTCATGTATTTACCTTATGTGTATTATTATTATTATTATTATTATTATTACTATTCCTGCTTAAAATGCAATAAACAGCTTACAAAGGCACATATTCTCATTAACCTCTCAAACCACCAGAGTTCTTCAACTCCCTTATATACTTTCAAAGGGCATTTCTGTAAATCCTCATCATTACAATACCAAAACAGTGCTGGGAATGTACATGGGCGTTCGAGATGTCTGCTTTAACGCACCATTTCAGTATGTCTCAGTTTTGAGGTTTCCTTGTGCTGCGTCATATCTGATCGGTAAGAAGCAGTTTTAAAGCACGTACTGATCAAAGTAGAGTTTAAATTTTTTATTTTTAAATGCAGATGCATATAAACAAAGTTTTTCACACATCACAGGTATTTTAGTTGGTCAGCAATTAAACAATCAACTTAAGTAAACCTCTGGGTAAAGTCCCTTCTATGAAAGTCAGTAATGCGTAACTTCAGGGGGGAGGCGGAAGTGTTGTTTCTAATTACTCTCTTTGAACAGACTAATTGTAAAAGGGTCAAAAATAGATGCTTTCACATCCCATAAAAAAGTCGACAGCAAATCAAGACCAGTACACAAACAGGGGTTTTTTTTTTTAAGCACTTGAAAAAAAACTACCCCTCCCACAAGAGAGACTCACGTAATCACTCTTGAGAACAATGTGCAAGGGTAAACTTTCGCAGTCAAGCCATCCTGTTAATGCCCTTAACTCCTCAGAAGATCCAAGAAGCTACAGAGATGTAAGTACAGAAAAGAATTAACTTTTTTCAATTTATTTTTTTTTCACTGAGCAACAGCAAACAATTCCAGAAATATTATTTGGTTTTTTGTGTTATACTGGTAGGAGGGATAAATGATCCTTGTATGGGAAAGGCTCATGGTAGAAATTCTCTGATATTTTATGTTCCCATATTAATCTGCTGCCAGTTAATTTCCATTTAAAATCTCTTTTGATCCACAGCATCAACAAGTTATTTCAAGTCCTTTCTTAGAATACAGCCTTCTGACAATCACAGGGAAACATTTGATACTGCATTAACTTAGACAATTTTTTTGGCAACACTAATTTAAATTATACTAATACAGAAATAACTACTGTACAAGTAGTAAGGAAAGCATTGCAACTCCTAAGTCATTCACTGAACCTCACAGAACTCTCCTAATAGTAAGAGAGAGCCTTAAAACAAATCAGTACTATAGTCCTGAATGCACAGCCTGCTCTTATCACATGCGCTCCTTCTGTAAGAAAACAGCCTTTATTACCAGCTCAGAAACTCCTCAGTCACTCTTCTCATGTCTAAGTACTGCAACAGCATATTTTAAGAATTCAAAGTTTTATGACCTAATTCCTCTTTTAACTTCTGGCATGCATTTCTTTAAAAGTTTTTAAAAAGGCATTCTTTTCCTGAATTGCAATCACCAAACATCTATCTCCTTATTAGTGATTTTCATGCCACAAAGCTGAAGAAATATTACAAGTGATAAGATTTTTATTCACCTTCCCAATTAAAGAGGATCATTTTTTCTACTATGCTGGCAAAACAAGACACACTGTTCAAGAGCCAATAACTCAACTATCATTTATCTTAAAAAATAAGACAGTGTATGTGCATTTGGGCACAGAATACAAGACATCTGTCTAACATTTTCATGACTGCTCCTGAAGAGACAAGGGAATTGAATCCTCTCAGTTAGTCTTTAAGAGCTCAAATCTCACCCCTTTCTGTTTGATTGAGAAGCATGTATACATGTAAAGAATAATAAATTTAAGCTACAGTTCAGAAGCTGTAATCCCTAGAATTAAAGACTGTACCTGTACAGGCTGCATATCACTCAGATATAAAAGGTGTTCATATTTTCTAGTACTAAAATACAAATTCTCATTTGACCCCTTTTTTCTTCTGCTTGCAACAATATAATTGTCAGTGGCTCACACTTTAGTTTATTTGCTATATTTTTAGGCTCTCTCCTTTTTACATTTAGTGTGCTTAAGTAAGTATAAACTGAAGAGAAGTTAATCATTTTAGCATCAGCACAGCTCTTCACATTAACATGTGGCAGAGATTATTTATGTTAGATAATTCTCACACTTCTCATAGGACAGATTACACCTAAGAGAGATCCAACAGATAGGAGCAAGATGTACACTTCAAATGACTTCCACTGTAACCAGTTATGCAGCATTTCAACTCAACTTCTTTGTTTCCATCTCACTTACTGTAGCTTTGATTATTTTTGAGCACCAAATGTAACCATCATACAACTTTGCAAAATCTATTGTAACAGACAAAAGCAGGACCAGAAAGATCCCAGTGTTGTGCATCTGCATATTTTATTAAGCACTTAAAGAATATTATAATTCTTTATAGCCATTGTTAAGATAATTGGGATTCTCTGATATGTGGCTTACAAATCTGGGTCTAACCAAAGAAGAATAAAAGTACTAGCCTGGAAACTCTCTCACCAAAATTATCTTTGGGTTGTGAGTCGAGGACTCAGTCTTCAGGTCATTAGGCCTACTCATTTGCATTTAGAGCTTTTGAAAACTCAACAGCTTTTGAAAAAAGGTAAATTAACATAATGTACTAGAAGCATATGAGTGTTAAAGTGTTAGAAAGAAACAGGAAGCCTGTCTCTTGCCTCGGCTTTTATTAAACCACATGCAGTTCCCAAGCTGCCAGTCCATACACCCTGATGTATGTACCTTAGGTATATGTTCTTTCTATATTAACAAAGCATTCTACTATGCAACTTAGCATGCACACCTTTTAACACACATAACTTAGTTGAATCAAGCCTTTTTCTCAAACATCGAAACCGCTCTACAATAAAAGATCTCTTGTATGGTAAATTAGAAATCCAAACAGTAAACATGACTGGTCAACAGAAAACAATTAATTTTGACATTAAGGAAAAAATTAAACCTACATAACCACAAGACTGTATATTTCCCACCTTCTACTGTTTTAAAACTCTGTAAGACTTATACAGCTAATAGCTCTAGAGGACTGTAAGCTCAGTAAATCTTCAAACCAGGCATTGCAGGGGAAGAGAAATCTCTTTCCCGACCATTCCTTTTAAATAATTTATACTCTTTATGCATAGATAAACAACATTATACCTCCAATACTGTTTGTTAAAGAAATATTGTCCATCCCATAGTGACTGAACCATACTATGTACAGAGCCATGAGAAATCTTCCTAATGAACTGCCGTGCCTTTCCAAGAATTTAATTAGTATCCCTCTTAAATTAGCTACTGGACAGATGGACCAGGGATTCATCTCCAATGAATGAAAACTATGAAAAGAGACAGAGAAATCACACATTAGACTACAATGCACAGTAAAAGCCTTCTACATGTTCCCTGTTCTGCTAAAAGACAGACAGTGCTCCTCCAGCAAAAGCAGGAGATGAGAACATCTTTCTTTTAGCACACAGAGAGAGCTTTGTACCACAGCTTGAACACAATTCAAACCCATGTAATCTAAGGTTGTAACAATCCAATTGCTGGCTCATACCTTAAGTCTATCCTTCATAACAGTTAAATGTATGTAACATTATGATACTACATATAAAGCTCATCAAACATGAACATGTCTATGATCCAGGGCTTTGGATTATGTAGTACTTCCAGACTGGAACCACCATTCTGTTTATCAAACACCTTTTGCTGTGGGGATTAAAGGTAAAACACATGTATAAACATTAAACAAATAACTAATGCCAGTCAAATGTTTTCACAGAACACCAATCTCCTAAAACAGCCTTTTTTTCTTCTTTGATGAGATTACAAAATTGCTTTAGAAAGGCACCTGCACAGATTTCAGACATGCTAGATTTGGTAAGTAGCTTGCCATGGTACCATGATTTTTTTCCCCAGGTGGATACTATTGCTGAGAAACATCAAGAAAGCACATAGAACAGACTAGCAGCTGCCTAGCTAACAAATCTCATAAGGTAATTGGCTAAAGAAATTTGGTGGTCAGAAAGCAAACACAATGCTAAGACTTGAAAATGGCAAATGAAACAAGAATAAAGAACAATCTGCACTGTTTGCAAGCCTGGGCATATTATTAAAATTAATTTTAAACTCTTCCAGGCATAAGGTCTTTCTGGGTAGAAGCAGAGAGCAATGACCATGCCCTTAGACTAAAGATATCCTAGGACATAGTGACTTCTGGATCACAGAGAACTAACTTCACAAGCTCCCAGTGCAATGCTACACAACTTTATCTTGGATACATAAATAACTGAGCAGAAAAAGCGGGGACATACTGGTGAGGATGCTTCCAGGTACACCAATACCAAGGGGCATCTGGAACCCCTTGTCCTGTGTGGGACAAATCTGGGGTTAGAATGGACATCACAGGATTATTTTGCTTTGTGGTGAAATATTTGAGAAGTTCACCGTGAATTGCCCAAACCATGAGATTGTGTAAAGGTAAAAAGACTCAACAAAAACAGCAATTGCAAATTAATTTTAGAGAAATTTAAGGAAGAGACACATACATTTTTTAACAGGGAGGTTGACTGACAAAGGACTAGAGTAACGAATGGCTAATTCACTTTTTTTAAGTTCTCCAAATCAAGACCAAACAGCATTTTAGAAAATGTGCTTTAAGTGAAAAGTTACTGTAATCCATAAACAAATAACTAAAATAATAACATAACCTAGATTATACAGAAGGTCACATTAAGGAAAAAGTTATGTGTCACTGACTGTCTACAGACTCAGAATATGTAAAAACCTAAACAACGTTCTTTACAATACTGTATAAAGATAGGAATTTTAAGTACTTTATACCTTAAAATTTTGCATGCAACTCTAAGTCAAAAAAACCTGTGGTAGCGTTTTCTAAAATCATTAATTTGGTAAGGTAAATTAATATTAAGTTTTTTCCAAGTATATACTTCAAAGCAGTATCATTAATAAACACAGAAAGCCACTGGAGGGGTATTTAATCCAGCAACTTAGAAGAGCAAAAATTTTGGTAATGATTCTAGAGGGTAGCTTCAATGGTGCATTTGGATCTGGGACAGTAAATGGCCATGTTCTCATAACATATTCAGGTACACAGCTCATTAAAATCAGTAAGAATTAAGTCCAGCTAGTCTGAGGTTTGCAGCAGCAAGGAGGCAACAAGGTCCATTTTTTCTACAAGAATGCAAAATGCACAAAAAGTATTTAAAATGTTCTCTTTTTAGATACATTCTGTGGAGGATGTCATATGTTGTATGTATAATAAGCTGATCACTAAGGAGTGCTACCAAGAAATAAAGAGCAACCTGACACAAGGAATAGGATTTTTTAAAAAAAATATCTTATCTTACTTAATAGTCTAGAGACTTTTTAGGAAGAAAGTATTTTTTTAAATGGAGCCCTGTTCAAGATTGACAGGAAAAGGTGAAATACCTGCTGATGTGAATGGAGTTTATCCAACAACAATAAGAGTTCAGAAGTACAAAGAAGTTACCACTACTCAGGTGATGGACATTAAGGTGTTAGATGGTAGCAACTTTATACCACAAACCAGACACACTATCTCTCTGTATTTTCATTTTTTTTTAAAGAAATATATTCATGTAATAATTCAGCACCTAGACACCATGGTGACTGCTCAAAAACGCCCATACATACCTACAGGTAGAGAAAATACTAATACTCAACTAGAGCATTTCAAAATGTGCTCCCTGCATTAAAAGTCAAAACATTTTGGGGATAACAGGGGATGAAAAGGAACACTTTCTGCACCCAGGGCTGACTCCTATAGCAGGCAGAAGGGCCTGTCAAGGAGCACAGCTTAGCTGACGTGCATGCTGCCTTGGTCCTCCATCTTTCTTCTCATCTGCTTGTGGCCAGTTTGTCCTGCCATGGAGCTGCTTCTCACGTATATCCATGCTAGCACCTTGGATAGACACAAACACTCTCTCAGCTAGGACTCTTTCTCAATACAACCACGGTTATATGTGAGAATGAACAATCTATTTTGAGCAGCAAGTTATAGACTAATTTATTACATTAAAGATCTAACTTCATAGCACAAAATTAGGTGATATCATTTTATGAAATCCTACTCGATGCAAAAAAAATATATATGACTGAAATGACAGATTTTTTCCTATAGTTAAATGGTTTTGTGTAATAGATATTCTATAATTTTACAAATGTTTATAGAAAGACATATGGATGGATGTGACCATTATGCACACTATTTATGAACCAAAACTATTACAACTTTACAGTGAAAATAAAATTATGCAGTTAATATGTTGTAGTTAATTACTGTAATCAAACTGTTCATCATAAATCTTAGATTATTCTTCCTTACATATGTTGAAGAAATTGTTTTACCTAAATTTCAAGGAAGAGATGAGTAGAAGACAGATGTGATGCTGTGAGTGTGAACAAGTAATCAGAAGCATTTAAATATTACAAACAAAACAAAATACCTCACTGATCCATCCAGGTGCCAACACAAACCCACACCAATTTAGGCCAAGAGCAGCCTGTTACACTTAGGTAAAACAAGAGCCATTTGACACACTTCTACAAGGGAAAAGATGAACAGGAGGAAAGCATACCAGAACCATCCTGAGGGTAATAACTACTACATTAATCAATCATCAAACATCAAAATACTGTGAACAATGCAGAATTAACCAACATAAAATTACAGACATTCTTAAACCTTCACTACAGCTGGAGTTGCTATTTACGAGTTTAATTCCCTTATTCAAACCACAAAACTCCCACTTCAGATTTGACATCCAACCCTGAATTCCCACCTCTCAACAGACAGTGCATACTTCATACTTCAGGGATATCTAAGAATCAGAATACTGTACATCTATCAGTCAGTAATCACTCATCTGTCTTCCCTCCTGTCTGTGGAACACAGTAGACACAGACTTAATATACTACCTGGATGTTAAACTCCTTCCTTAAATGGGTAATTTAACTCATTTACATATTTTAATACACATCATCCACTATCCACAGGTTTACTGTTTACAGAGAGCCTTATGCACCCCTGCTAACCCTGCCAGAAGTCTGATCAGACAAGTTTATGATACAGTATGTGATGCAGGTACATTAATTGTGAACAACCTGAAAGAAGCAGGACAATCTCCTCAAAACATGAAAGAAGATACTAATCTTTTAAGGTTTTGACAAGTCAATGAAAGGATAAGGAATACCTCCTAAAATGTGTAGTTTAAACCCCTTAAAACTGAGAGGTATTTTCCAGCAAGACTTTTTTAAGGTGCAACAGGCTACAGTAGTTTGTAGATATTGCCTGTTGAAAGACAGATCCTCAGAAATCCCCTAGATTTTAATTAAAGGTACCAGACAGACTTAAAATTCCAGTTCCAACAGCTGTCATCTCCAGATAGTATTCTGTGTTAAAGCAGAAGCAATCTTGTTTTGACTGCTTATTTAATCCATAAATGGTGTCTCTAAGAGGCACACTTTTGTAGAACAGCTGCTTAAGGAGTAACATTAGATGTCCCATCCTTTCTGACATTCATGCTTACACTATACAACTGCCAAGTAACAGAGAAATGTTTGCACTGAAATCAACATCAACAGGATGAGGTTCTTTCCACTTCTGAAATTCTGCTGGAGTATTTTTTAATATTACTAAGTCCCACAAATCACTGTCACTTTGCAGTTCTCTCATGCTACCTCTGACTGTACAGATGAGACAATTTCTAAAATCTACTCAATTGTCAATGTGTAAAATATTTCAGTTGGTTTACCTCTCTTTTGCAGCATCACTAAAGAGTGACTAAAGTAGTAGTCTTAAGAATTTACATATGTAACAATATTTAAATTAGATTCCAAAAGTCAATTCTTAAAACTAGTATTAAACAAGCTGAATTATTATGGTTGGAATCTATAATCTTAAAGGTCTTTTCCATCCTAAATGATTCTACAGTTCTATTTTAATGCCAGTATGATAAGAATGCTAAAAGAAAGTGTTTCTCTAAACAAGTTAAACCATCACAATGCGAATTGTTGGAAACAAAAACTCCCTAAAAATTAACTGAAACACATTTAAAAGATTTTGTCTGTTTGTCTGACCCTTGGGAACAACATATGATCCTTTATCATGTGGTTTCTTCAGACTCCTTTTTCCCCTCAGATTGCTTTAAATAGTCTCCCATCTCCTGACCACCTAAAAACTTCACTTTCCAAATACATTACATCCCTGGTTTTTTACATTGCCTCTTGTCTGATTTTTTTCATCAGAGAAGGTATTGGGATCAAAACAGAATAGCCAAAACCAGGCATCTTTTTGTTTGTTTTCAGAAGGAGGCTTGAAAAGTATTCCACAGCAATGAAGTTTCATTTCAGTTTTTCAGTCTTGTTTTTTGCAACAGAGGTTGGCCATTGTTACGCAGAAGAAGTTTATCTACATTTATTACAAAATGTTCCCTTTTGTTGTTTTGGTTTGGTTTTTTTTCATGTTAGGTCTACTGAGCTTCCTGCAACAACAGGGGTTACAGAAATGGACACTTTCACAGCCTCTGAGAGCAACAGTTCCACCTGTGACCTATATGAGCACAAAGATACAGCACGGATACTGCTGTCCGTCTTCTACAGCTCCATCTTAATTCTTGGGGTGCTTGGAAACACCATTGCCCTCACTGTCATTTTTAAAAACAGAAAGAAGATCAACTCCACTACTCTGTATTCAACAAACCTCGTCTTCTCCGATCTCCTGTTCTGCATCGCCTTGCCAACAAGGATAGCCTACTATGCCCTGGGATTCCACTGGCCATTCGGAGAAGCATTATGTCGAATAACCGCTCTCTTGTTCTACATAAACACCTATGCAGGTGTAAACTTCATGACATGTTTGAGCATTGACAGGTTTTTTGCTGTTGTCCATCCCTTCCGATACAAGATCAGAAGGATTAAATACGCCAAGGGCATTTGTGTCTTTATCTGGTTTCTTGTGTTTAGTCAAACTTTCCCATTACTTATACAATCCATGTCACAGGAAGAAAAAGAAAGGACTACGTGTATGGAATATCCAAACTTTGAAAAAATAGAACATCTACCATTTATACTTCTTGCTGCCTGTTTAATAGGGTACCTTATTCCCCTGGGGATTATACTATTTTGTTACTCTCAAATTAGCTGCAAACTTTTTCAAACGGCCAAGGAAAATCCACTTACTGAAAAATCAGGGATAAACAAAAAAGCCATCAATACAATCATATTTGTAATTATAGTGTTCATCATCTGCTTTACTCCTTATCATGTTGCAATTATACAACACATGATTAAGAAACTTCAGAATGAACCCTTGTGCACCGAAACGAAAATTTTCCAGAAGTCACTCCATTATACTGTATTTCTGATGAATTTTAACTGCTGCCTAGATCCTTTCATCTATTTCTTTGCATGCAAAGGATACAAGAGAACTGTACTGAAAATACTGAGACGACAAGTGAGTGTATCAATTTCAAGCGCTGCCAGGTCACATCACGAAGAAAGCTCACGTGATGTGGGAGAAACGCAAATGACGGTACTTGCTAAATCTTCCAATGGAAAGCTACCTGAAAAATAAAGTCTGCAGTACATCACAATGGAGAAAGATTAAAAATCCAAGGTCCACAGCAAAAACTCTTAGTGCTCCCCAAACAGAAGCTTAAGTAAAATTCTGTTTCTCAGGATGTCAGGAAATAAAGGAGTGATGTTGGACTGAAAAAGAATTGTCACAGAACAGCAGGGAAACCAGCATTATAATCTCCTTGCTGTATCCTTTTGACTGATCTTTTATTTTTTTTCAGGAAATATGCACCATTGTGAATGTTCAAATTCCATGCTGCACATACATATGCCTGGATGTTAAGCAAAGACTTGATTCACAATCTGAATTAAACACAAATAGCTTATAGTTCAGACCAACTACAACAAGAACATCTGAAAATTTCAAGACCTCTAGCTGAGGTCCAATTATAGCAATGGTTTCGTTAATCCAGTCACACAAGCAAGGGAAATCAAATTTTCAGATGAAATGGACAACTGTGCACGTTTGATATCACAAATGCTTAAGTTTATAGCCCTTTGGAGGTGAAACTGCATTTTATAGTATTTAGAACATGAATGTGTTATTGGACAATTTACGTATATTGTCAAATATAACACATGGAAAACTAATGAACTGTTTGGTTCTCCTCAACACTGAACACAGTATGTTAAATCACTCATCTTCACAAGGTGTATTATGTCTTTACTCCTTTTCCTAAAGGAGAACTTTTCTTTCTAGTTTGTATTGTAAAGAGTCTCTACTCCATTGTATATAAATTATTTATAAACACAAATTGAAGCAAGAGACTGTAATATGAAAACTGTACCATTTCAGTTAAAAGAACAGTGATACAGAGTTCTCACAACTTCCGCTCAAGTCAGACATGGACACAAGACAAACGTTTTAGAGACCTGAATAAATGTTCACTGTTGGGGTCAGCAAATAGTAAATTATTGAGTTAATTCTGATGGTGTGAGATGGCTACCTCTCTTTAAGTGCTGTTTACCTGAGAGATCAACGAATGAGAAGAGCAGGATTTGCTGGGAAAGAACAAGTTTTCCCATCATACCTTCATAAAGCATATCTCGGATCCATTTGGGCACACTGAAATTGGGCCAGGAAAGAGACCAAATGACTTCAACACATCCTGCTGGAATCAGCTCAATACCAGTTGAGAATCCAGGATGCAAGCCCCGGGTTCCTGCTGTCGTGCCCTTCCGTCACATGTCAGTTTCCTACTTTATTTCTGGCCCCTCTATCTTTTCTTTAGTGTTCTATCTTATTAATATGCCTTCACCTGCCAACACAGCTTGGTAACTGCACCAGGAGGTTGTGGTGGAAAAGGGAAATTAAAGACTGCCTGACAATTATAAATAAAAGCTATGCCACATGTCAGAATAAATGTTATTTATTGCAGCTGTATCTGTCTGGCACTGAGGTTGAGTCAAACAAACATAGTTACATTTGTCATCTTTGCAATTTCTTCCTTCCTCGTGTGTTGACCTTCCATGTTGACTTGCAAACATGGAAGGGTCATATCTGAACATCAGTAAGGAAACATTTTATTAACAATTACTTTCTTATGGCAAAGAAAACATAACCCTCTCAATATTTCATACCACTTAGACTGCCAAAATTGAGCTTCTAATTACAAGAGACACTATGCAGCTTCAAGAAAATGGAGTAAGAAAAATAATTTTCAACGTAAGTTCTCCTTAATTCTGTGTGCTATAAGCATTTCTCTTCTTGTCAGCTTTTTTAATAAACTATTTTAGAATATTATTTAAGAATTTTGTTCCTATTGGAGTAAGCAAATGATAACCTAATAAAACCACAGACAGACCACTCAGGAATACCTAGAAACTGTAGAAATAAAATATATGTATTATTAACATTACACCAGTACGAGCTCATTTTTTTCTACTAATGTCTGGGGTTTTTTGTTTATTAGTATTCATTTCATCTAACTGTGATCATAAAGCCTTAAAGACAAGAAGTTTTTTTTTATATTTGTCTGTAAAATATAACAAATATGTATTAAAACACCACACACTGCAGATAACTACACTCTAAGTGGAAAGAAAGTAAAGATCTGTATTGAAAATCCTTCTCTATCTCCATTTTCTCACATAAGCAATTCTGTTATTTTCAATTTTAGAGTTTGTTTCTAAATTACAGCAACATTCTCAAACAGGAAACAACATCAAAATACTGCTTTTGCTCTAATAAACCTTGAAGCCTGGGTCTAGTTAGATATGGGTTTGAGAAAAGCTATTTTTTTCTCCTTATTTTAATACTTCTCAAATGTAGAAGAAACCAATAAAATAAAAACCTTTTAAAGTTAAGATAAACTCAGTTTCCTGACGCAAGTCCTAAAGGCACAGAGACACAGACAGACAACTGTGGCAGCTGATGCCTCTGCTAATGACTCTGCTTCCCCTCACTACTCTCAGCACACACACTGACAGCTCACACACACTCGTATTGATGAGGAGACTTTTTTCTGCGTGCTTGTCTGAATCTGCCAAAAGTAACAGTGGGGGTTTCAGTGGCCCTGGGACACTGAGCTGAAGTCAAACATTTAGAGAGCATGTGTCCTGTTTCTTCTTCCAGCTGTGCTGTGGGGCTGGCAGACATCACCAGAGAGTTGGCAACAACCTGCTGCATGGGACCAAGGGAGAACAGTAATATTGAAAGCTTACTGCTGTTCTCAAACAAATGGTTTCCTTCACATTGTCCTTATCCATTTATCCTGCCAGTGCTCTTCCCCCAGTACTGTTTGTTGGAGTATTTTCATGATAGCAGTTACCCACAGGGACACACCCTCAGGACTCTCCTGTATGCCGACATGAATAAAGGGGGAAAAGCCATACCTGGTATCTCTTTCCTTCTCCAACACTGAGTATACAACAGATGTGTTGTCTTAAAAGATGTGAGCATGCCATGCCATACAACATGTGGTTGAAGCAGTATGAGCTTCGCAAGAGAAAATGAGCTTTTGCTTTGGGAAAAGCTTCTGATACATTCTAAGACCCCTTCCATGTGAAAGGCTGGCAAATGGTCACAGAGATCAGAGATCTCAGGCTCATTCACACTTCTCACATAGAAATAAAGCAGCAACAAGTAGCAGTAGGTTCAAATGGCTTGCTTACTGAAAGGATCTGACTGAAGTTTTTTGGAGAAACTGTGTCTCTGGAGAGTGAAGTCCAGTCAGGATCTTGAAGCCCATGTTCATGATAAAATAACAGAGTATCTTTTATCTCTACGCTTCGGACTGTCGACCTAGGGACTCCAATTATATGTAGTCCTACTGTTGACACTATGTGTTCACTGCTGGTACCTCTGTCAAATCTTGTCTGGTAGGGAATGTGACAGAGCACATAGAAATAAAAATGATGATGATGGCAAAATGGTCTAAGTCCCTAAAAGAAAGTTGGATAGACACCTGTTGTCAAACATATGACCAAGAGAAGGTGCATCATATGAAAAATCCCAAAACACACATTTTCAGCAGGAGAACATTTAGTGCCTTCATCTTTTCTTTCACTGGGAACACAAAATTAGGGACTAATACTGCAAGTACCTCAGTTGCCTTGGGCTTGAAGATATTGAAGACTAACTGAAAGCATGGAGACAAAGAATGCAATCTCCTATGGCTTACAGACTCGGCAGAAGAGGACAGGTATTCCCAAAGGCATTGTTGCCTGATTCTTTTGCCTATGGCCCTGAAAACTGTGTAGACAAGGAACCTGTCAGCAACATGGTCATCTCCTAGCAAAAGACAGTAAGAGCAACTGTCTAAAGTGGTAAACATGCTAACACAAATAACACAATTCCTGGAGGTGGTTAATGACTCCTCTTAAATCAGCAAGCTCAGTAGTCAAAAAAAAAAAAAACCAACAAAAAAAATGAGGGAAAGTTTTGGGTTCTTTTAAACAGATGTTCCATTTAATACTAGTATAGTTCTGAAACTCAAAAGCTTTTAGGGAAGCAAGGAATGAACGGACCTCAAGAAAGCGATGAGACAGCCTGTAACATAAGAAAAGTAAATAGTGTACAACTGAAGAGAAAGAGAAGAAAAGCTTTGCCTTATATGACCAGTTTTGAAGGAACTAAAAAGCAGCATCATACTCTGTCTCTTCTACCTCCATATCTCTGGTACAGAGCACAGGAGCAACTGAAGACAAACTAAGGTTTGTATTCAGCAGTATATCAGTGTGCTGGCTCAAAACAGACAAGGTCAACAGACATCAAGAATCACTTGAAAAACAAGTCATTCATCTGAGTGCAATATTTCCTAATACAATCTTGCCTAAGCTGCAGCCTGCAGACTAAGGGTATAGTACAAAATAAATACAAAAACCTCTGCCAAGCTGCAACCCTTTTCTGAAATAAAACAGGAATTACTGTTTGTGTAGTAAAAGCTCTGACCTATTTCCTCAAATTTTTTTCCCCTCAGAATACTCCCTTGGCTTCCTGCACTGTTTAACTTCTGACTTCCTGAAGCTGATGTCTCATCTTTGCACATGACAGTCGTCAATCAATTTTTTCTTCCATCAGCCTGTATGCTCCCTTTTTGAACGTCTGTGACTGCAGCATTTTGCAGCACAAAGCTCCACAGAATAACTATCCATGGTGTCTAGAGGAGCCATTTTCATTTACTTGTGACACCTGTTAGTTTCATTTGAAGTCCCCTGCTCCTTGCACCAGAAATGAGTGAACACAGCAACTCCTTATCTACCCTGTCCACATTAGTCATGATTTTACAGACCTGCATCAAATCCCCTTCCTTTGAGTCATCTTGTCTCTTCTCCTGTGAACAGTCAGATAAAAGCTGTTCAGCACTTCATTCCAATTAGAAAGGAAGGAAAGAAGGCAAATGTAAATAAAGTATGGGAATCCAACTGTGTTCGAGCTGGGTGGCAGAAGAGAACAGGGTGTCTCTACACGCAGGGAGATCAATAGCATATAGATCTACTTTTCCTACCATATTCAGTAGCATATAGGTTCTCTAAATTAGGATCTTGCCCCATGACTGCCAAATTTGGATAACCTTGCTCTGACACATTAAATAAGGAAGAACAGGACCTCAGTGGGCTGGAAAAATGGATTCACAGGAACGTCATGAAGTTCAGCAAGTCATATACAAAACCCTGCATCTGAGCTAGAATAATCCCAGTGCAGGCTGGGCATGACATGGTTAAAAAGGTCTGGGACAAGTTAAAAAGGAGTCAATAGTGTGACCTCACAGCCAAACATATATGAGACTGTGTTCAAAAGAACATCTAGAGAAGCAATCTTTCCCCTCCATTCAGTACTTGTGAGATCATACCTGGAATTCTGTACTGGGTTTGGGCTTCCCAGTACAAGAAAGATACTGATACACCGGAACAAGTCCAGCAGACAGCTACCAAAAACGCTGAAGGGGCTTGCAGCATATGATACAGGAGGAGGGGCTGAGGGAGGGGAGATGGTTCAGCCTGGAGAGGGAAGACTGAGAGGAGATGTTATCGTTGTCTTCAACTGCCTAACGTGGAGGGGTACAGAATAGATGGTACAGAATAGATGGTAACACCCTAGGTTGTTGCAGCAAGGAACAACTAAACCTTAGAAAGCATTTTTTCATCATGAGGCTAGTCAGACATTAGGAAAGGTTTCACAGAAAGCCTGGGAAATGTCCATCCTTAGAGATACTCAAAACTTGACTGGACACAGCCCTGATTAAATTGTCTCTGCCAGGGTTGGGCAGCACAATCTCTAGTGGCTCCTTTCAACCTGCATTCTTCTACAACTAGCAAGTTGGTCCAAGCTTTAAGTTAGACAAGAAAGCAACATGAAACTCGATGGCCTTGCAGGAACAAGCAAATTATATAACTTTAAAATCTTCTAGTCTTGTCCTCTACTTAAGCCTTTATCAAAATGCTGTCATTAGCATTCACCTAAAATAAAGCAAGCTCAAGACATAGCAAATATTTCTTTCCACAGAGCTGTATTCATTTTTCCTCACTGCAAAAATATGAGTTTCTCCTCTTCCTCTTTTCTTTTCCTCAGTTGGGACAGATGTTGTGCAAAGGGCTAAACTAAAAAAAAACAAGTTTTGCACCTGTTCTGAAGGCAGAAACATTTGTGGTTATCCTATCGCCTCCAGAAAACTATACATTGTCTTATACCATGCAAAAGGAGAGCTATGTTCCTCCCTCTATTAAGCTAGACTTAGCAGTTTCATCCTTCCTGTGGCATGTAACTTTCGAGGGAAGTTGTGGTTAGTGAACAGAAGGCACTCCGAGGAAGCCTACTTTAAATATAGAGCTGCTGAAAACTGATTATTCTCAACTTACTAGCCTAAAAAGAAGCCAGATAGTGTTTTATCACTGCTACTGATATTAAGGGGTTAAGGACCTAATGAAACCTTAATATCACAACCCCAAAGCATGGAAAGTTACAGCAATTCTGTGTAGAAGTAACAGATCATTGTTGCCAGTTGGACAGGAAGAGATGAAGCTCCCCTGCCAGCCGCATGTGTGAGGCATTTTTGACAGAAAGGGACTACTGAAGACTCCTGACAAGTTATCAGACTATAAAGACAACTCTGGGACAATTCTTGTATTTCTTTGGTATTTTAAAAAATAAATACAGTGTATTCATAATGCCAGCTGATCAAAACAGCCCAGACACCCATCAGAACCTTACTCCTTCATTCACTTAGATGGGGGCAAACCAACAATTTTAAATGTGCCAGGGTAGCCACTAGGATAATCAAATAATTTGAAATTACTGATATAATAGATTACATTGTATTAATTTCATTAAATGAAGAATCTTTTCACTTGAACTCCTTTTAAGCTACAAGCTAGAGCAGAAGCTCTAAAACTAACATACTCGGATACCACCACTGGCAACAGAACTAGTGACTACAAACACCAGACGATTGCAAAATGAGCAGCACACAACCTGGGTACAGTCAGGCCATCTCTGCCCCTCCTTGCCTTTCTCTTGCACCATTTCCAGGTAGCACCCACATCCATGCCCTCGGCCATACCCGGGAGTACAGGGAAGTCACCCACAGTTAGGCAAATGCACAGAGGCCGAGCGCATGGCTGAGAGCAACCAGCTGAGGACCACTGCAGACAGAAAATCTAGGGTCAGGAAATGCCTCCTCAGGTCTGAACTGGTTACTGCCTCCATAAAAGGTCTGCTTACATTTCCTCCACCGCATGTGGAAGCTGAACTTGGAAAAATTAATTTCTCTGGCTATCTGCCTTCCTAATAGCGTGGTTGCCTGTGCCTGGAGGCGCTCACTGTACAGCTCAACATCTCTATTCAAGCAGACAAGTGCCACTGCTATCATAATCCCTTTGCAGTGCTTCTTGTGCTGCAGCTCGCAAATTCCTACTGAAATTAAGTGATTAATGATCAGATTTGTAATTTTAAAATGTCCATTAAAAGATTTTTAGAACAGAGATCACTAAAGAGTGAGTACGTAACTCTTTTAACATATTTTAACTACAAATTTAAATTACTGGTTAATTTACATCCTCTGTCAAAATAGCTACAATTAGGAAGGCATAAAGATGGAGATTGAATTCTGAAATTCTCAGAAATCTGATTATAATGCTCTTTCACAATGTGCCACTTTCTAGTCCCAAACAAAAACAGGAAACAAGTTTGCCTCACTGGCCACAGACCCACTAACAGAAAAAGTTTTTGCTACTCTCTTTTTGAAGCGTTATTCAACTGTGTTGGCATCCCAAAATATGGTCTAAGCAAATAAGAACCATGATTTACATTCCATCTCATCTGATGATATAACACAACTGCTCACAGCAGGACTCTTCCATACACAGGACAATGACAGCAATGGTCACATGGGAGGGGACGTACCCCCAAGACAAACCAAGAATTGCAGAGCACCTCAGAACTATAAAGGAAATTTTACATTAGTTCAGTGACCTTTGCTTAGAACAGCAATACTTCTTCGGTCCATAAAAAATCAGCAGCACTTTGAACCACAATGTTTGCAATTGCAGAAGTAACTTCATCACTGATGATTTACCCAGTGTAGCAGCCAGGGGTGGATGATTATTCTGTGAAGAATTAGTGACCCATATAAGCATGAGTTGAGGCACAGACCTCTGCATCATGGGAACTATGTGACCACTACTTAATCAAGGTGCACCTAATCAACAATATAATTAATCAATATATGCACAGTCAATACATAATTACCCAACACGTAGTCAATGCACACTTAAGTACATGTATATAATGTAATATTCATATGAATTATTATATGCAACTGCAGCTTCATTAATGAAATAAGAATAAAAGTATATGTTGCTCAAGGGGGTCTTAAAAGCTAAGTCCTGACTCCCAGCTGGATTCTGTCAGTGACTGATCAATCTGTACTGTGAGCAAGACCCTGCAGGAATACTAGTGATGTCAGAGCTAGTGAATCTCACCATGGATGGGATCTGTGCCACGTGCTGTCCCTGATCAGATGTCCAGCCAATCCTGTAACATCTTGGGGTTCCCAGCGTTGCAAGAGATGTAACATTTCATAACTTGCTATCGGCTGTTCTGGGCTATTAATGAACAGTTTTCTGCCTTTCAAGTGTTTGTGTCTTTCCCATTGGGATTCAGTTCTCTCCTTGTTGTAAAATACTGTTATTTTATATATCACTTTTCTAACTGCAAATACGAGTAGGATAAAGGGTGAGTCGAAATTCCTCCAAAAAGTATTGTTTCAAATTAAAAAGATCAAAGTGACTAAGTTACACTTAAGCAAATGAATTTTTATTATGAGCAGAATGAAAAAACTAATTATAAAGCTTTTTGGAGAATAAAAAAAGAATTAAAATGCAGACAAATTACTAGTCATGGAGAATCTAACAGTGAGCTATCCTAAAATCTGTGAGAGAGAATCAAGCAGTGCTCCGAGAAAAACTGTAATCAAGCAGTGGTAGTAAGAAAACAAGGAATTAAAATAAGAATTTGAAAAAAATCCCACCATTTAGGGTGTCTAGGATGGTAATAAACACACGAAAATGAAACAACCACTTAACACTACAGGAACTCAGAGAAAAAATGGCTAAAGTTTTTAGTAATTTCTGTGCTTCATACATAAAAGCTTAAATACTGGTGTCAAAAATCCCCAAAATATCTCAGAATCTAAATAAATTTGTGCTTTATTTGTTCAAAACAAACTGGTGAAACAAAAATATCCCTTAATTTGAAAACTTAGATTTTACTATTTGAGAACTCTTATCTGTGCTTCCCAAAAAACACTTGCTGGTCTTGGTAACAACACCAAGCAAATGAAATACTGCAGGCAATGTCACATTTTGCTCTCTCCATTTAGTTTCAGTTTCAACTTTTTAATATTTTGTAACAGGCAAAGATTACCAACAAAGTGGTTAAAATTCTGTGCAAACTAATGTTTTCCACTCTTAATATCTACATCACTCATACAGAAACTGGTTGTATGGAAAAACTGTTTCTGACTAAAATTTTAAATTATTTGGGTTTTTTGAAGTATATTATTGCAAACAAAAATAATGTCTGCTTTTATCTTTTAAAGTTTTGTTGAAATATAAAAGATAGTAATCAATTTATCTTTCCTCTTTTTTCAATTTTATTTTTAAAAGTTCACAGTGTTGGTACATTGTGCAACTCTTGGTGGCATCACTTTACCCCTCTTGCCAACTCAACCCAAACTTCATTACTGTTTCTCTTTCCTCACATAAAACAAGAAAAATGGGAATTGTCTCATCACAGCATGTGAGACATAGCTATGTCTCATCATAGCATCTCTCATCCGCTACCCTGATTTTGAGAGACAAATACTAAATCACTCAGAGAGATGCAATGTCTCATAATAATATGCCTATTGTGGAGTTTCTTCATAACAGCTACTGCTTCTAATAGCCCTTATTTAAAATTATCCAGTGCAGAAATCCAATTACAGCTCATTTATCTTTAAAAAGGGTTAAGGCAGCTGGCATTATTTAGCCAAGTTGGCAGAGACACATGTAATGTTTACCTCCATAAGCTGCTTACAGAATACTGACTGCAGAGAATAATCCCGCTGCAGGGCAG
The DNA here is from genome assembly GCF_001604755.1 of Lepidothrix coronata. Lineage (NCBI taxonomy): Eukaryota > Metazoa > Chordata > Aves > Passeriformes > Pipridae > Lepidothrix > Lepidothrix coronata. Next base: position 3,500,005 of record NW_016690268.1, on the reverse strand, counting down.
AACAGTTTTCTCACCATAAATTAAAACACATTTCCAATTGGAATAATTACACTTAGTTCACAGATCTCAAACCGTGGTCGGTACTTTCCACTTCACAAAAGCAACTAAACCTAAGTGTGAAAGTGTTGACAGCTTGCAATTAACAAATGCCACTCGGTACTCTGAACTTGAAAGGTTGTCTCAGGAAAAGCCCTTTCAAAGATACCTGCCATCTTGCTTCCAGACACACTCTACCACTGGGAACACTTTGTGACTTTTTCTCAAATTACCTCCCACTACTTTCATCCTCTAAATACTGTTACCCAACATGTATGCCCACCTGAGAGGTGCAACAGCAGATAGACTTCACATCCTAACTGAAAAGCAGAGGTAAGTATCCTAATTATTGTGAAAATGGAGCACTGCCACATTTCAGGAACACCCTCAAAATCCTCAGCAAATCCTGACACCATTTAAGAAACACCCGATTATGCATTTGTTATTGCAGTCCGATATCTTGAATGGTACAACTTTGTACAGGGTACAGCTTTTGGCTTATAATGACTCGTCTTACAATTACTGAAAGGTCTTGGTGTGATACACTGTGGAGAACCCCAGTTCAGAGGTTATGGTCTTCTAAACCATGTGTCCCCCTCCTCTGACAGGGGTCACTGACTCTACAGCAACACATGCCTTAACCTCAGGTACCCGGAGCTGGGCTGAAGTAATCAGCTTCAAGTGAAACTTTTGCTGCAGAGCAACAGAAAGAGAATGTCTTGTTCTGCCTTCCAGCTACATGTTTCCATCACTTTTCTTGCTCTGGCACTGGTATTCATCCACCCAGAAGTGAGGAAATTTAGAAACTTAAACCAATGGGAAATGATTCCTGAAAAAAATATAATGTATACAATGTTTTATTTTTAAACATTATTTTAATCTCCTGATAGCCACTGCCTGTAAGAAGCCAGATGACTTGTGTTACAAATGGTAGATAGGAAGGAGGACAGGCTGGAGCCAAGAGCTTGCTCCGTAAGCAGCAGCCTATGCTTCAACCAGCTCAGCCTTGCTATAAAACTGCACCTTCAGCAGGTGAAACAAAGCCACATTGCTTGTCATGGTGCCTCCTGTGCAAGAGGAGGAGGAGAACAGAGGAGTGGAGAACACGGCTGGGAAGACATGTTTATGGTTCGAACTAGCACAGCTCCTTCCATCAGTTGAATGCAAGTCAGAGTTCTGCTCAGTCCAGAGTACAGGTGCCTCACGCTCTCTTACACTAATCAAGTGTCACTTTGCATTTGTTAGGAGTATTTTTTGTCTACAATTATTCTGTCTCTTCTGCCCCACATATTAAGATCTTCATATTTCCCTCAAGAGTTTAAATACATTAGGTCTCATCTTCTGATCCTGTCTCCTTTCTCTTTCACCTCTTTTCACAATCACTACTATATTAAGCAGAATTACTTTAATTGAATAACTGGTACACACATTTGACCACATTTTTGGGAGGGATGGGATAAATCATTCAGAGTCTCGAAGTGCATAATGTAAGCACTGAAGAGCTTAAGAATACCAGTAAGGTGGATTCCTAACTGTCTGCTCCCATTGTTGGTTGAACACAGTGTGGAAGGAGCGAAACACACCGTTTTCCATTTGCTCATCTCACACTTCCAACACAAAGAAGGGGTTCAGAAGTAGATGTGAAAATGGAGATATGCATATGGATAACACATCTCAACCTCCATTCATGGGCAAGAAGTCCTTCTTTTCCTTTGTATGAATATTTGCAAGAACATTCACTGGGATTATTGCAAACACTTCCCTCTCTCAACCACAGACCAAAAAAAGCTACTTGAAGAAGGAACGTAGTGCTCAGGGTAAGAGAGATTGGACTGCAAAACAGCTACTGTTTCAGGCCTGTAGCCAAAGCACAACTTTCATTAAGGTGTAAATACACCTCCAATTTTTATTTCTGGAGTGGAAACATTTGCTAACAATTCCACTGTGGGGTCCGTGCCTGGTGTTTACCTCTGGCTTCCTTGCCATCTCACAGTCTGCTGTTCACTACGACAGTCTGTGCAGAGACGGTTATTGCCCTGAAGAAGCCAGAAACATTCCTGAACGACCTTTATAAATATATTTTAAAAAGTGTTTGACATCCAGGAGGCACAGAAATGCCCCAGCTTTAGAAATAGAAGGGTTTAGATGAAACACCACCAGATGAACTCTGAGGAGAATCTTAAAAACAAAAGAGGAAAAGCACAGGATGTTCTACTGCTTCAGCCACACAGGCTTCAATCATCTTTCATGCTTGTGGCAGAGCACAGAGCTACCAAAACACTATCTTCATCAAAAGGTGAAAAGAGCTGGTGACCACAGGCTTGAAGAGGTGTAGTGTGAGGAAAGACTGCAACAAATGAACATCTCATTATGGAAAAGGATCATTGAGCAAAGGCAAAACAAACAAACAAAACTACCTCTCATTAAGCCCTTGCTAAAACTCATGGTGACAAGTGACAGAAAAACTCTCCACAGAAAAGCACAGAGATACAGAGATTACTATTGAGCGCCCCTTTATGAAACTGATTTTATCTTCCTAAGTGTACAAGGCACACAAGTAAAAACATAAGAAACCTGAACAAAAGGTTTAAAACTGAGAAAGGTATTTTGTCTCATACCATAGAGAAAATCAGCTTGTTTAAGAACTGCAAGAGATTATTACGTGCTTCTTGTTGACTGACTGTTTCCAGCTGGGGTTTAGTGGATGTGCTTTTCCAAGTCCAAAAGCTATTCCCAGACCAGAAAGGAATTCCAAAAAGCAAAAAAGCAGATGTGGGTTGACTGCCTTGTTAGCTGAGACAGTCCTGAACAAAAGCTGCCTCTCAAATGGAATGCTGTCATCACAACTAACTCATCTACATCCTGACCAATCTCTCCGTATTGTCAGAAAACTGGAAAAGGTGTCCTTATGTCTGACTGGCTCCAGAACAGAGGAAAACATTTTTAAAAATAGCTCTGAGAAACCATCTCAGAGTTCCTGCTCGCAACACACCCAACTTAAGCACTCAAAATACATAAAGTACATTCCACCAAATGATTGACATCCCTAACCAAAGCAAGTGTGTCACCCTTCACATCTGTGTAATACACCACAGTACTGTCAGCTTTGAGTAAGCTGAACCTTGATGGACAAAAGGACGACCACCTCGTCTGAAGCTGCTGCATATCTGATACACTCACTCAAACTATGCCTATGTGCAAGGCGAGCAGTGGGCAAAGCATCATGTATGGACATGCTTCCAAGGGGCTCACTGAAGTCCAGAGGGACATGGGGATATACATCCCAGTCTGAGTAAAGCCTGGACAGGTATAGCCTGGAAGAAATGTTTCCGTGAGGGACAGCTGAGCCTTTTACAAACTTTATGAATCTAAAGAGAACTCTCTAGCAGTTCTTAAAGATCTTGGCGCTTACTCTGGTCAGCTGCCATTTGTGAGGCACTCTACTGAATCAAGAAGAGTGGGCAACTTCATTTAAGATAAGCACTTACTTCAATAGGCCTTTCAGACACATATAACCTCAAAAGTGGACCTTTATACTGGGAGTGGTCCAGCTTGCAATGGAGACTGGCTTTTAACTGTATCTAATACATTTTCATTCTACAGACTTCTGGCCTTAGAGAAAAAACATTTCATAAGTAATGATCCAAGGCCCTGGCATGTCACAGACCTGAATTCAAAAGAGTTACTATTTCATCAATTTGCTTTTCAACATGATTAGTTTCATAGCCATTCTTACTTCATCTGAGAAATACTTTCAAAGCATGCAGGTCCTACTTGAACTTATGGCTCCAATGACTTTACCTCTTTCCTGTTTCTGGAGTAAAGGAAGTGGAGAGAGGCACACAGGGTAGCATCAGCCTCCCAGAATCATTTGCATGAACAAGTCTGACTACATGACAACTGCCTGTGGTGGGGAAGGAGAGGTGGGCAACACAGATGAATGAGAACTTTAGCCTTTCCTACCAGCTTCTGACATGTGATCCTCCACCAAGCTATGAGTTTCCACATTTCAGCACATAAACCCTGCTTCTATCCACCCTCCTGATCATACATGTGGTCCACATCACCCAATCCATAACTAAGCAACCCAAGAGCACACCTTGTGTGACAGGCTGAAGAGGGTCTTCACTCCCTGCTGCCCGCTGATATAAGCACTAAATGATCTTAACAGTATCTGTATTTAGTGTAATGCTTGGGCAGAGCAGAGCCAGAGGATGGCAATTAATGTTGACCTATGTGGCAAAGCATGTAAGCTATTTTGCCTCGTTTATCATGATCTAAGTTGGAGCTAACAACCAGAATGTGACTCATGTATCCGCTATTCAAGATTTTGAGTGCGATGCTGTAGAACAGTTGAGTAACTGGCTGCTCCTTAGTGCTCTTCTACAGTAAATATTATTAGCAAATATTGTATTATTTCTTGTCTGAGTCATTTTTAAACTACTTTTGAATTCTTGGTAAAAAAAGTTAAATCTCTTCTAACTTACAATATTATGTTGCTGAGAACACAGCTGCGCTGGCCAGGGCACGTCTCCAGGATGAAGGACCACCGCCTCCCTAAGATCTTGCTTTATGGTGAACTTGCCACCGGCTGCCGCAAGAGAGAAGCCCCAAAGAAAAGATACAAGGACTCCCTGAAACAACATCTCAGCCTTGGCCATATTGATCTTCATCACTGGTCTACTCTGGCATCCAATCGGGAGGCCTGGAGACACACTATCTATAACGCTGCTGCTTCCTTTGAGAACGCACGCAGGATCACTCTCGAGGAGAAAAGACAATGCAGAAAGAACCGTGTCTTGCAGAATATACCACCTAAGGAGTCTTTCTGCTGTGCCTTTTGCAATTGAACATGTCTATCTTGTATTGGTCTTATTAGCCACCAGCGTGCTTGTAACAAATGTGGATAGAGCCCTTCCCAAACCTTCGTTCGTGAAGCCTAGCCATGATGATGACAATATTATAATGAATATATGGTAAGAGANTGGTGAACTTGCCACCGGCTGCCGCAAGAGAGGAGCCCCAAAGAAAAGATACAAGGACTCCCTGAAACAACATCTCAGCCTTGGCCATACTGATCTTCATCACTGGTCTACTCTGGCCTCCAATCGGGAGGTCTGGAGACACGCCATCTATAACGCTGCTGCTTCCTTTGAGAACGCCCGCAGGATCACTCTTGAGGAGAAAAGACAATGCAGAAAGAATCGTGCCTTGCAGAATATACCACCTAAGGAGTCTTTCTGCTGTGCCTTTTGCAATTGAACATGTCTATCTCATATTGGCCTTATTAGCCACCAGCGCGCTTGTAACAAATGTGGATAGAGCCCTTCCCAAACCTTCGTTCGTGAAGCCTAGCCATGATGATGACAATATTATAATGAATATATGGTAAGAGACATCATAACATCTTCAAAGGCTAAAGATTAATAAAGAGAGGTTTTAATATTCATCTTATTCATACAGTTTGGCTTACTTCACAATGCTTTAAAATTAAAATGCTTCCCACAATTTTAGTTATTTTTGGTCAAGACACCATTCACACCTCCTTTTGACTCATGGCTGTAGCTCAACTTTTCCAATGAGTAAGTATTCTAAGGCCCAAATTGCTGGCAGGAAATTGTTTAGCTTGTTCATGATAAAACAGAAAGAAAATAGAAAAGCTGTAGTAGAGAAGTGATTTCTTTGCAAAAAAATACTTCCCCATTAAGACCATCAAATAACTCTTTACACAGCTACAGACCAAGGTATCCGAAGCAAAATGATGACTAAACAAAAGGAGAGCATTCAGTAAGCACAAAATAAAAGCAAAGAGGAAATTTTAAAAGATCTTCTTATTTATACAGAAAGTCTTAAAGTCATTTAACTCCTAAAAAGAGAGATTCCAATTTCTTACTTCTTTAGTGAAGCAACTGTGTTAGATTTTTTACTAATGTATGCAGTCTTCTGTCTCCTTTGTTTTTTAAAGTCTCAGTCATACAACTGTGCCTCCTCAGAAAACCACTGAACTTACTAAATCAGCTTCTGTCCATTACTTTGGTAAATCAAGAAGGGTTTCTTTGAAGCATCAGTCACAGTGAGACCTCTTTTGTGAAGTTACTTCATTACTCTCCTCCTCTGTCCTGAAAAAGCAATCATACATTCTGCATTTTGCAAAATTATGTGACAGGCACAGTATCTCATACTATTAACATCTCCAACTGCTATGAAGAATTATTCATTCATTTTCCTTCCTTCTTCCTCCACCACAATCCAATAACTAGCTGCCCTACAAATATGGGGAGAGGGAAGAGATACATAGAACATCATTGGAATGGAAGCAGTTCGTTCTGTGATGGAGAAGGATATTTTATCCCTTATATATCCCTTATGTGAAAGGATATCAGATCCTTAAAACAAAAATGTTGTAGCAATCTATGCTTGTAGCAGTACAGATAGGAGACTACTGATGTTTCTAGGATGCAATGACTCTTTTAAGCTTGTTTTCCTTCAGATCAAGTAACAGGGGGCACTGCAGTAAGTCAATTTGCAAACAATAGCTGAAATTACCATTTGTACAGAATTGTTTGGCACAGACATCTACAATTAGATGCAGGATTTCCTTTTAAATTCCAAAGGGACTTCCACATCCCTGTCTTTCTTTACTACAGTTGAACATGAGGAACAAACAAGGTGTTCCTAACTCCGGAAAGAGGAAGAGAAGAGGGCGAAAAAAACACAAGCTGCCAGTAAAGACAGAAAGAAAATTTGATCATGCCCACGTGGACTGAAAATAACCTTCAAGAGTCAACTATTAAGCTAAAAAGGAGGTCTCTATTTCCACACAGGAAAGAAGGCATTGTTTATTCTTATGAAATAATTTAATCATAAAACTTTTAGAACACTCCTTCTGAAAAATGAAATGCTGTGCAAAAAGATTTGTTGCCATTGCACCTTATTTTGATAAAGACAGACAAATAAAACAACAAAATCAGGACATGGGTGGCTTAAAAAACACAGGATTGCTTAATTTTTAAGATTACCTTTTATCCTTGTGCTATATAATAAAGCCAAAAGAATGGTAAATGTTTTCTCCAGTCCTTGTCCTTTCCCCACTAGGTGACTTCTCATTCTTCATTTTTTCAGGGTAAATTCACACTATACACAGTAAGGAAGCCTTTGCTTACAACTCATACTCAGAACTGTATCTTACTGTTCAAATAGAAATGCAACAGGCAGATCCCTATGAAATGTAACTATTTGAGTAACAACAGAATTTGCAGTTCTATGACTACAAAAACAACCACAGCTTCCATGCCATGCAGTACCTCCCTTCCATGGGGGAGACAAAGTGGTTTTCATTCTTTATAATCAATTTTCGTGAAAACCTGGCTAAGTAGTGCAGGTGTATAAAGGAAGGAACCCATTATATCTGTTTTCTGCTGTTGGAAAGATCTGTTGCTATGCTAGCTAAAATCCATAGATGGCAGCATTGATCCAGTAATTAATCCTCACCACTGCAAGAGTCAAAACACATTTCACAAAACTTGTTTCTCATTGGAGGCTAAGCCCCATTTTCCAGTGTCAAAGACCTTAGCACCAGGCAGTATAAGCACTGGGCCAGGAACTGTCTGTCTGGCAGTGAAGAGAAGCCAGATCCAGAATCACTACTAATAGATACTAGACCAATTGCTCACCCAATAACTGTGACAGTTTAGGCCCCATAATCTTGGAAATAAATTATATCATCTAGACAGTAATGAGCACTGTGAGCCACAGGCTGCTGGTATAGTTCTTATGGTTATGCCCACATGTTGCCAATTTTGAAAGAAAAAAGAATACAGAGATGTCCAGTATCCTGCCACCTTTACTGCCCTTTCTGCCCCTATTGTACCTTGTTCAAAACAAGCCTTGCATTCCCTCTCATTTCTGCTGTTTGGGTTAGTGTTATGAATTTGATGGCCCAGATCATCACACAGCACAGGCAGGGCTCAGCTACAAGCAAATGAAGGCAATGTCCCAGATGTTCTAGGCCAAAAATAAAAATTCATTGACAGGCAGTATGATTTGGAGGCAAAGGATGAAAGCGGCAGAGAATATGGGATACACAAGTCCCACTTCAGTTCCCTGATCCATCCTATCTTAAAGCCATCTTTACCAACACAATGTCTACATAAAGAAAACTGCTTAAATTATTGAACTTCAAACCTATGCCTTGACTTACTCGCTTGGCTTCCTGTCATGATAAAGCTCAGGATTTTCAGCTCCTTCCAAGTGCATGTGTATCATATATATATATATACATATATATATATAATTCTTGCAGTTGAACAGTTGGTTGGAAAATACAGAGTCCTCTGACTGGACTCAGTTTAGTACCTGAAAAGACAGTGATTTCTCTGAAACCACTCGCTTGCAGCCAGCTCTGCTGTCCACCTCAGCCAGCTCACAGCACCAGCTGGCCTTGTCCCGTTGTTCCAGTGCACTGAGCATACTCACACTCAGCTTCTCTTTCATTTTCTGCCACGGACAGTGCTGAGCCTGTACACCAAGCAGCCCAATCCAGCAGAGATCCTAACTAACCAGCTTCACTGCTACATGGCAGGAATTGAGCTGCTTTGTCCCAGTCTGGATTATGCCAGTCCCTTTACCATCTTGAATGCTCCCTCTCATGTCGGCTCAACTGCACCACAGCACATTAGGCTTCAGAACCCCAACACATGCTGCTTGTTAATCTGTGCCAGAGACAGGTGGCCCAGGCAGAACAACATTAGAAGACTCTCACTTCAGCAAAGCAAGCCACCTGCCAGGGCTGGGCACCATGCACAGGAATGCAACACACAGCAAGGCACCCTTGAATTTAAAGAACAGCACTTACTCTAATTTAAATACTTGCACAACTCACTCTCACTTCAGGTACTTTTGATTAAACACTTCACTGGTATGCTAAAACCTATGTAGCAATTTTTCATTGTTTCATTTCTGATTAGGTATACTCGGGCTAGTAACTGAGAAAACTTGTCCAAACTCCTGAACTCTGCAGGAGTCAAAACAACTTTCCCTACTTCAGTAAAGGAATCTGAGCATATGCAAATAAAGACATTTATCTTGAAACAATAACTTTATTCCTGGGAGGCATATCAAGTTTTAGAACAATACTCCTATGCACCTGAGACTTTTAAGAAGCAGCTTAATAGTAAAAACATCACATACCACACACTTAGTTAAAAAAGAGTATTGAAAAAGCTCTCCTACACACTTCCAAACCGGAACAACTAACTCATTGCATAGTTCCTGACAATGCACATTTTAAAAAAAAGAAAAAAGTTGAGTATTCAGGCAGGTTTTAAAAATCTACGAAATATTTGTCATGAGAAATCTGCACTTTTTGAATGAAAAAAAAAAATCTGCTTCCCAATGCAACAGAACCCAGGTGGAAAGTAGAACACAGACTCAACAGTTTAAGAAATATGCCAAAGGCAATGTGGGTTCATCAGCAAGCATGGAGCTGTGTTGGTATTTGTCATGAGCTAGTATTAGACTACAGACATTCTGGGATTGATGCTGTGTAATGAACCACTGTCTCTAGTCCACTACTCCACCGTCAGACATCTTAGAGATGCAACTTTCATTTTAATTAATTTTTTGAGTATTGCTTCTTTCAAATGCTGACATTGATGGACAGATGAAAAACAGGCCAGATGCACTGTATATTTTTAGGGTATTTAGTGACACAGTGTGTGTCCCAGCTGTACAAGAGAAGGAGGGAGGGAAAAAAACCCCAGACCAACCCAGGAGAAACATGGAATGTCAACTTCATCATTGTTTTTTTTAAAAGGAAAAAAAACAGGAGCTCCTTCCTCAAACCATACCAAATGCTAGCAAAACAGAGAAGGGAAAGCAAAATGTGACAGTAAATAGGACATGTCAGGTACAGCTAAGTAGGCCGCAGTTCTCTTAAGCTGCTCCATTTCCCATTCCTTCAGCTCTGCTGCAGATAGCATTTATACTCACTCGCAGGTTGAGGAGTGGGAGAGGAGGGACAGCTATGCCATGACGCAGCCTCTGAGTAACGTGCACGTGGCAAGACTGCAAACAACTGCGGCAAGTTTATGCATTCAGTGCCATGACAACTTTTAAAGGGTAGTTTATTCTTAAACCTTCATTATGGTACAACACAATATGGGAATAAAAAATGAAGCAATTTTCATCAAGGTTGAGAACAGTAACCCAAAACTGCATGTGAACTCACCCACAACAGCAAGCTGCTAAGTTAACAAACCGACATGGGAGAGTTGCTTTCCTCCACCACTGGTGCACTGGACCGTGTACAAGCTTCAGTTCTTTCTTTTCAATAGATTCAAAAGGTGGAAAGTTTGAAAGGAGGATATGTCCTCAAGCCTTCTCCTTACCAAACTGAAGCAGAGGGCGATCCTTCTGTCGCTCTGCATGTAGAACTTCTCTGTATCAGCAGGACAAAGCTTACAGTACACGGTAAGTGAACAGGCAAAACATACTTTTCTGTACCATGATTAAACCACCAAAGACCCAGCAGCACATTAATTCTGCAAAAGCAACAGTATGAAGACGATCCCTTCAGTGCTGAACTTTTGCAAGTAATCAAGCTCATTTCTTCTAAGGCTTACTGCCAGTTAGTGAAGGCACTGTAACAGACCACATGTGCACTCTGCCTTATCCGCAGACATGAAGTATATTGGCTTAGCTTTTAACTACTTAAAATCGGATTTAACACAACATAATGCAACTAAAATTACCTTGTTTACTCCCCGAACTTCAGAACAGCAAAAAAGACCCTGGAGGGAACTAAGCATTTACTTTAGTAAAAGCTGGAGCAGAGGAAGTACTTGCCCATTTGAGGGAAACCAATGCAAGGCACTCCTTTCTAGCTGATAAAACAGCACAGAAGAAAACAAAAATAGAGCCAGGTGCTTCCTACAACAGAAACCAAAGCGACAGGGGAATGCAGCACAGCAGAGCAGCCCACTGCCTCGCGCAAACCACAGGATGACTTGGGTGTTCACCTCCAAATGCTTCTCACCCTGCAGCTGCAGCCAGCCTGAGCCCCTAGACAAGGAAAAGCAGACACTTGCTGGTAGTGCAAACACCTCTTTTCAGCAGACTGCAGCCAGACAAAGCTGCCCCTCCATGCTCGGGGGGAAGGCCTGTCAGCATACCAGCAGCAGAGCGGTTTGGCTGCCTCCTTTCCACAAGGAAAGTTGTGGAAAGCCTGAATGAAAGCAGAACACAGATTGACATGTCCATGCTGTGACAAACCAGATGGATGGCTAACCTCCACCAACTCAGCTGGGCTGCTGTTGCCCACCTGTGTAAACTGTGGGACTTGATTCCAGCTGCCCTCACAAGGCATGACCTCCCCTGCAGGGTCAAGATATCAGCCTCCCTTGAGAGACACAGCTATAAAAGGTCACACTTCCAACCTGCCCCCAAGAAGACAGCAAGCCAAGAGGCAGTTCACAGCATACAGCTTTTCTGATCCCAGCCTCAACATCTGCCTGGTTTCCATTCAAACCCAGAATCACTTTTGTAATCCCTATTTAGCTAACGGGGGCACTGGCTGTCCACTTGCTTGTTTTGGTACATTCACTGTGCAGTTCAGGCTGGAAGGAACCTCCAGACTCCTGTATTTTTCCCAAAATAAAGTGTTCTTTCCTAGGAGAGTTCAAAAGTCCAGTTATTCTCTTCCAGAAGCCACACATGCTTTTGTTTAAACCTTTTAAAAATACATATGGCACAGAATTTCACTGAGCTTTCACTGAACAGTTGAAAACAGTGTTTCATCCTGCTGAAGCATGCTCTGGAGTTGTTTTGCTAATGATAAAGCCACTGAGGAGTTTTAAACTCTGGTTAGTCCTTTTAACATACTCCTTAATCCTAAAATATTAAGCACTTTTAAATAGATTTATTTTTCTATAGGATGGTCTCAGTAGGATTTGCAGCTCATTGCATTTAAGAGGCCTTTGGAACAATCACAAAAAATTAGGTTTGGAAGGACGACAAAAAAATTAAGTTTGGTATTAGTTCACCTAAACTGGAAAAAACAAATATTTAAAGGTTTTTAATATTTAATTTAACATTAGATTAGATTAATTTAATTATTAGATTAATTTAAATATTAATCTACACACTGAAAATTATCCAGGTCCCTCCCTGTGATTATCTTAACCATCACACTGACCTATGCAAATACCTACACACTACCACAAACCCATTCAACTGAGACAAATTATACATCTCCAGCAAAGGGGATTTTTCACAGAAGTTATCTTTAGCACTAAGTGAGGATCACCTACCTACATTACTTTTACAGTAAGTGGAGAAAGACATTCCCAAAAACAAGCCTGATTCTGGCTACATCTGAACTGCAGGACTTTGCTGCTTCTGGCACCAAGGGCACATCTTGGCAAATTCTTGATGGTATGTCAGGTGAAGACTGAAACATTGCTGTTCCCTTCCTCCCTTTGCTACACTGGGGTGAGGGGGAAACGACAGGGCATGTGCATGCACAAGAGGTACCAAACTCCCTGTATTGTGCTTCTGCATCCCAAAACACTGCTGGCAGAACCCTGAGGCTAGCAAGCACTCTACAGAGAGTTCAGAATGATCTCCTTCTCTGAGCAGCTCTTTCAAAGGCTGGATCATTTTTCAAGCTGACGAAGAAAAGATGTAAGAAATTAGTCTTTACCTATTAGCTTTTCTGAACACTCCCACCCCACCAAGGATGTCTGTTACAGTGAAACAGATGAGAGATTTTAATCCATTTTAATACAGGCTTAAACCTCTCTTCATACAGCAATTTCCTGCAAAGCTCTTGAATAGGCATGTTACTATTTTAGACAGCAAATAAAATATAGAAACATTGCTGTTATATAAGTAAAATATTCTAAGTATTGGCATAAACAAAGTTGTGTTTTCAAATGAATCAAACTTCTCATTTCAAATTGAGTTTCTGTTACCTTCAGATTGACTACTATCCAATGCAGTATAAATAATATGGGGATTTCCACAAAAAAACCCAAACAACTGTGCTCTACCGAAAATACATTTACATTGTGCTTATTAGAAACTTCTGCATAATCAAGACGTGTATTCTTGCAGAGACTTTTTCAGAGAAATCTTTACCTAAAACATGTTTTCATTATTCCACAAACATTTAGAAGTGTGTTTGGAAAAAAATACGCAGTACAACAGCCCAGTTTGACCACACTGGAAATATGACAAAAGTTCAACTGCTGAAAGGGACTAGAAATATCAGCTCACATACACCACACTTATGTGAAATAGTAACTTTTAAGTATGACCAATACGAGAGCTCAGAACTAGCGAGATTACGTCATCGTTTCCTGCCTATGAAGATGAGCTATTTTAGCTAAGTGAAGCTGAGCAAAGAAGAGGAAGTTTAAACCTTCTACAGATTTGGGGCCATGAGAGGAGCATCTCTGAAGAAACTTTGTAGTGCACAAAGGGTGAGTAACAATACCATACTCTATGGTAACAAAGTAACTTGGATGTTTATGCATGTTGCTAAGAACATTTGTTCAGAAGCTGAACGTGGGCATTAATTCTAGAACTACTGAAGATATATTTAATTCTTTAAAGCACTTTCAAAATATCAGTAGCATTCTATAAATAACATTTAAAGCAAAATGACTGCATTTGTAAAAGCACAGTACCATAAATACTGTTGTTTAGGATTTTAACAAAAAACTTCAAAATATGCACTACATAAAAGCATTGGTAAGTACACTTATCACTAAAGGAAAAATGTTTGTTTTCACTAAACTAAAACCAGGAGAAGATCTTGGTCTCTCTGTGCTTCACTGAAAGCCATGTCCTCCTCAGGGAAATGTGAGCATATACAAGGGACAGACAGAGAAAAAAAGGGGGATTGGAAAGAGATACATGCACTGTTACCTAACTTGTAGTAAGAATCCGGAGGAAAAGATTTAGTTCTGGTTTTGTTCTGAAAGTCTTTATTTTTGTACACAGCATGGCCTTCACAATTCACATCAGACATTCAAAAAATCAACTATCATTAAAAAAATAAGATGGATACAGAGAAACATTAGAGTAATCATTCACAATTAACACACATGGACTTCCAGAAACCAGTGACGCCAGGGGCTCTTCAGTAAGCACTTTAATCAATACCCATAAGTGTTCCCATTATGAAAAATGACAACTAAGGCAAAGCCATCCACTCATAGGCACCCAAAGATCTACTTGGGCTGACTCAGGAGATATCAATCTGAACTCTGTGCAGACAAACACTGATGACAAAGCAGAATATCTCTGTTCATGTATAAATGCAGATGAGTAACTACATACTTTTAAAAAATCTCAGTATTTCTTACCTACATAAATGTTTTTTACAGTGTTAAAAATTAGGTTTAGGAGAAATGCCTAACTCTAACACTGACATGCATCTAAACGCACAAAGTTTGAAAACAGTGTCTTCAACAACTAAACAAAAGCAAACCCCATTTGTTACAGTAGATCATTCTTTGATATATCTCAAAACTGTCACAAACTTGAAATAACCAGCAAAAAAACCATGGAACCCCTGGTTTTCCTGATAAAAACTCACACCAGGTTCAGCTTCCTCTCTTCCCATCAACATCAGCCTGCTGGTTATTTCAGAAACACGACCTGACCAGAAACAATTACAATCACTGCAAGTCCAAATGAGAGAAGAGTAAAACCAAAGCCAAAATCCATTCTATTTATTAATAGCCGAGTGAATTCTTCTATCTATCCTATACATCACTGCTCAATTCACCTGCTAAATCAGTCAGGATCTTTAGCTAAGTAGCCATGCACTATGTCATACACAATCACTAGCAAGACAAAAAAACCAGAACAAAAGAGAAAAAAGCAAACCACTTGCAATACTCAGGGGTGGGAGGGAGGTGTGTGTTAAGCAACATTTGGACAATTTTATGCAACAGTAATGAAAGCAGGACAGTGTGGCAGATAATATTTCAACTGTGCTACAAAATTTTTCTTTCAAGCATATCCCATCTAACTTTTAATAATGTCTGCTATCATTCTTTAATTCTTTTATTTTTCTTATTTTTTGAGTTCTTCACACAATGAGGAATTTTAGAGGCATTCATATAGATGCCCTCCAAACCTCTTTTTTTGTACTACATGCACAGCTTTTCCCATAAAAAATATAAATTCTGTTATATGTTCTAGTGACCTCATCGAACAGAAAACACACCTTTTTTGCTTTGTACAGCTAAAAAAAAACCTTTGAAGTTTAGGGTTAGATATTTGTACACATAATTATTTTATTTATCTGTAAACTGGAGAATTGTAAGAAAATCAGAAGCCCAAACTTCATATTTCAAGGCAGAAACTAACCTAAATAAGGTTTTAATAGATCATATTTAAGTTAGTTACTGCATGGATACTCTTCTCAAAAGCAGTTGACATTTGCCAGTGTCAAACCAGGATGCTAGATTAATAAACACTGGTTCAATCCCCTACGCATTTCTGTAACACTAAAAAAGTATTTGGTAACATCACAGAGAAAGCATAAACCAGATGAGCAGCAACAATAAAGCTTTTTTTAATGCATTCTTCACTTTTGGAGATAAAACACACAGGAACTATGCACTGTTCTGCTACAGAAAACAGTCTTGGTTTCTAGCCAATACTGTAGAACTTCCTTGACTGTCACAAGTAGGAAGATCAGACAAACAACTAACTCTTTCCTCCTCCTCCTCTTCACAAAGCTGCCATAGGGCTGCTTTAAAGGCCAAGAAAGACGAACCCTTCAACACAAAGTCATGAAACTGTGACCACAGCAAGAGCCAGGAAAGTGCAGGGGGTGCAGGTTAATCAAAGAACCCATGCAAACTCCGGGTAAGGTCTGCCATCCTCAAGTGGCTCCAGAGCAAACCAGGGGATAAACTCCTTCAGCTCTCATCACCAGAGCCCGCACAATGACATTTCAGATGTCCAACTCCTATGACCCAACAAGCTGAGAGAAGCAACACAACTGTGATCTGGGGCACCTGGCTATCAACCAGCAACTTCTGCCCCCAACACATACTGCTCATATATGGCCTAGTTCGAGACTGCAGTCTGCTTCCCATCATTTTACTTTTTCAGATGGGAAGTCTACTAATCTATTCATCTTATCCACATGTTAGGTGGGTGGTTCTGATGCCCTGTGATTAAATACTGTATTAGAAGCTATGTAGCTACTAAGACAGCTTTTTAGTGTCTTTTCTGAAAAACAGCAAGCACCTGTTCTTTTGGGAGCTAAGTAGTCCCTTACACAGATAAACAGCAAAGTCGATACTTCATTTTGCATATCCAAATGTCACTTCATGCCATGATCACTTATTTCTTTTCATAACTAGTTTTAGTCAAAAATGTTTCAACAGGGACAACTTCAAGAAATATTTGCTTTAGAAAACAACTGCTTCAATCTGATTATCAGCTACTGAAGCACACTCGAAGTGTCCATCTTGACTTTTTGATTCCTTAAGTAATAAATCCCTTTAATAATTAAAACATTTGATTAAAACGTGCTTATAAATATTATTTCACACAAGTCTGACAGTACATGTATTCCCCTCAAAGCACAATAATGTATTTGCAGTCAGAAAAAGCAACAAAGGTAACATGTTTTCACAGCTAGAAAATACAGTCTCATCACTAACCACAATTCTAAAACAACCTTCCTATTTGTTTTTAAAGATAGATTTTATTTGACTGAGAATAACTTCCCACATTTTATCTACTTTTAGGATATTTATGGAGTGCAACAACTATTCCTAAGTTTAATTAAACTATGATGCCTGAAAATCACCACCCTGAAGAATATAGGATTGCATCACTGGTCTTCTACAGTTTTGTATTCACAGTGGGATTGTTGGTGAATGCCACTGCACTATGGGTTTTCAGCTGCACTACCAAGAAGAGAACAACTATAACTGTATACATGATGAATGTGGCATTACTTGACATACTTTTCATATTTTCCTTGCCTTTTCGGATAATCTACCATGGGAAAGAAACGTGGCCTTTTGGAGATACATTCTGTCGGATTATTGGTGCTTTCACTGTATTTTATCCAGCCATTGCTCTGTGGTTGCTCACTTTTATAAGCGTAGACAGATTTATGGCTATTGTCCAGCCCAAACATGTCAAAGAACTAAAAAACACAAAAAAAGCTGTGCTGGCTTGCATTGGAATCTGGGTAATGACCCTCGCAACAACGTCCCCATTGCTGTTTTTGCGATCTGATCCAGACAAAGCCTCGAATTTCACCACCTGCATGAAAATGCTTGATATCATCCACTTAAAGGAAGTAAATACATTGAACTTTTCTCGCTTGATTTTTTTCTTTTTGATCCCCTTGTTTATCATGATGGGGTGTTACCTAATCATTATTTACAATTTTATCCATGGCAAGACTTCTAAACTGAAGCCTAAGGCCAAGGAGAGATCCATAAGAATTATAGTTACTCTGATTGCTCAGGTACTCATCTGTTTTGTGCCCTTCCACATTTGCTTCACCTTCCTGATGTTGCAAGATGAAAATACAACTTACAATCCTTGGGCAGCCTTTACTACCTTTCTCATGAATCTCAGTACATGCTTGGATGTTATCCTGTACTATATTGTTTCTAAACAATTCCAGGCAAGAGTCATCAGCGTAATCCTTTATCGCAATTACCTTCGAAGCGTGCGCAGGAAAAGTTTGCGAACTGGAAGTGTAAGATCACTCAGTAATATGAACAGTGAAATGATATAAAAAGAGAAAAAACGTCAGGGGACTTTTACAATGTAAACAAGCGATTCTTTTTCTGAATTCTTGCATTTTGACTACACATAAGAATGTTCTAGGCCAGAAGTAACAGATATATTTGTTGCACTGTAAAAATAAGAGCGGCAGAATAATAATTGCACCTCTCTGTATTTGCTCAATATCTTTTGTTTCATCTGAAATGAACTAAAACCTAGTCAGTGTTAAAACTTTCCAATGCTTTTGTCATCTCAAAAGGTTGTGAACATTGTCAGACATGAAGAAGTGACAATTAGTATAATAAAGTAGACAACACTGAAGAATTATGATGCAACGTATATATTAATTTTTGTTTGCTAAATTAAATGCTCCTGAAACTACTGTATATCTCACACTCCTAAAATTAACTTTATTCTCTCAAGATCAATATCACCATTAAAGAGAAGGCATATTCATTTAATTAAAAACTTTTTTGATGCAGATTTCCTTGTAACTGACTACATTCTACAATCATAGAAATACCACCAAAGGGTATAATAATTAAATTGTTCATTACCTCCTTATGCACATTTCATGTGCACATTTATTACACCCTACTTTTGCACAAAGTATGTTTTTACACATATGAACACAGGAATTTGTCCAGCCACACTAGCAGTCTATGTCCTAGCAACAAACTCAAGGTAACAAACACGATGAGTAACTGCAATAACTACTCAAGCTTTCAACTCCTTTAGACTACTCACACACTACAAAAAGTGTATCTGTAAATTGTCAAACACATGCTTTTTCTTCCTCATCAAATCAGTCTTTAGCTACTTTCAACAGACACTCTGGAAAAGTAGAAATAAAAAAAAGTCTAATGTGGTGTTTAATATTAAAAATCTCACTCCAAGAGTTTTTATTATTACCTCAGAATGTAAAACATATGGAAACTCAAGTCTGTGTGAGGCTGATCTCACTTGCCAGAAACTTAACCACAAAGCATTGCAAGCTCTGTGGTTCTACTGTAACATGCACATCTTTTATTAAGTGCAGAAATCTCAAATATAGGTTACAAGAAACTGAACCACTAAACACCTTAAAGCTGTAAGAACTTCAGCTGCAAGCACTAAATACAGTAACATGTTCTAGCACTCAATTTTTTTAACACATACAAAATACCAGTATGAAATGTATATGCATTTAAAAGTGAACATAGAAGACATGACTTACAGTTCTGTTGCCTTTCTGATTTAAGAAAAAAATCAGCACCAACCCAATTTCAGTTTTCAGATTTACGAATTGAAATAAACCAAACAATTCAGACTGAACAAATACAGCAACAATCTGTACACTGCAAGCTGTGTTTCAATCATGCTGCCTGGGGAAATGGGACTAACAAAATGGAAACTAATCATTATATGGATAAATTATAAATTAACTGCAGATCATAACTAAGAAATAAATGTTTGAAATTATAACAGTTGTGCCAAGAACCTTTACACTTCAGTTCAAAAGAAGATTAAATTTGATTTGAAGTGTTACATGAAGAAAGTTTTTTTAATTAAAATCATCAGAAAACAATCCCTTGAAAATATATCTAAAATAAACAATCCATTAGAAGCTACTTACAAACCAGAAGGCAAGCTGTTGATGGTGATGCCAAATATATACTGAGCGATTTCTACAAGGAGAAGATCAAATAAAGCTGAGAGCATCCAAGTACCCAGCAAAAAAGACTGGAAAGAAAAAGGTTAATTTGAATCAATTCAACAGATTAAAAATAAGGTTTTAATGTGTCTCTAAATAAAAGTAAAAATAAGAAAATCATTATATCAGTTCAACTAAGACAAATACAATCTTTAACACAACGTAATTCCAAATACACTTGTGTAGACATTGAACAATGAAGAGTTAGATTTGTTTCCAAAATTAAATTCTATGGGTTTGGTAACTTTCAACTCATAAACCTGCAAACAGTAACTAGAATAATCCACTGACTGCAAGATATTATCAATATAAATTTAAATTTATAAAAACCAAATAATTCTTAAAACCCTTTAACATATATTTCTATACAAAATGTTAGTAATAAAGCTGCAGTATTCATACAAGACTACAAGATTCTAAACAGCGTAGAAAACAGTTTCTGTCAAAAAAAAAAAAAGAAATTCAAAACTGGAACTTACTGAAAATTTTCTGCTGCCATATCTTCTTTCAAATATTCTAAAGTTGTAAATGAGCAGACTGCTACAGAACGTGTCTTTCAAATCAAGACATACTGTTCTTCCACATACAAGTCTCCAAATCTGGAAGATTAATGATCATAATTTTAAGCCTCTCTTCCTTCAAGGAAATTCTTCACAAAATTTGTGCTCTTAGTGAATGCAATACTGGAGTCAGGTAACAGAAATGTACATTTAAGAAGGGAAACAGAGAGCGCAGAATGTTCTGGAAGAGTTCAAGAAGTCTCTTCAAAAATAAAATATTTTCAAGGCAGATGTCTACCTGTTACAACAAATCTACAATTAACCCAAATTAACCCAAAGACACTTTTATGTCCCTAGTTTACATTTACAAATAAAAATGGAAATCACAACCTTAGTGAATTTAGAATTACAAAAAAATTATCTTTGAAACAACCTCCAGATACAAACTAGTCCAACTGTAACTGTTCTAAGAAGTTCTAATCAGATCAGCTTCCTCTAGACCATGTCCGGTTGAGTCTTGAACACCTCCAAGGATGCAGTTTCTAGAACCTCTCTGAAACCTGTGCCAGTTTTCGGCCACCCTCACGGTTTAAAAAACTAAATCAAATCCTTACAATCTAGGCAGAATTTCCCATGTTCTATCTTGTGTCAACTACCTCTTGCACTTTGCAGACAAGCAGAGCCTGGCTCCAGCTTCTCTATAGCTCCTGATCAGCTACTTGTAGATAGCAATAAAGTGTCTCCTCTCTGTCTTCTCTTCTTGAGGCTGGGCAGACCCAGTTCTCGCAGCCTTTCCTTCTATGTCAAACACTCCACCTCCTCTGACTGCCTTGGTGGATCCACTCCAGTGTGTTCATATCTTCAAGGGAGGTGATTATCCTGCTCTGCTCCGTTCTGCGCTGGTGAATATCATGTGCAGTTTGGGGCACCACAATATAAGAAAGATATTAAGCTCTTAGAGAATATCCAAAGGAGGGTAACAAAGATGGTGAAGGACCTTGAAGGGAAGCTGTATGAGGAATGGCTGAGGTCACCTGGTCTGTTCAGACTGGAGGAGATTGATGGGAGGCCTCATTGCAGTCTACAACTTCCTCATGAGGGGAAGAGGAGGGGCAGGGACTGATCTCTTCTCTGTGGTGACCAGTGACAGAACCCAAGGAAATGGCCTGAAGTTGTGCCGAGGGAGGTTTAGGCTGGATATTAGAAGTTTCTTCAGCCAGAGGGTGGTTGGGCACTGGAGCAGGCTCCCCAGGGAAGTGGTCACAACAGCACCAAGCCTGAGAGAGTTCAAGAAGTGTTTGGACAATACTCTCGGGCACACGGTGTGACTCTTTGGGATGGTCCTGTGCGGGGCTAAGGGTTGGACTTGACGATTCTTGTAGGTCACTTCCAACTTGGAATATTCTGTGATTCTGTGATTCTTGTACAGATGAATCCAGAAGTGGGCACTTGTGAGACACATCTGGAACACTGTCAGCTACAGGAGTATGGTCTACCTACTTGCCACACCCTCACTAATAGTCCAGGAAATGGTTGGCCTTCTTGGCTGCAAGAGCGCACTTGGCTCCTCTTGTTCACCAAGATCCACAGGTCCTTCTCTGCACAGCTAATTCCCAAGCACTTGCCCTTCCTAGCCTGCACTGTTGCAGCCTGGGGTTATTCCATATCAGAAGCAGGATTTTCCAATTCATGAAATTCCTGTCATCCCATATCTTGGGCTTGCCAAGGTCTCTCTGAATAGCAACCCTACCTTCCAACATATTGACCATTCCCCCCAGTTTTGCATCATACAAACTTTAAGCACAAACTTGTTCAAAGTGCACTGCATCCCAACATCCAAGTAACTAATAAATACATTAAATAGTACTGGTCCCAGCACTAATCTCCAAGGGGCCCTCCCCTAATTAATATCTGCCAAGTCGACTTTGTACTAATGACCATAATTCCATGGAGAGTCCAGCCAATTTCCCACCCATCTTCCTTTCCAGTTATTCAGTACATACCTCCATTTCACTTCAAGGACACAAAGGGAGATTGGGTTAAAGACCCTACTAAAGTCAAGGTGTGCAAAATCCACTGACTCCCCCTCATCCGCAGCACCACTTGCTTCATAGAAGAGCACAACCATTTGGTCAGGCATGCTTTCATAGAATGGTTGAGGATAGGAAAGGACCTCTGGAGATCATCTAGTCTGACATTCCCATTCAAAACAAAGTCAATTAGAGCAGGATGTTAACTGACCACGACCAGTCTGGTTTTTACTATCTTCAAGTATGGAGGCTACACAACTTCTCTGGGGAAACTGTTCCTCTGTTCCATCAGACTTACAGTAAAAAACCTTCTACTTCAAATGGAATTTATTGTATTTCAATTCATGCCCATTGCCTCTTGTCCTTTTACTGACCTGGCTCTCCCTTCTTTGCTCCCTCACATCAGATATTTACACACACTGGTAAGATCTACCCTAAGCATTCTCTTCTACAGGCTAAACAATCCCAGCTCTGTCAGTCTTTGCTTACACACCTGACCAGAGTGGTGCCCCTCTGTTGGACTCCCTGCAGGATGTCAAGGTCAGTCTTGTCGGATGCAGCACAAGAGCCCAGCACAAGGGACAACACTTCAGATATTGTCACTGAGGGGGAGTAGAGATGAATGATTATCCCACCAGGCCTCCTTGTGAGGCTCTTCCTAATGCAGCCTAGGATGCTGTTAGGCTTTTTAGCCACAATGCTGCACTGCTGGTTCATGTCCAACTTTATTCTCCACCAGGACCCTCAGGGCCTTTTCTGTAAAGCTGTTTCCAGCTGGTCAGCCACCAGCTTGTACTGGTCCATGATGTTACTCCTCTCCAGTGCAGGACTTTGCATTTGCCTTTGCTGAACTTCATGAGGTTCCTATTGACCCTCTTCTCCCCTCTAAATGCCTGCAGAACTATGGGTGTATCAACTGTTGAGAGCACACTGCGTCCTGCTGTCCAAGTT
Organism: Lepidothrix coronata; assembly: GCF_001604755.1. Classification (NCBI taxonomy): domain Eukaryota; kingdom Metazoa; phylum Chordata; class Aves; order Passeriformes; family Pipridae; genus Lepidothrix; species Lepidothrix coronata. The sequence goes on along the minus strand of NW_016690268.1, from coordinate 3,477,017 downwards.
ATGAATGAAGACACTAAACAGTACTGGTCCCCAATCCACTTCACTGCCCACTTCTCTCACCTTGTACTTCCTCAGTTTGTCTGAGAATGTTACAGGAGACAGAGTAAAATCTATACTAAGATCAAAATAAACAACATCCACTTATCTTCCATCCCCCACCAAGACGTTCATCTGCCTCATCATAGAAGGCTACCAGGTCAGTCGAGGATTCCACTTCAAAAATCTGTGCTGGCTATCCCCAGTCATTTTACTGTTCTTTTTATGTCTGAAAATTACTTCTAGGAGAACTTGTTTCATGATGTTCCCAGTGATACAGAAGATGCTGACTGGCCTGTACTTCCCAAATCTCCTGAAGATAGGAAGGTCATTTGCTTTCTTCCAGGCCTCGAGAACCTTCCTTGATAGCAATGACCTTTCAAAGATAATACAGAGTGATCTCACAATGACATGAGCCAACTCCTGCAAAACTTGTGGGTGTGTACCTGTAATCATGAGGCTTCTTCCAGGTGTCTGAAGAAAGCCTCATCTACTTCACGATCAGATAGCCTGTAGCAAACGCCACCACCAAAGTTGGCTGTACCGGTCTGCCTTGTAGTCCTGACCCATAAAATCTCACAACTTCCTCATGTCCCAAGATGAAGCTCTGTGCAGTTCTGCCGCTCTTTCACATAAAAAGCAAATCCCTTCCCTGCCTGTCCTTCCCAACAAGCTTGTACCTTCCTGCTGAGGCACTCTTATCATGTGACTTAACCTACCACATTTTCATGACCCCTGTGAGACTGTAGTCCTGTAATGGCATATGACCTTTAATTCCTCTTATTTGTTCCTTATGTCACATGCATTCGTGTGCAGACACCTCAAAGAGGCACCTAGTCATGCTGATTTCCCAGAAAACACGAGAGTCTTCCACATAATGCTGTCCTGTAGGCACTTCCTTATTTACGTATTTATGAAGTAGGTCCTTTTCAGTCCTGTTTTGCTGATTACAAGATCCCTTCTGTTTGTATCATCCTGTCATCCATTAATATCAATCCTTTGCTGGCTAAACCAGTCCATATCTCCTCAATTGACTGTAGGTTGTCATCTCCCTCCTGTGTCGTTCCTCTCTTAATGTTCTCCTCACCAGGTTGGCCTGCCTGTTAGCAAAGATGCCTTTGTCTCACTTGGCCAGGTGGATCCCATTTACTCCAAGTAGCCCTCAATCTTCAGAGAGGGCATTGGGCACAAAACCAAAAACCTTGTTGCCAACAAGGCAACCAGTCGCGACCCACAGAATCTGTCCACTTCAGCTTGGCTGCTCCCAGTCACCTTTGTGTCCTGCACATCTTGAAAAATTGCTTCTATAAAGTTTTTATCCATGACCTTCCCAGGGACCAAGGTAAGGCTGAGGGACTGATGTTAACTGGATCTTCCCTTCTGCCTTTCCCAAAGATGAGTGTGATGTTTGCCTTTCTCTGGTCATCAGGTACCTCCAGCAATTGCCATGACTGTTCGAAGTTCATAGAGAAAGTCTCACAATTACACTGCCAGATCCTTATTACAGAAACTTTGCTTGCTGCCCTTCATCTCTCTTGCTAGTTTCCATCTCTCTTGCTCAGCTTCGGCACCCCGTGCTCCCTTTCCTAAGCCATGGCCTGCTAGGCATTCTCACCTCCCTTACATTTCTCAAGGTCTTCAGGCCTCAACCAAGGCTTCTGCCTCTAACTTCCCCAGCATACCCAAGGACTGAACAAGAAGAAAGAACTGAGACCTCACTGTTGCAGCTGGCCCATGGCAATATGCCCAATGTTAAAACCTAGCCTGAGGTACCATCCCTCCTGAAGCTCAAACTAGCAGGGCTGTGACCTAACAGATGACTATTTCATGACATGCATTAACTGAACAGCCCTCACACAGACTAGGAAAGATTGTAGCCTAACTGGTCTTTGCTTTAGCTAGCTTTAAAAATACATAGATCTAATGTAATGAAGATCCTTATTTTACACATGACATTTCTTCGCTGCTCTTAAGGGTCCTCCATATGGAGACGAAGATCTTTTCATTTTGGACAGTACATATTTTGCTTTCCAAATTAACTGTACTCTTCTTCAACTGCCTGCTTTATTGCCTGTGCTCCCTACCAGCTTTAAGAATCCAACATCCAAAATGTCTGTTCGGCCCCTGAAAAAATTCCTTTCTATTAAACTCATCCCTGCAGATGAATTCATTCTAAACAAATTTTCTTTTAAAAATTCTCAGTTGAATATTAGAATCAGACAGAAGTTAAACAATCTGCTCTCCCTGAGTTACACAATGACATAGAATATAGCTTGCTCCAAAGGGCATGGGAATAAATGAAACAACAATCTCATGAAAGAAAAAATCCAAAGCCACAAATTCCCCAAAACACCACAATAAAAGTATCATATGTTTTACAGATACTTGCAAATATTTATGCTTAAGACACAGTAAAGGTGGTTTCTTTGAATAAAACACAGCTACTGCTGGTTTTTAGCAGATCAAACAAATGGAAAGAGAGAACTCCGCTAAAGACAAATTGAAAAACAAACAAATAAAGAAACAAAACCCAAATCCACACAATTTCCATTTAAAACTTGAATAGTTTCTCAGACTTTTTCATCCCCCTCCCCAAACACTTGCTTGTAACATTTTTAAAAGGCAGACATCATTTATGTATTTGTGCTGCACAGCATCAGAAAGACATTTGGAAAATATAAGTAGTGCTCTTGTAGAGTTGTAATCTACATTATCGCAAGAAAGCTCTTGTTCTTGACAAGAAAGATTACAAAGTGCCATGGCACAGAGTATCACTAGGTAGGTCAAATAATCTTTTAAAGCTTATAGGCTACAGCTGGCATTCTCAAAGACATTAATTTGACTACATACCTTTTTTTTAATGCAGCTGTAAAATCTGCGGGTAAGCTAAACACAGAGGCATTTGCTGACCCCTTCTCTGGTGAGCAGCAGTTCATCACTTCCAAAAATTAAAATAAAACACCCCAAAACAAATCCCCGCAGGACTTACCAGTTCTAAGTGCATTATTTCAAGAATTGGAGCTGATATTACAGGATCCTTAATTAAGCTTAAAATAAAACCTTACAAGATACAACATCCAAAAGACAGAGTATCTTAGTTTGAAACAGGAATGAGTAAGAAATTAACCAATTCAGCAGAGTACTGAAGAGCATGACAAACTCCATCACTCGGAATCTTCAAATTAGAAGCAGCCCTTCTATTCAACAGCAAATTTTAGTTTTCCACAACTAACTAAACCAGAACTTACAGAATGAAAGTTACGGCCTCTGTTGTTAAAATAAATCATATATAATCAGAAAGCCCAATCACAATAGCCCTCTTCAGTCTCAAAAACTAAGCATAATAAGATATTGACATTCATATCAAAATACTTGTATTATTAGAGGGGTTAAATCACACTTAATTCACAGCAAGTTTCCACATTACAGTGTCTGAAAGGAAAAATGACACAAATTAAATCATTTCCCAGACAAGATAAAGAAGTGAGAAGCTATGGTGATTGTTTCAGATCAGTTTTTCTTACGTTTTCCAAAAAGTGGTAAACTGGGGTGACATAAAAAAAAGGTAAGAACAAGCTGATCTACAACAGCGAACAAAGGGAAAGAACCAGAGGAAAAAAAAACGGGGGAGGAACGGCATAGAAGACCAGTTTGCAGTCTCTTTTCACACAAAATGAGCTGACTCTTACCTGAAAATCCTCTTTTATAGCTTGTAGGTTATACACAAAGAACTTCTGATAATGTTGAAAGAGCAGAGTCAATAGAATCGAGATGGCACTTAGGACTAGTAACAAACTCTTCGACAAAGGCGCTTTATCTTAAAGACAGAAGACCAAACAAAAAAAAAAAGCCATTTTAGAGAAAAGTCTCTGAGGTGCAAAAAGTGATACATTTAAACAGGTGACTGGAAAACATAATAGTGACACCACCTTGACTTTTTAGATCAACGACTTCCCAAGTTCTCAACAACTTGCAAATAGATAGGAAGAACACACTAAAACAAAGAGAAGTCCTTAGAGATATTAATGACAATTATATGTTAACCAGACATTTTGTTTCCAACATTGTCTCATGAAATTAATTGTTTGGCTATAATTAAACCTAAGTTCTCTGTACCTATAGAGGTCATGCCCTCCTTTGCTGCCCTCCTAAGGCTCAATCACATTTCAGGAAATAAAATAAACACTCTTTTTTCTAGAAAAATCGACATGTACATCTGTTTCCTTTGCATTAGGGATTAAGATTAGCTTTTTTCTTAGAGGCTATGAAGCAGGAATTACCTGAATAAATGTCCTGAAAAAACTGACCTTCTCTCCACCGCACTTGGATCCACCACTCAAGGAAACATATCTAAGTTAATTTACATGACATTCATCTTCCTTCCATTCAATCATTACAATTATTCATAAAGAAATTAATAGAATCAGTATGTTTGTGAAATCACAACTTCTTTCCCTCTATGAGCATGACTTTCGGAAAGCACATTCAGAAGCAGGTAGAGAACAGAGAAATCTGCAATGCACATTTACTAAAAACTGCCAAGTGGAATATCCAGCAGGGTTACCCAGAAATTCATCCTATTCTGTTGCTGCAGGTGATACAATAAAATACAAACTCTTGCCCAACAATTCAAGCCAATACAAAGACTCCAAAATATTACTTATTCTATGACTTTTCTCTTTTTCACACATGCAACCTGAATCATATTTACTTCCTTTCCAGACACCTCAGCTATAGCACACAATCCACTCGTTTTCAGACAACTGTTTTTCCCAGGGTGTTGCGAAATCTGTAGCTCTGTTGTTGTTCTTCTTACATAAAAAACGGAACGATGAGATTACTTTGAAAGTACTAATGGGAAGTAAAGAGCAGGGGCACAGGAAGAACAAAATGAAAATGAAAATGCATGAAAATACGTAATACAGGAAACATTTAGTACCTGTCCAGATTCAACTGGCTGCCATGACTGATTCCATTAACATCTGCTGCACACTAGAACAGTGTACTGCTAGAGAAGGAATATGGTAAAAGGCACCAAAGCCAAGATTTTAATTATGGCACAATCCCACTGCCATTGAAACTACGGTTCTTACTACATAATTTAGATGTGATCCTCATTCAAGTATTAGCTGATGACATCAAGAACAACTTTGATGGGCACTGTTAGCTGCTCTCAGCTCACAGCACCTTGAAGTCTGCAGTCTTCTGTTGCTCACCATGCGAAGAAAACATCTCTTTTCATGTGTACCACAATGAAAACTTGTACTTAAAACTCTTATTTCAGTTCACAACCATACCTTTTGAGTTCATTATATAAAGATGCACTTTCCTTACTCCATTTAAGCAATTAACACCTCGAAGAACTATCCTTTTATAGAAGTTAGACAGTGACTTGGATTGACGCAGGTTGATGTGTCCTGGTTAGGACAGCTGAGATCAGTTCATCATGATATGGGTATAACCCAAAACTGCGTATTCTATAGCCTTCCATGCCATTTCCCAGAAACTGTTATCAGTAGACTATTCACACCCTCTGCCCATAGAGCCTGACTCCTCAGGCTATAAACTAGGTGTTAAGAGGCCTGTGAGATAGGAGGCTGCTCTTGTCCTCACACCCTTTATAGAAGTCCCCGCTCTGAGCATCCTCATACCCTTTTATGGAATACCCCGCTCTGAGGGAAGGATTGACCATTCCTGCCTGAACTGGAGAATATATAAACCTGGAGTTTCAGAACTTTTGCAACCACTCGTGGGATCCAGAGGAAGACTGCAGCTCGTCGCTCTCAACCTTAGCTGGACTTCAATCACCGCTTCTGACCAGACTGCAACAGCTCTCCCACCAGCAGGTTTTTTCCCCTCTCCCTTTACTTTGGACTCAAGCGGGGCCCAGGGAACACCACTTTGTTCATGCTCCAGGGTACTGGGTTGTACGTGTGGGTTTTGTGGGTTAGGACCAATTGTTTGTTTGTGTGATTGTGCTTGCTGTTTTAATAAATTGTTATTCTGACTTGTGGTCTCTCCTTTGAGTTGAGTTCATTTCCCCTGCTGGTTGACTCTTAAACCAGCACATGATGTTACTATGCTAACCATAAACTTTACTTTTATGGTTGTGTGAGACACATTATGGCAGAAAGTCTGGCTGACTTTTTTTTTAATGCAAGAAAACTGTCCACCTTTCACGTAAAACCTCAGGCTCCTTTAGTTAACTTAACTTAGCTAAATTAGCATTCCTTGATGTGAAAAGGTCAGTTTTATAATCAGGATACAAATTTTCGAAATAGCCTAAAACAGAAGAACTGTACTAGTAGCAACAGTAAACAGTATTGAACCAAAGTTCGATAAGACTTGTTATTTTACTATCAAATGCATCTACGTTATTTCATGAATTTGAACACATTTTTACAAGAACTCCTTAATTCCATAATACTTTTCACATAAGGAACACATTACCACAAGAAACCTGACAACAATACCTCTAGATATCCCCATCGTAACTATATATTTCTATAGAGGTATAATATTTAGATTTTACTGCAATTTGCATATAATTAGATTATTTTTACATTACAGGTAATACACACTTGAAATACTTTATCCTATCAAGTTAATTCCTAATTTGAAAGCATTCAAAAATAAACAACCTTATCTGTTCTCTCCAAAAGTGTGAATATACATTTTTATTAAGAGCCTCCTTTTAGCTTTCAGCTTAGACACTTTAAACCTTGGTATAGAGGAAAAGTACTTAATATTAGACATGTCATCAAGTGAAAAACCACAGAAGTAACTAACCCATAAATGTGACAGTCACCCACAGGGAACATCACATGAGTAATGGAAACTTCTACTCTCAAGCACCTCATAATGTCATCGTGGCTGACAAGTTTATTCTTCTCTGGTGAACTGGAAAAATACAATAATGCAACTTCTGAAATTCTTTTTCCAAGTGTTTGCACAATGTAGCAGTTTACCCCTTAACAGCATATAGATCCTTATCAAGGACTGCTGTGGAATGTCTCAGCCAGTAAGACCAAAAATGACTATCAATCCCAGACAGCGCACAATCAAGCATTCTGACATTCAAGTCAAATTCCTTACCTAGAATACAAAGGGAATTTAGAATTTAGAAAGTAAAATTCTAGCCTAATGGGTATACAACCATGTGCAAGATGGAAACATGTACCACCAAGCTACCAGGGCACCAGTGTCTGCTGGCAGCACATGTGCACAAAGAGAAAAACACAGTGCCTCAATACCACATAAGGCAAGTAGAATGAAAGAATAAACTCTCATTTTGACCCTGAAAGTTAAAATATATCAAATACTGTCTTCAAAGATCTTGGAATAAATTTGCAATCCCAAAGTGGCAATTCTTTCAAACAGCAAGCAGTAATAACATCGGTGCTGCAACACATCTACGGAGCTTCCACCTAAGTGCAAAGAGAAATTTTGTAGCAACCAGCAGAACACGCCCACACTATGATGAAGAACAAGCAACTAGCTTTCACTGCTGATATTTGCAGTGAAGTCTACCCCCAAAACTGCCCTCAAAATCTCACAGGCAAGTGTCCCAACTTTCATGTTACCATTGTACAATGTGAAGCTGTTCCCAAATGTGACATAAATAAGAAAATCAACTCTTAAGTCTCCACATTCCACCCCTGCACTCATTACAAAGCCCACAAATCGTCCCCTTCCACAGCCTACTACTCTTCTAGCTGCCAGTACCACTTTTCAGAATAGAGAATTAAGAATACCTGTGTCCGTCTGTCACAGAGGGGGAGGTTTATGGCACAACTGCTCATGTAGTTGCAGCTTCAGAAGCCACCAGTGCACTAATAAGAATAAGAAAGTTGTGGTAGCAGCAACAGCTACAGTTTCTGAAATTATTTCCTGCTCCCTGCCTGTTCACTGCTCCCAGGTGAAGATATACAGCATATGGGCATGTCAAAACAGGCAGCCAGACCAATCCACTGTTTCAGAAGGGCTTTTGAGGAAACAACTTCACCTCCTGGACTGCTATTCCAGGACTGAGACTAAAGTGTTGACTTGGGAGAGGACCTGACTGCTGACACCAGCTAATGAGCAGTGGCTGCAGAAATTAGCTCAGGACAATTTCTGTGGGGATCCCTACTGAGTTTACACCACAGCTGCAGATTAAATATGCTTTGTAAAAACTCTTTTTCCACTATCATCTTCCCTAATCCACCTGCTATAAGGCAGACACATCACTTTCATACAGACAATTAACTGCTGGGGGCTACTATAATGGCACAAAACACACAAAACCCGTTTTTTTAATGCTGATACACAAGATCAGCAAGTCTTTTAAACCATAACTGATGCACATCTGAATGCACAGTACTTCCCAAATGCACTGACAGAATCTGCATTTTGGGTGGTTGTTTTTCCTGCATTAAACCACCATGCAGATATTAATCTATTGTATTCCAACATTTGCCCAAGAACCTGCAGCAAGTTCACCAACCAACAGTGACGTTTCATTGCAACTGAAGACAATAAGAGTATCACCGCAGGAACAGTTTTTCATCAGATGCTTATAAACTTAAAGCAGGAGCTGAGAGATGCATAATATTAGTTTAAGAAAGTCAGTAAAGAAACCAACTGCAATCATGCTTTAAACCTACTTTTAAAAGGCACAGGTAAGACTGTAATCAAGACAGTTACCTATACATTTACTATTTAGAAAACTTCTGGGTTTAGCTTAGGCTACAAACTATAAAAAAATGAGGAGATACAAAAAGAAAAAAAAAACAAGCAAAAAAGCAAAACCTTGGTTCCTAAAAGCAACACTTGAAATAGAAACTGAAACAGGTTGAAGTATACAAAAATGTTCCCCTCGTTGAGGTTCCTTCCAACCAAAGAGCGTATTATCATACTACTTTTAGTATACGCTGTCAGAAATACCATGTATGGTTACACCACAAGACCATGTGGACATCCCCACACTAGCGTGAAACAAGTTAGCTCTGCTGCAGCAGAATAGCCACACTTTTGTGGCGTTCAATGCATGGCTAATTGACCTGATGTGGCTATGCTGCTCCTAGGACTCAGGCTAACCAGGCTGCACCATGGCATGCTGATGTGCCAGCTAATTAGATTTCCCATACAGTATCGTACTGCGTAATATTGTTATGCACAGAAGTCTGATATATTCAATACATGGTCATATTTCCTTCAGTCATACAAAAAAACATTTTAAATTTACATAGCTTTTTTATTTTTCCAACACATAGCTTTTTTATTTTTCCACTGCACAACACAGTTCAGTCTTGCCAGTTATGCAAGCAGAGGAGCACAGTCTTTCCCTCTTGCCTTGGAGTTTTTAACAAATTGCTAGTACTGCACTACAAGGTTCACAGAGATGTAAAAGCCTAAGTTGCATTGGTAGAAATCCTTATACACAAGTTCAAAGGACTCTACTCCCTCCTACTATAAGAAGTAGCTTTTGTGTAGTAGGCAAAGTAGTGAAATATTTTGCAGAGGTAACAAGTGGCTATGCTTTAAAACATGGATTCAAATTTTACCTTAATAAAGACTAACTTGAACAGGTTTTCCTACTAGACTCTTGTGCAGTATGTACATAGCTTGAAGAATATTGGGAGGGGATTAAAATGTCTGCAGAAAGGTTTGGTATTGCTCTATCTGGTTTAAGCTGTTGGTAAAGCCTTTCTGTGTATCATACTTTGCTACTGGGATGCAGCATGTTGGCAAACTAAGCAGCACTACAGTACATCAAACAGCCAGCCCAGTGTCACTCTTCACATAGTCATGCTCAGCCTTTGCAGAACCACTGAAGTATTTCATTAGCATTCCTCATGGGACTGAACCAGCAGACTGTAACACAGGAAACTGGTCTGGGTCCGGCACCACAGCCCACCTCTCAAGCCCTTCCTTAAAGTCAGGCACTGGTAACACGTTTCCTGAACGCACTGTATTGTTGTTTGACAACTCAACTCAACTGGGTTAGTGTTTTGCTAAGTCATTTGGGTCAGGAGACACTGTGCTGTGTCTCCTGCTAGTACCCAGAGGAACCGGCTTTTTTTTCCCAGGGCATACTGGTTCCTCCAATATTTCAGATAACAGAAACAGTTTCCCGTAGCCAGGGCAAACTGTCTTGGTCCTTTTCAATGGTGGGGTTCTTTGTTTCCTGGCTTCCCCATCTCATAGTTGTAACATGTACCAGGTATATTTACTTCTACATTTATATCTCCTCATCCAAAATGGTGCACGTCCTGCACTGAGTAGGTGTGTTGTCACCTCACAACACAGTTATCACCTGTCTGCCTGCAATTCGCCATATCATTCCTACAAAAGGACCTACTTGTCTGGACTAACTCACGTGCAGCTGGGGTTGGACTGTTTGTTTGTTGGAGTGGTTTGCTTATGTACATTTCTTATAACATTATTTTTCCAGAGTCTCTGTGCCTATGCATGTGATTACACACTAGAACTGAACAGGAGATGTAGGACAGAGGATTTATACCAGCAAACTCTTAAACTAGGATAAGAAATACTAGATAAACACTTTCTGTAAGAACTCACTTTATCTGCAGTGCTCAAAGCCATGAGACACCTCCTTAAATGGCACAGGGACAAGGTCAAGGACTTCACTGCACAGGCCAGGCTATTCAAGCATTATTTACTACAAAGTCTAACTTCAGTAGAAGTGGTCAAACTTAAGAGGAATCTGAATTTCTTGTAAAGAACTCACAAGTTTTGACTGTTCCCTGGATGAAGACTGTGTCCTTCATCTCACTGAACTACGGAGCCAGGATGTGGAATGAACTTTTCTGCGTAGACACGTGTAATAGGATAGAATCCATGGGCATCCATAGTACAGATGATCCAACAAGTTAGCTTGAGATAAGTAATACAAAAACAATTTGTTCTTGCTAATAACTTTGAAAAATATTGTTTATTCAACATAGAGTCTATTCATGGCTAAATCTAGATGTTGTTTTTTAAGACTGTTTTATCAACTGATTGTACATAATGCAAGAACACCTTATCCTGAATAAAGAACAGTAACGATCAGAACAGCTACGGGAGCTAAGTGGACTTCAAAAAAGCTTAGCTGATCTAAACTTACTCTGGTAGGTCAGTAGTAGTATTTCAGGGTCACTTTTTCATACAAAAGCGAAATTCATTCAGATTAAACAAATGCAGCAGAATTCCTGGTCTAGAAATTTGGAAATGTAGCTGTGCAGTAATCAGTTAGCTGTTCTGCTTTTATCGATGAAATCAAAATACAGAAGTTTTTAATTTACTCATTCAAGATTTTTTTCACGCATGCAGCCAAAGATTTTCCCAAACAAATGTTAAAAATAAACTGTGCCAAAGGAACCTACAGTGTCTTCCTCACACATTTCCTAGAAACAGTACATCAGTATACTGCTAAGTGGCATTGGTTTACCACAGTTCAGTCACCTCTTCTGCCACATTCTGTCATATGGAGTGTTTGGAATATTAAACAACAACTTCATTTTAACAAGCACACATTCATTTACTTGAATTATAAGCTATCTTCTCTCAAGCACACACAGTTACCATGTCTGGGACAAAACAAAAGGCAGAATAGACTATAGGGTCAATCAAAGCTTCATAAATTTTTATGGCAAAAGGAATAACATTGAATGAAAAAGGTCCAAAACTTAACACTTTCTAACGAAAAAACCTAATATTCTAAAAAACTTAATATTCTAATGAAATCATTCTTCACTACGAGAGTCAAAAACCAGTTTAAAATGCATCTTTAGCAAACAGCTTGAAAATATTCTAATCATGTCAATATCTCTATAGTTTAAAAGAAGTTTTGTTTACATCAAAATATCAAGAAATGAGAGGCAGTCTAGAAACACTGAAAAAACAGAATGCAAGAAAGGAAAAAGGGATTAATGAAATATCAATCAGTAGATTAGCTTCATAGAACATTGATTATGAATTTGATCTACGTACTGCATGAAATAATATATATGGATTCTTGAGTTATTTCTCTCCTTTAGACCTCTAAAGATAATACAGACTAATAAGAAGCTGAACAGCCCCCCTGTAATCCAGGAGGAAACAGTCAGCGACCTGCTGAGCCATTTGGATCCTCTATGGGACAAGTCTATGGGACCAGATGGGATCCACCCCAGGGTGATGAGGGAGCTGGCAGAAGAGCTTGCCAAGCTGCTCTCCATCATCTACCAACAGTCCTGGCTCACTGGGGAGGTCCCAGATGATTGGAAGTTGGCAAATGTCACGCTGATCCACAAAAAGGGCTGCAAGGTGGCCCCGGGAAACTACAGGCCTGTCAGCCTGACCTCAGTGCCTGGCAAGGTTATGGAGCAGATCATCCCAAGTGCAATCACACAGCACCTACAGGATGGACAAGGGATCAGACCCAGCCAGCACAGGTTTAGAAAGGGCAGGTCCTGTCTGACCAACCTGATCTCCTTTTATGATCAGGTGGCCCACCTGGTGGATGAGGGGAAGGCTGTGGATGTGTCTACCTGGACTTCAGCAAAGCCTTTGATACTGTCTCCCACAGCATACTCCTGAAAAAGCTGGCAGCCCACGGCTTGGACAGGGGCACTTTGTGCTGGGTTAAGAACTGGCTGGAGGGCTGGGCCCAGAGAGTGGTGGTGAATGGTGCTGCGTCTCGTTGGTGGCCAGTCACTAGTGGTGTCCCCCAGGGATCAGTGTTGGGCCCAGTTCTGTTTAATATCTTTATCGATGATTTAAACGAGGGGATTGAGTCCACCATCAGCAAATTTGCAGATGACACTAAGCTGGGGGGGAGTGATGATCAGCTGGATGGTAGGAGGGCTCTGCAGAGGGACCTGGACAGGCTGGAGAGTTGGGCTGATTCCAACGGGATGAGGTTCAATAAGGCCAAGTGCCGGGTCCTGCACTTTGGCCACAACAACCCCATGCAGAGCTACAGGCTGGGGACAGAGTGGCTGGAGAGCAGCCAGGCAGAAAGGGACCTGGGAGTTGGATTGACAAGAAGCTGAACATGAGCCAGCAGTGTGCCCAGGTGGCCAAGAAGGCCAATGGCATCATGGTCTGTATCAGGAACAGTGTGGCCAAGAGGTCCAGGGAAGTGATTCTTCCCCTGTACTCAGTGCTGGTGAGGCCACACCTGGAGTACCGTGTCCAGTTCT
>NW_016690268.1:3380036-3462096 GCF_001604755.1 Lepidothrix coronata | reverse complement strand
GCATTTTCTAACACATATGTTGGCATGCAGGTCTACACGGACATAGACAGATACAGACACACACCCTCGGCTCCTCCCGCCGTCACGTAGTTTAAAAGTGCAGCCGAGGGGACCAAGCCCATCGGCTCCCCCGGGGCCGGCGGCGGCAGCGCCGCCCGCGCTCCCACCCCTGACCGCCGCCCTCCCCGGACCTTGGCGGGGCCGGTACTCACAGAACCCGTTGGAGCCGGTGCTGGTGAACATGGCAGCGGCCTGGCCCGGCCGGCGGACGCGGCTGGCGGAGCCCCCGAGGCTGGGCAGCCCTCCCAAGGCCGGGCAGCCCCCCGAGGTCGGGCAGCCCCTGAGGAGCCGCGGCGGGCCGGGGCCGGGGCCGGAGCCGCGATGGGGAGGGCTAAGGTGGCCGCGATGGGCCAAACGCCGCCGACAGGCGACCGGGCGGCGCCCCCTGCCGGGCCCGCCGGGCAGGCCTGGGAGTGCCAGGGGGGCGCTTCAGTCTACGTGTGTTGTCTATAATTTATTGCTTGTATCTTCATAAATAGGAAGAATTTCTTTTTGTTGAAGGTGGCAGAGCACTGGAGCAGGCTGCCCAAGGAGGTCGTGGAGTCTCCTTCTCTGGAGACACTCCAAACTCACCTGGACGCGTTCCTGTGTCGCCTGCTCCAGGTGACCCTGCCTTGGAGGGCGGTTTGCACTGGATGGTCTCCAGAGGTCCCTTCCAGCCCTAACGATTCTGTGATTCAATAGGATTTAAATTTGAAATTTGTATGTGCCTTAAGGAAGCCTGACTCCTCACACTTTGGAAAACTGTGGCCCTCGAGGCTCATCCTAATTTGGGGAGTCCGCCAGGCAAGTAGCTCATTAGGAGCTGTGAGTAAGCTGTCATTACAGCTAAGGGAGACATAGTCAATACAGACAGTGGAGTCTGGAGAGCTTTTCAGCTGATCAAATGAAGGTATCTGCTTTAGGATTAAATTAATTGCTACCTACGCTCCACCGGCTGTACTGAACAGATCACCACTACCTCTAATGGTACATCAGACACCCAGCTCTCTAGCAGCATGGTAGACATACAATATATGGTAAGACAAATTCCCCATTTCATACAGATGTGGTATAATAAGGCTGAAATTATTCAGGCACTAAATTTCAATAACATTTTCAAGTCTTTGTAGACTTTATTGAAATAAGTCATGCTAAGCATTTAAAAGGTGACAATGTTCTGCGCTGTGTCAGGAAGAAACAGGATGAGGTTTGTGTGCTGTGTGTTCGTGTGCTTGACAGAACTGAGGACCTCAAGGTCACATTTAACTTACTGCACTACTAGACTGAGAACAAATGTCACTCTAGAATTGGAAAATGTGACGTGTCAGCTAGGTAACAATTTTTAAGCAGGCAACAAATTGTATAAATTTTTCAGGGAAGTCACTAAGTTGTTAAATTGCATAATTTTTTTTATATACAACAAAAAACTAAAATACCTTTTAATATTTACATTCAAATGCAACTACCAAATAGCACTTTAAATGTGAAGATCCTGAATCTTTGTAAACAAATCTCTTAAATACTGCCAAGAGGACATAAAAAAATACTTTATGTTTGGGTTCACAAATACTTAGGCTAAGTTCAGCATATCAGCATGTAATTTTAAAATGTCCAGCTTCCAGCATTAATTTCAAATTTCTGTTGCTCACTTGTCCTCTCTGTACAGAACCCGCAGTCAGGCAGGTAGGAATTGGATTCACAGTCTGCTCACAGAGCGGGAGGTATATCTAAACCAGACAGAAGGAAGAGACAAAGAGACAGCACATTGACTACCCCAGACTGAGGTTCTTTCCCCCGAAAAGAATCTAAATTGGATTCACAGCATGAAACCTATCGCGTACTTCGTGTCTTTGGCTACAGACAACTGGCTTACTCTTTGCTGGTAAGCACAGCTGGAAGAAGTGCTTTGCTACAGAAATTTTCCTTCTTTCTTTCAAATGCAAATGGCTCTGGCTGCTGTACGTTACATATGCAAATTCTGTCTTGCCAGTGTGCTGCTGAATGCGCAAAACCATACATAAGTGACAGGCAATCCTCATTTCTAAGGAAAGGGAACATATATAAGGAGGTGCAAAGCCTGCATAGCTTGTAATAGTTCCAGCATGAAACTTTCTTTGGGAAAAGCTTGGGTGCCTCCTGAAGCTTTAGGGATTTAACGAGGTATTCATGGTCTAATTAATTACCATTTTGGACTTTTTTGACTAACCTTCACTTAAAGTAATTAAGCCTTTTTGTGGATCTGACTTTAGTACAGGTGAGGATAAAACCTGAAAACTTTTCCAGCATTGCCTGTGTAATAGGCTTAGGATTGTTGTTTCAGTGCTGAAGATAAAGCTTGCTTTTATTTCTTTCACAGTTACACAGAATTGAGTGACAAAATTTAGAAGTTTACAGTCCTGAGACCCAAGAACTAGTGTTCATTTTTATAAGCTCTGTTTTGAAGATTTCCCTAAATTGATGTCCTACAAGGTAATCATATTAGAGGGATTCTCCTCTGCAACGTCAAGCACTGGAATTGGATTGAAGTCATAATCACTGAGCATAGTAGAGACTTGGGCATGTATTCTGCTGAATGAGGATGCATTTGGGCAAATATTTAAGGACTATTTTGAAAGCAGCTCTATGGACTTGTTATCATTGACAGATACAACAAAGCTGAATGAGCAGCAATAATTGGCAAGCTTCTCCCAACAACATACCAAAATACTTGCAGATTTGTCAATATTGCTGGAATAAAGGGAGCTGGCTCTGAATTTTTTTGCCACTATCTTGTTAAAGTGTACAAATATACTATGGAGTGTTTGTGAAACATCTAATGACGTCCATTGTTTCTAAAAAGGGTTTATTAAGTCAGTTTTTCTGAGATTAGATGAGATGAGATCCACTATGTGTTTTTGAGAAAACTGCACACCCCTTGCTAATAATTATATTTTCACATACTGATTGAATAGTAGAGGAAGTGTAGTTTTTGCCCTCAGATACAGTGCCAAGTAGAGAGGGTGTTTTCTATCCCAACACTGCTTCTGTCAACTGGTAGTGTGTCATAAGAATTAAGCAAATTATTTGCATTTTTAAGTGTACAGTGTTGACTACTTTGGAGTTAAATGAAATCATCAGTCCTCATGCTTGCCTTGGAACATATCCCAGAATAGGAAGGCTAGCACTTATCTACTAATCTACTCAGAACAAGCTTAGAAGGCTTTGACACTGCTCAAATGTCAGCTTAAATATCTCCCATTTGTTTATTACATCTAGTTAGTGGGGTCAGTTTGGTATGGTCAAAATAAAGTTATTTGAATTTCCTACACAAAAGAAAGTTCCAGGAGTCTGGAATTTATATTTCCAACTATTTTCTAACATGATTAGGTTGCTTTCTTCTCTGAACTTGTGATGTTTTTGAAGCACCTCTTAATTACTAATTAATCTCCAATGGTCAGATGCTCCCCTGGCATATAGAATGAAGGATAACAGCAGAGTAAAACAGGGTGGAAATGTAAAACCTTGCCCAGGAATTTTCTGACTAAACTTGGTGTAGGTTAATGATTCTGCAGGTTAATGGCAAGTGGTCTATGCCTCTTTGACATCTGAGGTTTCTGTGGCATTCAAAGTAGCACCTGCATATTAGCAGGACCTGAAATATTAGCAAATACCTGAAGATAGGTTAATGCTAAACTTGATGATTTCAGTAACTTCTCCCTACAGTTTCTAACCCTTGTCTTCAGTTACAGAAGATGTTAAAGAAGAAAGATGTGCACCATACAAACCCTGCAGAGGAGAGTTCAGCAGCAGTGCAGCTTGCTGATAGCAGCTTGCATGGGAACAGGAGGAAGGGTGGGAGGCAAAGATTCACTGGGCTGAAATCAGACTGATTTGTTCTGTACCTTTACAAAATTAGTGAGTTTCTCTCAATCCCTCAGAAGTGAACAAAAACTTTGTACTGCGGCAGACCTGCTGTCCTCTTAAACTGTAGTGTGTTTGTTTTATTACATAGCTGTTTGGGTTTTTTATTATAGCTAGAAGATACAGAACATTTTCTAGCTTAGTTGTCTCCATGTAGAGCTGGTAGGCTTACAGTTAATGTGGGGAGCAATGGAGTGGCTGAAGAAGGAACCTTTAGGTGTTTCTTAAGTTCTAGAGTGTGCAAAGGAAGGCAATTTAGTGGAAAAAATTGCAAGAGTATTGGTTTTTGTCTGTTATTTTTGCATTTGATTTTGCATCACACTATTATAAAAAATGTAGGGTGCTCAGCCGTTTTACATTACCTATGGTTCTAGCCGTGAGGTTTTTTGCAAAACTTTAAATGCCACGTTAAACCTGAACTCCTTGTCAATGTTTAGTAATATGACTATGTGGAAAACTATCACGCCAATAACTCAAACATAACTCACACAGAACTGTCTGTTTTTTCCGCGGGAACCCCTGGATGGCAGGCAATCACAGTGCAATACCAGTTTAAGGTACTGGCTTATCTGGAGCTGAGCTACGAACAGTTTTACACTGAAAGACTTAACCATCATTTCCCTTTTAACTGTCGACCACGTGATCCTAAGAACTCACACCACATGCACCCGTATGGTGGCATCTCTGTTCAAGGTACAGCACCAAACACTTGATCAGCAGCTTTGTCTCTTAAGTACTTGTAAAACACTCCGTTAAAGGTGTCATAATTAAATTCTCTGTCACATTTATTTTCAATAAAGGTTGAGATTCTGTGCAAAACAAGAACACACAGTAGCATAACCAGGAATTAGAATCTAATACAAATATATTGGGAAAGCAAGCTTAAGATAGGCAGATTGATTCTGATGTTTCTTAACTGTTGATTTTCATCTGAGTTTTTAATGTTTTGTGTTCATATTTCATTTCACTTGGGTGAGACCTCATTCTTTTGAGAATTAAAAATAGACTGGTTCAGCTACTACTGGTTGAGCAGCTATCACTGCATTTTAGATCATGCGTCTGAAGGTAAATTGTGAAACATAGTAAGCATTAACAAAATGATGATGTTAAAACATAGTGCTCAGAAGACCCAATTAAGGAATCCATTAGGAGGGCAAATAATTATGTATAGCATTGCATAATATAATATACTTTGTATATCTGTGTTCTTTAGTGCATACAAGAGATCAAGAACCAGTCGTCTATTTCAGACTGAATTTATGTCAAGGAGTACCTTTGAGATCCAGAGCATATGCTAAATTACCCAAGTTAATTATCATTGATAGCAAAAAAACTTAAACCTTTAAGATGCAGAAAATTAGTTGCATTGTTCTGCACAGGTATGGCTGTGCTGAAATTGCCTATTCTGAAAATTAGATTTTAAAATTTATTTATTAGGGTATTCAGAGGCCTTTTTTCTCCCTGATGCCTATCCATATTTCTCAGATATCATCCCCCTCTTGCTTCACATCCGTATTGTAGTGCTATCTGTGTATCTCCACACAGTGTAAAGGTTATTAAATACCTGTATTTACACTTGGAGGCAAATCTGTGTTTAAGAGAATACCTGGCAACCCACATCATGATGTTATCAGGCCTGTAGCATAACACTGCTGAGAGATTAGAAAAAACAATAAAGCTTTAAGCAGTTCTCCTCCCCAAATGTCATTATCTTATTTGTATTTGTGTTAAATTTGAGCATGAAGGAATAGTGTCATCTTTTTTTTTCCCTAGTTACTCATATCAGAGGAAGTTTATGTTCATATAATTTTATTGAAATACAGTGATTCCTCAGAAAATCTTGCAAAAAGTTAAAGGATGTTCACCCCAGAAATGTACTTGCACAGTATTTGCAATACAAATATGTACACCTCCAGGAAATAAGCATTCCTGGGGTTTCTTTTGACCTCCATAAATGTTAGTAAGGGCAAGGTCAGGTGCCAAAAACCCATAGCATTGTACAAAAATGTAAAATTTTGCCCGCTGCGGCCATTAAATTGCCATCAGAAAACTAAGCTGCTTTTCATCATCAGAAAGAGGAACTACTGTAAAAACAATTGGTGCATTGATAAATCACATTTATCAATGTGATTAGAGTTATTGGAGACACAAAAATATGGGTTATTACAATTATTCTTGATTCTATGCTGCTATTATCTGTTTGCTGCTATATCATTATTCTAGGGAGATTTCTAAAACTGAAGATTGGATCTAGTCTAAGACTGAAATATAAAACTAATTAAACACAAAAGTTGGCATTCTTACTTTTCCTTTACTTCCCTTCTCTGCACATAGGAAGTATTTCTTGTTTTTCTTGCTGATCACAATTTAATATACCTAGAGCACTTTATAAATTGGTGTACTACAAAAATCTGTGCTTGTGGGGCCAGTTGTAGCAGAAATCACCACCTATGGCAAAGAAATCTTTCCTGGCATGATGATGCACTCAGCTGCCATTTTAGGCTCTTCCTCACCTCACCCAAGAGGTGGGACAGTGCCTGTTTCTGGTCAGCTGGCGCAACAGTGAGAGCAGTTTGCCAAGACAGACTTGACTGGTTTGTTAAACCAGAGAAACAAGCATTGACATTTTGTGCCACCATAATTTTCAAAGTAAACCCCAAAATACCTGGATAATGATGCTTCCAGGGCACCTCTCCACATGGCCTTCAGTCTGGACAGACCAGCCTGGGCTTCAAGCCTCTGTGAACCTGGGTGGCTTGGTGGCTCCTGTGAAGCAAACCCAGGGGAAATGAGACAGCAATCAGGAATTCATTGCAAAAGGAGGAACTGGAAGGCCTTATTTTAAGGGGTGTGTAAAGCACACCATTAATCTTTTCTATTGTTACACACACATGCTGGAGCTCTTGCCACACAGACTCTGGGGACAGAGGCAACTGCCCATGCTGGGCGGCTGGAGCCCAGTGACGTTCTATGTGCTCATACAGTGATCTGACAGTTGTGCCAAAGGTTGTGTCAAGGCCATTTCTGGCCCTTAAGAAACAGTGATGGAATAACAAATCGCCTCATACTGGAACTCAAGTTTACTGCTTTGTCCCTACTGTAAACTAAGTTAGCAAGCTTTTTAAGCAGGAGAAAAATAAATCAGCAAAGTCAATAAGTACGTGCTCCTTTGTACATACAAGACATGCATTCACTGCAGCATTTGTTCCTTAAGCAAGTATTTGATCTCTGGGTATATATACTAGTAAGTATGTATTTTCAACACAAATCATGTTACACAGATAACAAGAAAGGGTTAGTACAAATACTGGTTTACTTCACAAGTACTGGACAGGACACTGCTGTTGATTAATTTTGTGTGTGAATGTATATCGAGAAGAAAGTTTTCTTAGCCATTTTCCTAAGGCTTTTATTCCAGATTTCAGTGCAGTTAGTCCTTCCACAACAGCATGGTTGAGGTCTCAATAAAAAATGATTTGAGCATATTATCCAGTCAATATGAGTAAGAACTGATACGTTTGTACATACAGGAGAAGCAAATTGTAAGCTGAATTCAACAGTAATGATCTTGCTAGTGACATGTACATTTGGGGGCAAAAATTAAGAGTTTGTATCCTAGGCTGCATCCTACAAATTCCAGAAATCTTGCTTGCTCGTAGGTAAATTCTTTTCATCTAAAGACAGACACCATCTCCAGGAAAAGCATCAGTTTGGAGCTTAAGTATCTGTATTTGATGCAACACTTGAGATGTGTCAGTACATTACACCGTAAAACAGGAAAGAATAAAAATGCAAAAAAACCCCAGTATGTCAGACCCAGGTGATTTATGGCCTGATTCAAAGTTCATCAGTGAGAAGCCTGTTGTGTTTTCAGCAAGGTTTGGCTCAGATGGGTGCACTTTAAACTTTCAAACCACAGGCACTACAGCAGCAAGCTGGGGCAGATGGAAAGTGGCCATCACAGCCGGGATGATTCAGGGAACAGATGGGCTCTGCCGTGCTCCTGTTTTGTTTCGAGAGGGGAGCAGGAGGATACATAGCTGACATCGAGTGGGAGGCCACCTTTGCTCTACATGGATGGCAATGGCATGAACGGAGATACTAAGGCGAGAACAGAAAAAAGAGAGAGGAAGGGAGTGGTCTGAGGGGAAGGCTGGGTGGAATGTTCGGAATTAGCACAGGGTGGAGCAAGAGACAGGATTATAAAACAGAGGCACGTTTGGGGTTATGCAATTTGGCAGGTTTTAACCCCCGACAGAGCGGAGGAGGAATCCATAAAAAGACCTGAGGAGGAGAAGTGGCAAAGGGAACTGACAGGAAAGGTAACACCAATAGAATGGAGCCCAGGTGGTCTGTGCACGGTGGTATGATGACTTAAAAAAAAAAAAAAAAAGAGAAAGAAAGGATGGAAAAGAAAATGAGATAAAGCAAAATACTAAAAGAAGAGTTGCTGAATTATCTTAAGAAATTCTGGTTTTCTTGTTTGTCATATCCACAGAGTATCTTTTTCTGTAAGTTCATGCAACAAAAGGGTTTTCTGAGCTGCACTATCTAGGGTGTCCTGTATCCTGAATACCTTCATGTTCCACACAAGATACAAAAGTGCAAAAAGTGTCTTTCTTCTGTAAAATGCAAATGTTATAGCACCCTCTCAGTGTGGATGTAGGCAACACACAGCAAACCCCTCTGAATAAAGTGCAGGTAAGTAACTTTTCTTGGGGAGTACTCATCAATAAATATTTCATGTACTTGCACACACAGAACCACAATACACACAATTCATAATCTGTGAGCTAAGATAAGGGGGTGCTGGGAAGCCTGCTAAAGAGGTCGGTATACTGTTCCAGCAAAAAACCCCACTGTTTAAAAAGTCATTTTGTCTGATATTGGTGCTTCTGTCATGGAAGGTGCTTAATGAAAACCTAGGCTGATCATCAAGTGACTATTTCATAGTAATCAAAAGTAATGACATGCTAAAAAGCCCTATCAGCAGCTTCAGCCTGTGAGCACGAACCCTTCCCTGATACAAGCAAAAGATGGGAAGAGATCTAATTGTGCTGTTAGAGAAAATCCTAATGTAGTTTAAAACACAATTATATAGACTTTGAACTGAAACTTGATGACTCACTAGTCTTTTGGTGATTATTACAAGCACTCTGAAGGAAGTTTCAAAGTTCTTTGCAAGTAAAAGGCTAATACTTTCTAAATCCAGGGAGTATGCAACCTAGCTTCTTCTCTCTCTGAAAAAAGTTCAAGGAAGAAAATCAGTAAGTGGATCACTTCATTCAAATGACATTGTGTAACCAGCTATGGTAAGAATGTAGGGTGAGGCCTGAGAAACACTTTATCAACATGGAAAATTATAAAAGGTGTGTGTCTTCTATCACTTACTGGATTTCTTCATTTTGTCTTGCTGATATAGTAACAACTAAGATGATTTTCTCAGATATAGCCATAATTAACAAGATATTGGCCTGGATTCAAGATAAGAGTGTTTTAGACCTTGAAGAACAGAACTGAGATCCAAAGCGTTAGTAGATTAGTCACTGCTGAATGAAGAACTTCAAGGATTTAATTAGAGTGTGCAAAAAAATCAGGTAGACTTTCACAGTGGGTAGAAGTAAAGGTGAAGTGTTTTCTCTTTTCCCAGGTTGTCACTCCAGCAGAAAAGCTGAATTCATGTGAAAAAACAGTAAACACTGTCAAAATCCAGGTGCTAATATTGTCTTGGCTAGACTGCAGCAATTATGGTCCCTCTGTCAGCATCCTGTCTGGCTTTCCCACAAATACAAGGAATGAAAGAGATCTGAATATATTTACAAGTAATAATTTAGCCAAGAAAAAAAAAGGTAACTCGAGATTTTGGCCTATTTGAGATGATTGAAAAACAGTTTTTTCTGTCTCCTACAAAGCTTTATTG
This sequence comes from Lepidothrix coronata, assembly GCF_001604755.1. Taxonomy (NCBI): domain Eukaryota; kingdom Metazoa; phylum Chordata; class Aves; order Passeriformes; family Pipridae; genus Lepidothrix; species Lepidothrix coronata. The sequence goes on along the minus strand of NW_016690268.1, from coordinate 3,452,234 downwards.
ACCAATAACCCTACCCCCTTAAATCATAATGTACAAATGAGTGTCTTGTTTTTTATTCACAGTATGATAACAAAAGGGGGTAGTCTGTCTGATAAATCACTCTAGGCCTAGGAATCTTTGGGGACAGATGTACTGCTTTCATAATCAAACTGTCTTCTGACCCAACAGAGATTATTACGTCTGTTTCTTGCTGTGACAGTGCTCATATTTTGACTAATTGTTTCTGCGTATTCCCACTGCCAAGCATGAGGGAGCTGGCTGCTAATATGGCTGTGTCACAGTTTCTTTGCATAGATACCTGGTCTTTCAATCACCCATGCTGTTTTCTGGAAAGAGAGAAGCCTAATTAAATACTGTGGGCTCAAAAGAATGAAAATGGAGGTGTGGCCTCATTGCTTATACCACTTAGACACACACAAGTCTATGGGCCGAGATGGGATCCACCCAAGAGCACTCAGGGATCTGGTGGAAGTTGTTACCAAGCCATTTTCCATCATTTACCAGCCACCCCGGGTCAGTGGTGACGTCCCAGTTGACTGGAAGTTAGCAAATGGATGCCCTAATTACTACATGTAAAGCCCATCTACAAGGAGGATCTGTGGAACTATAGGCCTGTCAGCCTGACCTCGGTGACAGGGAAATTCATGGAACAGATCATCTTGAGTGCCATCATGGGCCATTACCTAATCAATATTACTTTTCTTCCTCTCTCCTGTACAGTAGGCTGTTACAGTCTCTCTGGTGATGGCTACCAGCCACACAGCACAGCTGGTAGAAGAAAACCATATAGATTAGTTATTAGGAATAATTTCTCCATGGAAGGGGTTGTCAAGCATTGGAACAGGATGCCCAGGGAACTGGTTGAGTCACCATCCTTGGAGATATTTAAAAGATGTGTAGATAGGGCACTTAGGCACACAGTTTTGTGGTGGATTTGACAGTGCTGGGCTAATGGACTCAAGAATCTTTGAGATCTTCTTCAGCTTGAACCACTCTATGACTCCACACTGTATCACAGAAGTGCCAGGGGCCAAATGCCTCATTCACCCTCTTCCTACATCAAGTGACCTTTTTTAAGGCTTGCTTCTGTGTGGAAACTCTTGTGCAATAGCTATGAGACATAATTAGAGTTTAATAACTATTTAATACCTGCCCTCTGCATGGACTTTCCTATTTTACAAGAAAAGCTGTCTTGAGGTTTAGCATAACCTAAAACAGATTTACACAAAACACCAGCAAGATACTGAGTGTTATCACTTGCTACACAGCATCTTTCTAGCATTTGTTGTTTCAGGCTCATAACTTATCCCCACCAAACAGCAGTATTTATTTGTCTCAGACATTTGTCATCAATCCTAACTAGAACATATGCTGGAACACTGGATGAGCAGTTTCAAACACATGATTTATTATCTACTAGATCAATCCTAAGCAGAGAAGGATTTATACAGGGATTCAAAACCAGTACACTCAAAAGTGATTGAATCAAGATCACGATTTTAGGAAGGATTTTGAGTTGTTACATTAACCAAGGATTTGGTATTCACCCAGATAAAAAAAAAAAAAAAGATCCAGAATGCTCACTGTTTTAAAGGGCTCTTCCTTGGAAGAAAAACAGTGCATGAAATCCATATAGGAGGGTTGTTTAATCTGAGCTCAAACATCAGGAAAAAATGCCTAGTATGAAGAGGGAAGTCTGAGAAGGAGAGATTCTGGGCATTATGCTAGCTGGCACATCAGCTCCTAGATATTGCCATTGGTATTTACAGGAATTATGGAATGAAAGAAAGTTGAGGTGTATGAAGACAAGTGTGCTGGCCAGTGTCTTCTTGCGGCCACACATGATAAAGAGAAATCAAGGGACATCCAGGTATCTCCCCTCTGATTACAAGAACATACTGGGAACAAGGCAGTGATAGTAAAAAGACTGCTCTCCAGTGCAGGTTTACAAGTGGGAATCAAATGTGTCATCTCTAGCTGGAACTTTGTCCAAGTAATTCAAGGGGCTTAAATACTAACTTACTTACTCCACCATTAACTTCACCAGTACTACCTCCATGAGAAGTGTTGCCTTACACAAGAGAGAGATTCCATGGTGCTGTACTGCTCAGCTATTTCATGTCTTACAGATGCAGCCTGGAACACCCCCTGACCTGTGAATGTAGCACTCAGAAATGGTTATTTCTTCATCCTGGGTCAACAGCTTGGATGGCTATATGGGAATTTCTCCTTGACTGTAAACCCCATGATACTCTCAGGCACATGGTGTGACTCTTGGGGATGGTCCAGTTAGGAGCTGGACTTGATGATCCTTGTGGGTCCCTTCCAGCTTGGCATATTCTGTAATTATGTGATTCTGTGACTAGATTATATGCTGACTCTACTTATTTCCATTTCAATTTTGGCTGTTCCTTGTGTACTCAAGTAAAGCTTTGATTCTCCTTTCAGGTTAATGTGACTTCAGATTCAAATTTTTTAGACATATATATATATATATACACACACATATATATATATATTTTGCTTTTTACAACTGACAGCCCTGGAGCATAGAATTATTTGTCTGGAGTACAGACACTGGTAGCAACGTGTTTCAGTACCCGCCCTTGCCATTCCACCTTAGTACTGGAGACTGCAAGATGAAAAAGTAGCCCAGATGTATTACATCATCCTGTAATTTTATTATGAAATTTACTATCTTTTTTGATCTTCTTTTAACCCCAGAGATGAAATCCCTGTATTTCCTGAGAATCCCTGCTTTGATTTTTCCGAAGGGAAAGCTTTGAGGTTATGACATTGCAAAGAAAGATCTGAAAAATGTGATGCAAGTTTGCCAGTGAGATCCAGAAAGAAAACACCAAAAATATTAACAGGCACTTTATTGTCTGTGGAAGCTTACTCATGTGTTTTGGGAAATGCAGTTTGCAGTATTTTGTAGGGTCACCTCTGTCCTACTTCACCTATGCAAATACTTGTACCAAAAAATAATTATAAAGCATTATTACTCTTATTTTGTAAGAGTAGTAATGTTATCTCGTCCAGACTGGCTATGCAAAGGATAGAGCAATGATCCTGTTGTGTTCTCTGGAACTTCTTGGGCAAGACTGTTGATGATGTTAAAACACAGCTAACTCAGCTCTTTGGCGAGATCAGAAGGGGTCAGAGACAGCAGGTCAGAAAGTGATTACTTTTAAGAAATTAATTATGCCTGTACATTCAAAATAGCTGAAAGTATGCAGAAACTCCATGCTCAGACTTTACATTCACTTATGTATAGGTATTCTGGATGGTATTATCTAGCCATTGTCTTGATGTGTACAGCTGACATCCCTTTTGCTGTTTGCCCCTTTTGAAACAGAGAGGCAAGAATTCTTCAGAAACAATGAAGCAATTCAGTTTGGATCAAATGTCAAAAGGATGAGGTACTTTTAAAACAAACCTGTCAGCCTCCATGACTGGAATGGAGAGCAGAATTGTTCAATGACATGGAAAATGAAACAATACAACAAATGTAACAAAATTGGCCAACAGTTTCCTCAATGTGTAAGAAAGATTGCTTTCAACACAGCCATTCTCTCCGCACCTGTCAAAGTGAATTTCAGAGTTGAAAGTCTCATATATTCGATGCAGTTCCTTAGATGGCTTAAGTCAATCTAATTCCATCCGTTCATTCCCTTGAAAAAGATCACTGTTGCAATTGAGGATCTGCCTTCATCCTCCTCCACAACTGAGCACAGATACAGCTTCCTCTTATCACTGCATATAAAAAAAGGTCTCACTTACAAAATGTGTGAGTTTCTTTTAACTATGTTAAAGTTAGTTTTGTTTAAGTATGCAATTCTCTTGCCTGAACACAATACGTGCAACTATAATTTTCCTTGTGACTAATTTGCCCTCCTTGTTGTGGGTGATTAAATGGCTTTGCCACATTTGATTGCAGAGAAGAAAGTCCCTTTAAATATATTGTAATTGGGCTTTGGATTTTTTTTTTTTTTTGGTCTACCCTTGTTAAAAGCTTAGTTACCTTTCTTGGAGCTGACTTCACGAACACACAAATTAAATACTTCTCTGAGTTGTTTTGTAAAGCACAGCTAATTAATACAACTGAGTTAAGCAGGAGAATCACAGCTCATAAATAAAGATAAGAAAATTATAAGAAGTATGACTGATAGGCATGTAATTACCTGCTTGGGAGGCAGCCTGATCTGGAAGAACCAGTATAGATTTGGGAGGCAGGAAATCCTGTGTTATAATCTTCATTCCACCAGTGACTTATGCTGCTGTAGGCAAGTTGCTCTGCCTCTCCTTGCCCAAACAATAGTCGCTCAATGAGAGTCATATAAGGATTTATTAATAGACAAAGCAGTTGAAACACACCAAGTGTGATTTTGGTACTTGTGCATATTAGAATCATAGCATGGTTTGGGTTGGAAAGGACCTTAAAAATCATCAAGTTCCAACCTCCCTGAAAAGGGCAGGGACACCTTCCAGAAGACCAGGTTGCTCAGAGCCCCATCCAACCTGGCCTTGAGCACTCCCAGGGATGGGGCATCCACAACCTCTCTGGGAAACATGTTCCAGTGCCTCATCACCCTCTGAGTAAAGAATTTCTTCCTAATATCTCATCTAAACCTACTCTCCTTCAGTTTAAAGCTAACCCCCCTTGCCCTATCACTACATGCCCTTGTAAAAAGTTCCTCTCCAACTTTCTTGTAGATACTGGAAGGCTGCTAGAAGGTCCCTCAGAGCCTCCTCTTCGGCAGGTGGGACAACCCCAACTGTCTCAGCTTGCCTTCATAGGAGAGGTGCTCCAGTCCTCTTTGTGGCCTTCCTCTGGACTCACTCCAACAGATCCCACACACTTATGCTGGGAATCCCAGACCTGGATGCAGCAGTCCAGGTGGGGTCTCACAAGACTGGAGTAGAGGGATGGAATTGCCTCCCTTGACCTGCTCGGCATGTTTCTTTTGATGTGGCCCAGGATACAATTTCTGGGCTGCAAATGCATATTGGCAGCTCATGTGCAGCCTCTCATCCACCAACACCTCCAAGTCCTTCTTCCCTTCTCCCCATATTACAGGAGCTGCTCCAAATTTTCTTGCAGCGTTTTCCATACCTTGTTCAGAAGTGAGGAAATGGAGACTCATCACTTTTAAGTGCTTACTCCTTGAAAGATAAACAAATCTGATTTTGTTATTCTAAACTAACAGATCACGAAGCAGATAACAAGAAAGGAATATTCATGGTTAGGTACATGATCCTGCAAAGAATGTTGCCAAAGAGCTGTCAATAGCACAGAATCAAGATTTTATGTGTCTTTCAACCATGAACAAGAAATTGGCGTCAATCCTCAAAAAAAAAAAAAGTACCAAGTCTCAGTTATTGCCAATTAATAACCAATTAATCCAGACTTTTACTCAAAAGCAATGTTTATAAAAGGATCTTAACTCCTGTTTTGTAACATCTCACTCCTACAATAGACAGAGGAAACAAAATCTGAAGATGGGGAAATCCGAGAGGAAGTAAACTGGAGGTTGAGTCAACACTGTAACCTTGAAGTCAATGGGTAGATATAAAATCCTGAAATGCACACATCTGCTTCAGCGAGCTTTGCTGATCCCAGTCCAGATTCAGACCCTAATGTATGTGAGGTGTCTTACAAATGCAGCTGGAACATCTGTGTTTTGCCATGTTACAAATTGTAATACTGACTTGTTTATATTGTCTCATGTCATAACATTTGAAGTTATTTACCTGCCTTGAGTCTGAACAAATCACCTTTCTAACTTGTTAGGATTTAGTATGGGTCTGGTGAGAGAATTTGCCCATGAGCTCCTTCCAGGAGCCAGTGCACAGGTTTTAGGGCACAGGAAGAAAAGTAAACCTAGGTTCCTCCTAGCACAGTACATAAATCCTTTCTCTTTTCAGTGTATTTAACTCAGGAGAGATTTTTACCTCTACTCAATTAATTTAATTAATTTAGGCCAAGTCACCTTGCCTACAAGCCAGACCATTACACTGTGGCTTCTCTTGCCTCTATACATCTGTAACCTCCATTCACAAAGAAGTCTTGAATTTCCTGTTGGGGTGGGTAACTGCACCTTTACAAAGCTGAGATACAAATAGGTTGACCTGTTAAATAGTTTTCTGTTCTGAGTCACTGCTGAGCAAATAAACACTACTGTGAAGAAAAGAAACTAAGAAAATGTCGGAGTGGGACAGAGGAGCTGCATGTTTGTCCATGACTGCTGAAAATGTCAGCAAATGTAGAGAATAAGTGGAGACATCTTTGACCTTCATCTGGGAGGAGAAATCAGAGAGGTGCCAGTAAAAAGTCAGGCTAATGAAAGGTATTTTGTCTTTTTTGTTACAAAATTTTTCTCACCTAGGTACTTGTAAGATAATGACTATAACAATACTGCAATTGCACCAAATGGAAACCAGCCAGGTCCTAGGTCTGTTTCTGGCAAGTAGCTGAAGCACTTTGTACCTTTGATACTGTTCCATGAAACCAGGAAGATGAATCATGAAAGCGTATTACAGACCGTAAAAATGTAACAGTGAATTGAAATATTTAAGAAAGCTGTTTTCATCAGAAGGTAGGTAAAGAGTAAAAAGGCAGGAGAAGGTTTACTGATCTCAGGCTGACTGTTTTGAATAGTTGACTCAGATGAGGCAAGACTATTTGGATCAGGATGCCAGACAGATTTCAGAGCTCTCTAACAGAAAAGCCCAAAAGCAGAAAGACAAGCAGGGATCAAATTTCAAATGCTTCGGAAGAAAAAAAAAATAAAAAATTAAGAAGCCATACATGTTGCAACAAACATGAGCCAACACAATATCTGGCATCAGGATGGTGGCGTAAAATCTGCCCAGGATTACATCACTCTGCAAGAGCTTGCCAGCAGTAGCAGGTTGCTCACAGCAAGCTCCGAGGGATGACAGCAGGCCTGCCAGTTCAGAGAATGCTTTGTGCTGTACAGCATGCCAGGGGAACGAATGAGCAAGCAAAGCAAGGCAGGAAAGAAGGAAGCATTGTTTGGAGAACAAATGGGATATTTGCACTCAGGTGTGCAAGACAGTGACCACTGGTACTTGGAAACAACTCCATTAGTTAAAGGCTGGCAAGGGAAAAAACTTGTTCTCACCCTGGCTAGTTGGCCACCAGTAAGGGGGGTGCACTTAAGGAGAGTGATCTGGTAGAGGCTGAGGCAGGACTATGGAACAGTTGTAAGGAATCTGATGTCCCTCTTTGTGCAACAAGGACTGCAACACTGAAAGGTTTTAGGCAGGAGAGTAATGGTATGTCTATTGATTTTTCCTGTTCATTCTCTCTCTAGGTGAGTTGGTAGCTGAGCTAGTTGTAGGGAAATTTTCAGAGTCATCTTAGTAAGACTCTGACCAGAGATTCCTGGAGGTAAGTATTTAACACTAGGTGCTGCAGGTGGCTTTGCAAGCATCTGCAAAGCTAGGGGTGGGTGAGAGGCTGGCATCCAGGGTCTGAACCAAAAATGGTAAAACTACAGGATTATATTTTTTCCTTTTTCAAAGGAAATTTGCCCTCATTTGTTGTGGGTGATTCCCCTTTAGCAAGAGGGCATAAAAACCTGACATAAGAAAGGTGCTTTTTTCAAGGTTTGTGAGACTACAAAAACTGGTAGGCCCAAGCCCTCAGTGATACCAATCAGCCAGGGCTAGGATTGCTTTGGACTTTACAGGACCTCTGAAGATGTGGCATTTCCTGTATTTCATAGCAGCTGGCCACTCTTGGGGACTGTCAGTAAGCAGCTTCTGCACTTAAGTGGATAAATTACACAAGTCATACCTCCAAACTGCATTCAGCCAACCATGTGTGCACTGCATATCTGACCTGCACTGCAGTTTGATGCCCTGTGGCCACACAGAATGGCTCTCCATCCCATGGCATTCAGTTGACCAGACCCAATCTTCATGTACACTGTGTAGAAAATCCACATATGCTACAAGGCAGAATAAGGGCCTTCACTACACTGCCTCGAGCCTCCAAAATCTTTGTGACACCCTTTAGTGCAAAGCTCAGCTCACACAATGTTCATGATTGTGAAAAGTAAGAATTTTTCATCCAGTTCTGGAACTTTCACTTTCCAGTGAAAGCCTTGCAAGTCTTGTTTCTCGGGAAGTGTAGTATCATGAGGGGCTGTGAAAGCACAACAGATGCCACTTGTCCCACATCATGTCACCTTTCATTAGCTCTAGACTTCTCTTTTGGAGGCTAAAGTATGTTACTAGAAGAGGCACCAGCTAACATGGCCTGCGCCCCAAGAATGAAATCTTTGTAGAGACCCACAGAGAGCTTTTCAAAGACCCACAGTTATTGCAAGTAAAGCAAAATAACTCTTTTGGATTTTTTTTCTGACCACATCTGGATGTGATCAGCCCTGAGTTCTGTCCTAGTGTTGCCTGAAACAAAACTATTTGTCCCATGAAGCCCTGTCTAAACTCCTGCTATCACAAGGATGACAGCAAACATTTTAAATCACAGTTATTTTAATTTCTGTGACGTGCCCTTGGACTCTGTTGCATCAACTGCTGACAGAGTCAAGGACGTGACAGCAGATTGGAGGTGGCCTTTCTTGCTATTTTTTTTCTTTTCTCTTTTTACTATTTTAGTCATCTACTAGTATCAGAGCTGCAAATGAAAGCAGATGTGATTGTCTCAGTTGTCACTGAGACGGAAGTGGCATTGTAAGTAACAGGATCCAGACCACATAGCACTTTAAAAATCCAATTGCAACACGCCAGCATACAAATAGTGACAAATAGGAAACCACTGCAGCCTTTAAAGCATCAATGCAGAGCTTTCACCGGGACTATCACCATTGTCAGCTATTTCATTCATACCTCTGAGTACCATCTTACATAGAGTGTGCTGCAAAAGCTCCTTCTCAAAGCTGCATGTTCAGCTTTAATGAGAAAAGGAAATGAGAAGGCAGAAATAAACTAATTGAACTGTTACAGTTATGGCAACCCTAAGAGCAGCTGAATCAATGAGAAGTGAAAAAGTATATTCAGGGTAATGAAGACTTTCAAAAGGAAGAATGCCATTGAGAAGGGCAAGGTTAGAAAATCATCATTAAAAGCTAAATATAAGGGTATTAGAAAAGACTCTAGTGGTCTAGTGGTCTAGGGGGCCTCTAGTGGTTAGGGTGCAGGACTCTCACCGCTGCGACCCGGGTTCGATTCCCAGCCCCCCGGGCAGATGGAGCTCGTCAGCCTTGTAAGGCAATCCATCTAAGAGAAGGTCACTCTAAACAAACCTACGTTCTGAGACCCTCACTGCCACTGTCCAAGCTTGCTTGGCCCCGGCAGATGAACCTCAGGATTAAAGGGTGGGCTCAGTTCAGCGCACGCTGTGTCTCACCTAAAAAATCCACTGCGCAGGCTCGAAGGGTTAATGACCTTTCCCAAATCTTCGCTCGCGAAGACTGGCCATTATTATTATTAGAAAAGACTCAGTCAGCTTGAAAGAAATTATCTTCACAGAACTAAGCATTCTAAACCAGCTTACACAGTTTTCCAGTACAAGTAGTAGTTGTTCTTACCACAGCAGATTTTTCCTGAAGATTTGTGTCCGCATCCACTGCATGTGAATCATCCTGTCTATGGAAAACAGTTCTTTTAACAAAACCATAGGGCTTTTGATATCTAGAGCAATTTTGCCTATCTTTGTATATTTATAGGTGACTGATGCCTACAGCACATCATCTGTAGGTAAGATAGTACTTGAATGGCTAATTTATTTCATATTTGCAGATATAATATGAGTCTGATTCTGCTAGCAATTCTAGTTCTCCAACCCTGCATTTTTTGGGATTCTTACCATATTTTCCAGCAAATATTTTCATTTCAAGACGGCTTTTCAGGAAGCACAATTGTTATGTTTAGTAAAACTGGCAACACTCTTAAGATAGACTTTGATAGTAATCAGATCGCTGATTTTGCTGGACTTCTTTGAATATTATATGGCCTTTCATTTATTTATGTAATAAGTTACAGGAATTTATTTTTACATATTATTTCAAAACTGTAAGTTGAAGTATTAAGTTTTTAATGTATTTTTTAGAATCAGAACTAGTTATAAACAGAGATAAGTCATTCTTCCGTTGAAAGATTATTGGCTGTATTATATAAAGTTCTGTTTCATTTTGCCAGTCAAATAATTGGAGTACATGTAAAATACTTTAGAGCCTAATGTTACTAAACAGTACAAAATATCCACAGGATTCTGTTAATGCAAATACTATCATGAGTAATTTTCCTTCCTTTTTTTTCCTCCCTCCTTTTTAAAAGTGAGTGAAAACCAGACCTGTTCTAAGGACTCCCTAAAACTACATGGTGAGGGTGTTTTGTTCATGTGTATTTCTGAGTATAAAACTGAAGAAAGTTTATTCCATTCTGCATCTCCCAATGAAAAGTACAGAAAAGTATATTTTGAAGTGCCAAAGGAAATTACTATTTGTGAAGAGTTCAGATGACAATCTTGTGTTTGTCTTGTAAGGAGCACAGGTTACATGCACCGTGCTGACCTCATTGACATGACTGTATCAACTAGAGGAGCTATCCTGTGATTTTAAAATTCATGTTGATTGTATGGTGCAAGCATATCCTACAGTATCCCTGCAAAGTTCCAGTTTCACACTTTTTTCCTCCTCAGGCTACAGCTTGAGGAGGAATCTCACACTGGACAGCTGTGCAGAGGAAAGTTAGGTATCTAAAAGATGGATATCCATATCTATACGAGTTGCATTGTGCTTCCTTTAGCACTGATGGTCAGAAAGAGACTCCTCTAGAGAGCAATTTGTCTCACTCCAAGGTAAAAGGATGAAGTAGATCAAATGAACTGCTCTCTGGAGACACTTGTTGCTGTTTTTTATCTGTATACTGGGATTTAGGCAACAATTTATGTGGTGAGATGTACCCCAACTTCAATGTCTACGTTGTTTTGAAAACAGAACCGATCCATTTAAGCTATTTAGGCCTTCACCACATGGAGGTCATGTGCAAAGACTTTGGTGGGATCCCAAGGTTACTGGAAATTTGCAGCTTCCTCTGCAGGACTCAGCATAAAATCAAAGAAGCTGATACTCCTTCTAGTATACACCTCCCAGCCATTGCCATAGCCATGGTCTCTGACTGTGCTGCTGTCTCAGGGTACTTTAATAGGGCATGACGAGGTCATTCTGCCAACTCTTTGCCACCTGAAAAATAGTCTTATGAAAATAAAAATAACAGGTATAACAGGCTTTGTTACCCATTTGTGTGAAGACAGCTCACCTAGGCTGTGGTAGAAGCCAGTACCTGAAGTTCAGATTTTGCAGCATCCAGCTAACACAGTAGCTTTTCCTTAGCGCTTTTCACTAACATACCATGTCTGGCACAGCCTCTTCCATGGGGTGCTGACCTAATCAACTTTTCCACACTAGAGCTTACACTGCCGTGTCCATACCTGGAGCTGATATAGGATATGTCTTAAAAGAAGCTCAGACTGTGGAAAGGCTATGGGGGCTAGAGATCTGTCTGGAAATGAAATGTGGTGGTAGCAGCTGGGCGCAATGTATTGCTGGGGGGAATGACACTACAGGGCAGCCCTGGAGTGGTGCTCACACCTATGCTCAGCGAGCTGACCATTAGGTTTCATTAGCTCCTCTGGTTGCTGAAACAAAATATCCTGTTGTGTGAAAAGGCACAGTCTCAGATTTCTAAGACATTCGCTCTGCTCTTTAAATAAATAAATAAATAAATAAATAGTTATTTGCTGTTTTCAGTCTAAACCAATACAGACTTGTGAACAAGGGAATCATTAATTTTTGAAGGAGAGGTGACACAGGGCAGTACTACTATATCATTTACCTTGATTCACTACAGCTTTATAATGCCCACTGTAACACACTTTAAAAATTGACTAAATTCAGATCTCAAGTTCATTTCAACAGCAAGTAAAATGTTTGGCTTGCAAAACTTGCCTTTCAGTAGGCTGAATGTGTTTCCGTGCTAGCAGCTTCCAGGAAACTCTTAGGTTACAATTACAAGAAGTCAAAACTGCAGCAGCATAATTGTTAACTGGAAGTCAGAATTTCCTTTACACCATTCCTTTTATGCTTAGTCCTAAGCTAGCTTAAATACTTTGCTTCTTTTCCTTTTCTGTTGTTTTGGTACATTTGTGACTTTTTTCTTTTCTTTTCTTTTTTTTTTTCTGTCTGATCCTAACTTCTAATTATTTGTTCTTTGGTCTGATTCTTTTACCTTATACTGGATTATCCACTTAGAGTAGCATTTTCCAACAACCTTTCCAGGTTATGGCACTTTCTCGTTTTAATTTATTAAAAATACGTCCAATTCTTAAAACGGGTAAAAGACATATTTTGTATTCCTTTCCAGGCTTCCTAATTACACAGTCAGTAATCCAAAGAAGAAGGTAAGCAGGAAAGCCAGTGATAAGAACAATACAGAGTTTGTTCTAAGGAACAAAACTGAAGTATATTTCACAAACTGAAGTAAGAAAAGAAAAGAAGATAATGGATGGATTCAGTTGAAAGATACAGGGATTTTTCTTAAAATAATAATATAGACAATTAAAAACTATGAGTAAAGATAACTAGAGCATTGTAGAAAATCTGAAGAAAGTGAGGCATGGTTTAATAAGTCTCAGCAAACAAGGAATCTAGGGACAATACTGCAAGACAGATGGTATCCCAAACAGATCTGTGCTCTGCAAACTTACATGACCCCTTTTCTTTAAATTAAGATGCAAGGAGATGACCCTGAGAAAGTGAGAAAGTGAGAAAGGACAGGGCTGGAATGCTGACTGAGTGTGCCACAGGGACAGAGGACAGTTTGTTATTTGAACATAGATCTGAAGAATGATAAGGACTGAAGACACTGCCCAACATATAAGGGTTTTCTTTGCAAAATGAATGCAAAGGTTATTGAAAGCAGGAATATTTCTACTCAGTGAGATTTTAGTCACTGTAATAGGACTGAGCACCTGTGCTGAGAAATGGAAACAAAATTTGTGGTAGAAGAAGTGACAACACAAGGCTTTATGTTTGCTTACTCACTATATATGTGGAATATAAAAATAATTTATTTGCTTATATGGCTTTTTGCATTACAACTGTAATTACAGACAATTAGTCACTGCTGCAGCCCCTGGAATGTGCCGGTGTGGGCCTGTGTCTCCTTACAGCTACTTTTGTATTTGTAGTATAAGCCATGTTAGCTTCTGAAGGATTTATCAGTTTAGAGGACAGCTGTGAAGTGTTTAGGAGAGAGCCTAAGGACAACATGGCTCCAAAATAAATCTGGGTTTGGCTACTCCAGCTTCTGACATGTGAGACTTTTCTACAAAGAAAAGACTTCCGATGGAGGAGACAGAGCCTTCCAGGGATCTCCTGCAATTACTTACCCACTCTACATCACAAGATTTGAAGGCTTTTTTCTGTGAATTTTTCTTGTCTAACAGAAGAAAAAGAAAGATAGTATGCTGGTGAATGAATGGAGTTCATATGTATTTTTAAAAAGCAGCCAAAACATTCCAGCAGAAGCACATTTTTCCATGAGAGAAAAATGAAAAAACCAAACGTGTTACTCACATTGCTTAATAAGCTTCTGGAAGGCTCTTAGACTTTATTGTTGCTACAGATACTGCTACACATAAAAAGGCAGCTGTAGCTTTCAAATTAACAATCACCCAATCATTTTGTTTACAACTTATTTTGATCACAGGTTCAATTAAAATTAAATGTAAGGCCTGTTTGGTAGTTTTTGGAGGACAGAGGATTAACATCTAAGCAATGTAAAACCTCTGTAGCAAGTAAGATCAGTTCTAAATGTAAATTCCTTTTCTGTTTGTTTGTTTGCTGAGGTTTTTTTAAACAATATAAATACATACCTAACAGTACATCAGGAAAAACTTGGAAATCAAACCTAAAATGACATTTTTCCTTTGTCCTTGCAAAGGAAGGCTGACAAATGCTCATAAGCACCCATTAATCATATTTCATAGGAAAATAGGAGGCAGTGGGCATCTGGAGCTGGTCTATATTGATTCACTCACAGGGATCCTCCTCCAAGACAATTGTGCTTAACAGCTAAATAAATTCCAACTGCCCTTCTAAGAAATCTGATTTTTATTCCAAGTCACATTGATCACTGGTCACATTTGAAAGGTTTCAAATAATCATCAGAATTATTATTTTGATTAGGAGATGTTGCTTTTAGGTAGTATTGCACCAGGTTATAAATTCCACAGTCTGTTGTATAGTCCAGGATTGATTATGAAGCATTTATCTTTGTTTCTTGGAAAGATGTCTGACTTTTGCCCTTTCATTCTAGTACTAGTCATGATAATTTCAGCATTCCATTTTACAATTTTCTTATTTACACCACATCCACAAATTCATTCTTGCAGCTGTTCCTCATGTGATTATTTCTAGTAATGTCATCGTGGTTGCCCATGTGAATAAGGCTTATTGTTGTGGTATACCATCACAGGCTACAAATATGCAAAAATTATAAAGGGACAGGAAACTTTCAAACCCTTTAAATAATTTCTTTTGGTTTTTGATATGCATTCTTTTTTGTTTTGTGTTGTTTTGCTTGACTTTTTTATTTTGTTTCATTTTGTTTCGAGATTGTGCTGCAGCTATTTAAAAGTAGCTTTAAAAAGTTTAAAAACTGCTTCCACTGATTTACTTTAAGAAAGTCATCCACAGGCTAGCAAGCAGTTTCAAAATCTGCCAAATCAAATCTTTAGCCGGTAGAAATTAGCAATGGTGCAGTTATTTTTAATAGCTACATATGGTATAAAAATATAAATATCTATACAATAAAATACTCTATAATAATTTAATTCTATGACAGTATATTTATTTGTGACAGTATGACTGCCATGATTATTATAAATGACAGCCAGATCAGCTGGCAAGGAAGAAAGCATAGGACCAAAGCCTAGTATTTTAAGGTATGTATTTATACCAGAGAAACAAGCTTCCAAATACACCACTGTAATGGACACTGGACAAGCATGCACTATACAAAAAAAGTCTGGTTTCCTTTTCTTGTGAACAGCATATGGTGAAAACTGTTCCCTTGTGCCAGCAAGGATCTCTGCTGCACCATTTACTTAGCCATGGAGGTACGAACTATGAGCTTTAGGACTCACGCATAGTGTAAACAATCACTGCTTGATCGCTTTGCTGAATACAGTCCATGTCCTATTATTTATTTCTCAGCTTGTGTCTTGGAACTGTATCTAATCTGACCTTGAAGCAAAAAATGCTTATACAAATTCTTTGTGTATCAAGAAGTCACCTACTCAGAATGAAAAAAACCTGCGATCTGTGTCCAGTTAAGGGTATGAGCAGGCAAGTCAATAATGGAGGATTTGTGGTCATACAGACTACTTTGAATTACAGTGTCTGCAGGAGACTTTGTCAGTACTTTAAAGTTTTAAGGGGTTATCAGCCATCTCCTCTATGCTGCTCTTAATTTAAAGAGTCACAAATATTAATACTACAAGAAGTGTATTACTGATTTGAGTAGCAACGGATGTAGTCTCATAATAATAAGTATTGTACATGAACACCGATGAAGTACCAGAATAATTCTGCAGTTTTAATGGAAACATCTTTGAACAATATCAAGAAAGACTGATTACAGATAAGAAATCCGGGAATCAGCATATGGTCTGGCTTAGCTGGAAAGCTCCATCCCTATTGAGCAGAGAAATCCTCTTCTAAAGGCTACAACAAAGCTTAGGCTGATGATAAAAGAAAGATGTGTCCCATGGTATGCAGTTAAGCAGCTGCTGGTGGTCATGGCATGACATGAAGCATGTCTTAAAAGTGCACAGAAATCCTAAACAGCACTTCAGAGAAAGCTGTGAAGGCAAATAAACATTTTAAATTCTGAGAGTTAAACTCTAAAACATTTAAAAGTCTGATTTTGTTGGTACAAAACCTTATGCATCTATTTTTACTTTTGTTAAATGTAGTCTTTATTACCTTGGTCCAACACAAACTACCTAAACTGAGATTAGACCAATCAAAATAACCTAAACCAAAATCAGAGTAGCCACTCAGAAACCACTCCTGCATTTATTTTCTATCAGGTTTAAAATCACACAGTTGCCATACTCCATTGAAAACATAAGAAAATTATGTGGAATTCTGTTCATATTACATGACTAACTCCCCCCAAACTGTTAGCAATACTCATGGGTAAATTCTTACAACTAATGCTGAAGAAGGAATACTATCCCAGGAGCCTGAATTTAAATGATTAATTGACTGATAAACTGAAAGAAGTGTCATAACGGTCTTATGAGTCAGTGGAAGAGACAGGAAGTGAGTTACTCTGTATCCTCATGAACTTGCATAGGAATTTATTTACACAGAACTATAGTTAATCCTAGTTGGAGTTTCGACAGGGCATGGGAGGTAACATCACCTCTGCTTTTAAGAAAAAAGAAGCTACATTTTTGCTGTGCATCAGTTCAG
Source organism: Lepidothrix coronata (assembly GCF_001604755.1). Taxonomy (NCBI): domain Eukaryota; kingdom Metazoa; phylum Chordata; class Aves; order Passeriformes; family Pipridae; genus Lepidothrix; species Lepidothrix coronata. The sequence goes on along the minus strand of NW_016690268.1, from coordinate 3,435,696 downwards.
GGAAAGACTTACTTGCTTATATTAATTCAGTAATACCTCTGCTGAACATGAGACATATAATTGGAAAAATGAGCTTTTAAAATTGCACACGGGTAGAAAGATCACAGAGTATTTACTTGGTCCTTCCTCAAGTTTCTGTTGGCAGGGTTACAATAACTAAGCCTAAAACACAGTTACACTAATTCCATCATTCTGCAAAGCAGGTAATGGATGTAGTTTTATGAATAGTAACACGCTGGAAGTTACTGAGAAATTTCCACTAAATGATTCTTCCCTTCACCACGTGATATACCCAGGTTTCCAGGTGAGGAATAAACCAGAGTATTTTCTGCATTTTCATTTATGAGCAGCAGAAACACACATACATGTACGTTCTCTTTTTTAGTAATATAAGCAAAGGAAACAACATTAAACTAATTTACAGTGTATCTGCTCAGTGGAATATTTATTCTACCTTACACTAAGTAGCTTTTTCAGGTGTTTGACTTTAAGATGAACTTTGTAGACCTAAGGACACATCTGACAAAAAATGGTGTTAAGAAGGCATATTATTGATTTCATGGGGTAGATCAGTGTCATATAATCAAAGTAATTTGTAAATGCTTTTACATTTCTGTACATAAACTTTGGTACACTCATGTTTCAATGGAAGGGGGAGGAAGAACTAAAGGCTGCTATTCAGAAATATCTGTGTGGACGGCTTGCATAATACTTAGAAGGATAAATTAGCTGTATCTGAGAAAAAGTCAGTCTTAGCCAGATGCAGAAAAAGCACTCCATTATTCCTTTCAGGCTTTGGGAGAATTTTAAAAAGTAGCTCAAAGGAACCTCCTCCAGCACACCATTGAATGGGTTAATATGTTTGAAGATGCTAAGAAAGCTGTCTATCAGCAGTATTGTTTTACTTTAACTTTTACAAGTATACAGAACATTTTAAATCACTCATAAAATGCTTTTACGCTTTTTATGCTTCTGCCTTTTAGAGGACAAAAAAAAAAGAAACAAAAAAAAAGCATCTTCTCTGGATTTTAAGATCTATTTATAAGTTGTTTATTATTTGTAAAACCTCCAGTCTGTCTGCATATCTAATGTTTAGTGACTACTCCCTTGCTTCCTCTGCTCTTTTACCACTTACTCTGGCCCTATCAAAGAATCATAGAATATGATGAGTTGGAAGGGACTCATCTGCATGAGTTCAACTCCTGGCCCTATGCAGGACAGCCTAAGACTCACACCATGTGCCTGAGAGCGCTGTCCAAAGGCTTCTTGAACTTTGTCAGGCTTGGTGCTGTGACCACTTCTCTGAGGAGCCTGTTCCAGTGCTCCACCACCCTCTGGATGAAAAACGTTTCCTGATATCCAACCTAAACCTCCTCTGACTCAGCTTCATGCCATTTCCACGAGTCCTGTCACTGGGCACTAGAGTGAAGAGATCAGTACTTTTGATGGCCATTATCTTGTCAGTTCTTTTCCTAACTGCAAGGATTTGAGGCCAGAAAGCTTATGATGATCATCGAGCTTGACCTCCATAGTAACATAAGCCAAAAAATTTTATAACATCAACTCTGCGCAGAGTTCCATAACTTGAAGGATGACTTAGAGCCCAGGATTTAGAAAAGCTATTGGATCTTGATTTAGAAATTGGGAAATAGAGTGTAGTGGCTCCTCAGGGATATTATACCAAATAACTCCCCTTGTGTCTAAAAGAAAAGGATCCCGTGCATATTCTAAATGAGTAGAATTTCACCTGCCATTTATTGGTTTTCACTATCATCTTACCTGACAGATTAAAGAAACTTTTAATATTTGAAATTTTCTTGCAAATTCTAGCACATTATGATCAAGGTTTTGTATAAGCTAAACAGATGCTTCTTAATTCTCTTACTGCAAGGCAGATTTCCCTGGTTTGTCCAGTTTGTCAATTATTTGCATTAAATGAAATACCACTACTTCAGTAAAAGTTCAAGGAATGCTATATATAAAAACATCATTAATACTTCTTAATTTTAAATGAAAAGTTTGTACCATAAGCATTAATCTTCTTGAGTTGTTCATAACCACACTATAACACCTCTCTAATTTGACTTTAAAATATTCTTCGTACTTAGATGCCTTTCCTCCCTATAAATATTTCTGGCTGCATCTATGTTATTAGCGATTATTTCATGTTTTCTTTACCTAAGTTAATAAATATTATTAATAGGATTGGGATAAAACCAAATCCTTGATGTACTTTGCTAAAGAGGTCTCCAATCAATGATGATTTTCAAGATACGATTACTTTTCAGATCTGCATGGGAATTCTTGTTATGATATTTTAGCTCCAAACCCTCTTTGTTTTACATTTCTAATAGACGCCAAATCAGTTTCTCTTCTTCATTTCTGGAATAAACACAGGTTGATTATTACCATGAATGATTTAGAATCCCATAGAATTTTGTGACGTGACTTAGTTGGTCCTGAAAATTTAAATGTTTTAACCTTCGCCAGTTGCTATTTAGCATCCTTACTAAGTACTGATTGAATAAAACATTTGCAATTATATCCAGAAAGTATTACTATACTATTCAGGTTTCTATTAAAAAAATAAATGCTTTTATACATCAGCATTGTTACTGGAAGTTGTGTATGTTGAAGTAGCAGGGAAACCATGCCACTGTCTAGATTTTTTCCTTTCTTGATCCTGAAATTTTAAAAGATGTATTCCCCTTGTCCTGTAGGCAACAAGTCAAGACTTTTCATTCATATATTTAGCTACTATGAGTCATTCTTATTGTTTCACAACTGTAATTTACCATCCTTGCTTATCAGCTTCCCCATTTTTCCTTTTGTTTTATACACAAAACTGTCACTTTCTTTTTCTTTCTTTAACTGAATGCATTTAGCTGAAAAGAAACTTGGATGACTGCCATAACATCATATTTTGGGTATCCTGTACAGTTTTCTTAAATAAACTACTATTGACCTATTTGATGTATTTTTCCTACATATCTCTATCTATACAGGTGTCATGCAGAGTTTTTCAGACTCGGAACACTGAACCTTTCCCAGTAAAGTGCATAATATATATGGGAAATATTTATAGACAGCAAATATAGTTAAATTATTCCATTTTACATTCAAGCAACCATAACATCAGTAGACTATTTTTATTTTGGTCAGAATTGTCAGAATTCAAAGCACCTGAGAGCTCTGATATTAACAGATGATTTTATTTTAGAAAAAAATCATCAATTATTTAGATAAAATCTAGGGCATGTTTACTTGTGGAGGTTTGAGATCTAGACATATCCTGCAGACTGGGATGCAAAAATTAAAAAGAAGATCTTAAAATAGCTCATTCCAGCTAAATATCTACCTAGCTGCTCATCCAGCTCTGTATTCAGATACTGTCTCACCCTTACTCAATTTTCTGACATCAGCCTAAACACTGACTCATAAACACATCAGATCTTGGATTTGTGAAGTCAGAAACTCTAGTGATCTTTAGTGAGCCTGATAGGTCACCCTCTCTGTACATTATCTTTCTTAAAGAAGGTATAAACTAATATGAACACTCCAGTTGTGACAGACATCCTACTAAAAAGCCACAGCTTGTGTGTTTGAATAAACGAGCCTTCGATGCAGGTCTGCAAAGTATCTGCAGAAGAGATCCTTCACCGACAAAAACTCTGTGTAAGCTACAAATTTGTATGTTCGAACATTTTTTATCCTCTGTCTTTCTGAAGGAATTACCTCAATTATTTAGAACCTTATTAGTTACAGATGTGTCTGTGAAGCATCCAAAAAAAGTAGGCCTTTATCCAGCGTTCATTTCTGAGTACGTATCCTCAGACACAAGCACTTTGTGCTATTTTTTTCCACCTGAAAGGCCCTCTACCCCTTGTCCACAGCACTCAGTTGCTCCCTCCATCAGTGGTAAGCTGTATATTCAGTGCAGAGAAGTGTTGTGAGTTTATATAAAAAGATGCTTAAGAAGATAAAGGTGCGCAAGCCCTAATGCTCTCAAATGCTCGAAGCATTTAAATGTGTCTAATGCCTGCACGCCTTCCAGCACTGCTGCTAGCCAGGCTCTCAGCAGGAATTCACAGTAATTAAGCAAGCTAGAGGCACCCATGCTTTTACAGAATCACAGAATTGAATTGTCAGGGTTGGAAAGGACCTCTGGATATCATCTCGTTCAACCCCTAGGGTTGGACCAACCCCAGCGTCACTTGGAGCAGGTTACACAGCAATGCATCCAGGTGGGTTTGGAATGTTTCCAGAGAGGAAGAATCCACACCCTCCCTGGGTAGCCTGTTCCAGTGCTCTGCCACCCTAAAAGAAAAGAAGTTCTTCCTCATCTTGAGGTGAACTTCTTCTATTTTAGTTTATGGCCATTGCTCCTTGTCCTGTCACTGAGCACCACTGAAAAGAGTCTGGCACCACCCTTTTGACAGATTAATATGAGATATTTATATGCATTGATGAGATTCCCTCTTAGTCTTCTCTTCTCCAGGCTAAACAGGCTCAGCTCACTGCAGTCTCTCCTCCTTAGAGAGATGCTCCAGACCTCTCGTCACCTTTGTGGCCCTTACTCGACTGAAGACATGTGAGCAACTTTGCCTACAAATAGAAACTATTCATGAGGACAAAAAAATACAAAGGAAAACCTCAGAGACAAAGTTGGGTGCATGAGCGGTGCATGCACTTGTTCCACACTGAGGGTGCTGCAGCTCCAGCACCCATTATCCAAGTTTTTGGACTCTCTCACTTATACAGCTCCACGTATGTGTGGGGTATGTCTAAAGGTACAGAATCACAGAGTGGGTAAGGTTGGAAGGGACCACGGTGGGTCATCTGGTCCAATGTCCCTGTTCAAGCAGGTCATCCCAGAGCACATGGCACAGGATTGTGTCCAGGTGGTTCTTGAACATCTCCAGTGAGGGAGACTTCGCAACCTCCCTGGGCAATCTGTGTCACCCACACAGTAAAGTTCTTCCTCATGTTCAGGAACTTCCTGTCCATCAGTTTGTGCCTGCTGTCTCTTGTCCTATTTCTTGGCACAGCTGAGAAGAGCCTGGATCCATCCTCTTGGTACCCTCCCTTCAGATACTTACACACATTGACGAGCTCCCCTCTCAGTCGTCTCTTTTCAAGGCTGAATAGGCCCAGTTCCCTCGCCCTTTCCCAAAAAGAGATATGTTCCAGTTCCTTAATCATGTTTGTTGCCCTCCGCTGGACCCCTCCAGGAGCTCCATGTCTCTCTTGCACTGAGGAGCCCAGAGCTGGACACAGCACTCCAGATGTGGCCTCTCTAGGGCTAAGCAGAGGGGGTAGGATCACCTCCCTCCCTGATACAGGCACAAACAGGAGCAGCAGCCACGGGGGCAGAGCCCGGGCAGACGACCGGGACAGACCCGCAGCCGCCACTCCCCGCCGGGGGCGGTGCCGCTCGGCATTGGGCGGGAACTTCCGGCTCGGGCCGGCCCCGCCCCCCGCTGCCGTCCCGGGTCCGCGCTGAGCCAATGAGGGCGCGGAGCCGCAGCCGGGCAGGTAACCGGGTGCCCAATCAGAGCGGCGCTGCGGGAACAGGTGGGCACGGCGAGGTCCCGCCCCCCGCCCAGCTGGAGGCCGCGCCAATCAGGGCAGGGAGGGAAGCAGGGAAGGAGGGAGGGAAGGAGGGAGGGAAGGAGGGAGGGGCTGCCTGAGGCTCCCGGCGGAGCTGCGCTTCTTGCCCGCCCCTCGACGGCCGCCCCCGGCTGTCCGTCCGACCGTCCCTCCGGCGGCCGCGCCGGGAGGGCAGCGGGCGGCCCCGCGCCGAGGGAGGGAGGGAGCGGGCGGGCGGGCGAGGAGGCAGGAGCAGCCATGGCACTCGTGGCCCCGGAGACTCGGAAGTTCACGCGGGCGCTGAGCAAGCCCGGCACGGCGGCCGAGCTGCGGCAGAGCGTCTCAGAGGTGGTGCGCGGCTCCGTCCTGCTGGTGAGTGCGGCGGCTGCCCGGGCGAGGTTCCGGCCGGGGCCTCTTGGGGCTGCGGCGGTGTTCCCGGAGGGGGAGACGGGCCCTTCGATCTCTCCCGGGATGTCACGGCGGCGGTGCGGGCTTTGATCCCTCCCGGGCTTTGCGGCTCCTTGGCCGCCCCAGCGGGGCGAGGTGCGGGAGCAGCCGCAGGCGGAGCGGGCACGCTCCCGGCCGCCGAGGGAGCGCGCCCGCCGTGGGATGCGGCGCCCGGCGGGCACGGCCGGGCGCTCCCGCCCCATCCCTGCAAACTTCACCTGTGGAGCGAGCGGGCGCAGCTGGCTCCCGGCCTGACGTGACCGAAGCGCTTTCGTGTGTGCCGAAATAGCGGCGCAAAAGAGATTTTTCATCTCGTTGCTTTCTGCTGTCTTTACAACTAATACGCGGGTTTTTTGTTGTGTCGTGTAGAATGGAAGATGAATGCTGGCAAGTGTAGCAGGAATGTTTTAGTGTGTTGTTTATCCCTGCTGTCTGTACCGTGCTAGCTCATGGTAGTTGCCTTTTTCAGTGCACAATTCAGCGCGTTCATCTAATTTGAACTGCTGAAAGTAAATTTGTGTTAAGGTGTTTAGTCCATGGAAAGGAAGACTGAGAGGGGATCTCATCAGTGCATATAAATATGTCAAAGGCAGGTGTCAAAAGGATGGTGCCACATTCTTTTCAGTGGTGCCCAGCAACAGGACGAGGAGCAATGGCCATAAACTAAAACAGAAGCAGCTCACTTCAAGATGAGGAGGAACTACTTTTCATTGAGGGTGGCAGAGCACTGGAACAGGCTGCCCAGGGGGTCGTGGATTCTCCCTCTCTGGAAACATTCCAAACCCACCTGGACTCGTTGCTGTGTAACCTGTTTTAAGTGACCCTGCCTTGGCAGGGAGGTTGGACTGGATGATCTCCAGAGGTCCCTTCCAGCACTTAACAGTTCTGTGATTCTGTTAGATGCTGAACTGAGGCATCTGCGACAGAGAGAGAGATGTTTTTTTGGCCTGTCTGTATGCAGGTGGTGACATCTTAAACAGCCTCAGCAAGACTTTTCAGAGCTTCTCTCCTAAGGCTCTTATTCATGGTATGCATTTGTTTTTCTTGTGGTTTTGTTATCTCCAAGGGGAATGCTTCAGTAAGCACTTAACCCTGTGTTAGTAAATTGGTTTTGGTGCTGGGGTTCCTGATCCTGGAAGCTGATCTGTCATTTGTGTTTTGCTCTTGCTAATGCTAAATATGGTCTTGTCTAACTTTTTTAAACTGCCTTTCGGGACACTGTCTTGTTATAGCTGTGTGTTGTGAGAGTAACAAATGCTGTAGCTGTGATTGAAAGACCTCTCTTTAATAAAACAAAGGCTTTAAAATTAAATTGCTCTTTTCTTAAATATGGGTGATGTAATTTATAAAAGACCTGATATGCATAGTTGGGGGTCCACCTGGATACTGACACCTTTCCACAAGGCACTAGCGCATGCACATGTAATGAACATTTGGAATGTATTAGCAATTCCCCAGGGATCAAGTATTTCTTGGTAAGAGTGGAAGAAGAATATATGTATATATATATTTTAAAATATTTTTTGCACTGAGGGATCATGAAAGAGATAGGTATTTTCATTACACAGATGTTTCTTTTGCAGTAATTGGTAACCTTGCCATTCCCTTGTCTACCTTGAGAAGCTTTTCCCTTAGTTCACTTATGACTAGTACCACTGGGATGAGTTGGAAAATGATTCTTTAATTGATTCAAATACATAATAGGGTGATAGGCACTGATATCCCAGGTATTTATGCCATAACAGCATATTCTGTAGAATTTTATGGCGAATAAAGAAGTGAAGTTATGAAGTGGTGTACTGGCTTAATCTTGTTCTGGATAAGGTCTTCATCAGTATTTTATAAAGCAAAATTAGTGACTTACCATTCATTGTGACTTAACATTCATATCAGGTTTGTTATCTTTTTCTGTTAGCTTGATGCATGAAGCAAAATCCCCATTTGTCTCATGTACAGTCTAGTGCTGAAGTTCACCTTTCAGTTTCAGACATGTTTTGACCCTGCTGATATGTCTGTCTTACAATCATAAATACTGTTCATTTTATCACTGAACTTCAATGTTCCTGAACACAAACTACTCAAATAATGAAATAAAAGGCTAGTACTTGCAGGTTTACATTTACATTCTACATTTTCTTCCTCCTGTTAATGTACTGTAACTCTTTTTGTTGAACATTGCGATATTTGGAATGAAATTGTACTTTTTTAAAGGAGGAGTTTAGGTGGGAGAGTATTGTTCTTTGATATAAAAGTCTTTTTAAAAGTCTTTGCTTCTGTAAGTTTGACTGGTTGACCTGTTTCTTAGCTGTTGGAATTTCTGGGCTTTGTTATCTTAAAAATCTCTTGGGCTGACCTGGTGAAAATAGGAGTTTTAGCAGGATTATAATAGTGGAGTATTCTATTCAGATGTGTGGCTTTAAAGACCCACTTTCTTTCCAAAGCTGCATCTCAAAGCTCTTCTATAGAGCATCTCCCCAGGATTTTTTGAACTGGCTTGTCAACTGAGACATAGTGCAGCATTGGTTACTAATGTGCTCCTTCTGTGATCACTTGCTTGTGAGGAAGTGCTGAGGTTTTCCAGTACTGAAAAACTACTGAAGCCGTTTTCCATTAACTAGGCTTGCAGTGTAGAATCTGGAGGTGGGAAAGAATTCAAACTACTAGTTCATGGTGGGTGATCTGTCCAGATCTGTACAACCAAATATCACTTCTGACTGAACATCTCTGCAGCAGAATGTGCTGAGCAGTGATGCAAATCATCCAGTCGCTACTTGCAGTAGCTGATAAAAGTGAACTGTGAATACCTCTGAGCTTGAGTAGATTCTCTAACTTGTTGTTACGGCTACTGTTACATCCATTTTTACAGCCAACAATGTATGGCTAGACTTAGAAAAGTAAAAAAAGTTTTTTCCATCTTTAAAAGAGGTTTATTAGCTCATATTACTAAAATATACTTGTTTTTTTCTGTTTTATAAATGTTCTTAAGCTGATATTGATGAAAGAGGACTGAAAACAGCAAGTCAGTAGGATAGCATGGTATATCTTAAATTTTCAGATTGCTCTTCATTGGGACTAAAGACTTTCAGTCAGCTGACACACTAAATAACTTGACTGTATAGAAAAAAAACATGAAACAGCTGTGGTTTGCCAAACTAGTTTTCATCACAGAATGAAGCCAGCTTTCTTGTCAGCCTTCGACATCTCATACGTTCTTTCTGTCTACTGAACAGACAAGTACAGTTCGGTTGGCTAAACTGAAAACTTATTTGACAATCAGCTTTCCATTAGGGTGTGAGGCACATAATATTTTTCTTGATTATTTGGTTCAGTTTTTTCTATTTTCTGCTTGACATCCTTGCTGAATATCCTCTTGTGCATTGTTGATGTTGTTTTGACTTCAAACTTGACATGTGACTTAATTTGATGCCTCTGGCCACCCAAATACATTTATCTCTGAGGGAGAAGACTATGGGGATGACAAGTCTATCTCTTAAACCAGCAATCTTACCAAGAGCAGTTTTCAATTCCACTTTAGTATTATGTATAATTGGAAATGATCTCTTTAAGTGGTGATGAGAGTTACTCCAGTCATGTTGCATACAGATCAGTAGGACTTCAGGAGGTGTATGTGGTGTCTTGTTCAATGGTATGTTAATGATAATTTATCTCAGTGACAAAATTACCCTGTATTAAGTTAAGCTGATATTAAAGGATAATAAGCAATTAAGATAATGTTTAGCATATGAAATTTAATCTGTTTTTGCCTTACTGTCAATCAAATGCCCTTATTAAATATGCAGATAATGAAAATGTTTAAATATGCCAAAGAATGCAGCAAAAGTTGTTTCCCCCATGTCAAAATTAACATTCTGTAGAAGAAACTCGAGATATGGGAAAACAGGATGAAATATGAGTTATTCCCAAATTGCTCTGTGCAGCTCTTCTTTTTTTGATTTGGATGTGTAAAATAGATTCGATAACTTGAAGGCTAGAACCGGTATCTTAAGACAGCCTTGGGCTTTATAAGTTAACTTCAGATACCTGGTAGAGCTCTTGAGTTCTAAAACTCTTGCAGAAATGCAGAAATTCAGCTTTTCAGACGGGGGGAAAATCAGTGTATCTCAAAGACAAGGCTTGGATTTCCTAATGAGTTGAGGACCCTGGAAACTACAGGCCTGTCAGTCTCACCTCAGTGCCTGTTAAAGTTCTGGAAAAGATTATTCTGCGTAGTATTGAAAAACACCTGTAAGACAAGGCAGTCATTGGTCACAGCCAGAACAGCTTCATGAGGAGGAAGTCCTGCTTATCCAAGGTAACCCAGCTAGTTGATCAAGGGAAGCCACTTGAGGTAATCTTTTTGTATTTCAGTAAAGCTTTCGATAATGTTTCTCACAGGATCCTTCTGGACACAATGTCCAGCACACAGCTGGATAAACACATCATGTGGTGGATGAGCAGTTGGCTCACAGGTGGAGCACAGAGGGTAATAGTGAATGGGGGAACATCAGACTTGTGATCTGTCACTAGTGGGGTTCCACAGGGCTCCATCTTGGGCCCTGTGCTCTTCAACATCTCATAAATGACTTGGATGCAGGACTGGAAGGGATACTAAGCAAATTTGCAGATGACACAAACCTGGGAGGAGCTGTTGGCTCCCTTGAGGGCAGGGACGCCCTGCAGAGAGACCTCAACAAATTAGGGGACTGGGCAATCACCAACCATATGAAGTTGAACAAGGGGAAGTGCAGGATTCTGCACCTGTGACGGGGTAACCCTATGTGTTCATACAGGCTGGGAAATGAGGTGCTAGAAAGCAGTGCCTTGGGAATGAACCTGAGGTCCTGACTGATGGCAAGTTGAATCTGAGTCAGCAGTGCCCTGGCAGCCATGAGGGTCAGCCATGTCCTGGAGGGCATTAGGCAAAGCATCACCAGCCGGTCGAGGGAGGGGATTGTCCTGCTCTGCTCTACACTGGTGCAGCCTCACCTTGAATATTGTGTGCAGTTTTCGTCACCAAAATATAAAAAAGATATTAAGCTGTTAGAGAGCGTCCAAAGGAGGGCAATGAAGATGGTCAAGGGCCTTGAGGGGAGGCCGTATGAGGAGTGGCTGAGCAGAATGAAGGCCAGGAGCTGGACTTGATGATCCTTGTGGATCCCTTACAGCTCAACATAATCTGTGATTCTGTGATCTCAAACTCACTGATATTCTTTCTCTATTAAAAAAACTTATGTCAACTTCGTCTTTCCAATCCTGATCTCTGCTTCCTGTGAACCTCAACTCCATAAAAAAGATGGTGAGGTGCACTCTATGCTGTATTATTACAGTATTTTTAAGATGGTGTGTTTCCAAAAACACAGTTACTGGGAGAATTATATATTATTTATTCTGATTTGGTATTTTCCTTTCTGATTCATATATTGTTTAATATGCCCTGTGCACAGAGGACTTATGTCCTTTGCAAAGTGGCTTTTCAGTATATGATGAACAGAGTATTTGGAACCTCATTAACTGCCAGATTTCAGTTGTAGTGTGTGTGTAGAAAGGATAGTTGACGACTTCCTTTAGGAAAGTAGGAATTCAGAAGTCGTATGTAATGGTGAAGGGATGAGGGAAGGCTGGGATCTTCTAGAGCTGTAAAAAAGCTGGAAATATGGATGAAGCTTGAGCTTTTTGTAAATGGAATGTGAAATTGTATACGTAAGGAATCTGGGAGAAGCGAATTGTTATGAATGGATGAGTGAAAGCAGGGAGATGAGAACTGACACTCAAGATTTTAAGGGAAAAATTGTTGCTGGCAATGAACATCATCCTAACACATTCAGTCTTGGAACACGATACAAATGGTAATGCTTACCCTGAACTGTTGAACTTTACTTGGGGAAAAAACTCAGTACTCAACTCTGAAGAAGTTATTTTAGTTTATGGCATCTACTGCTTACCTTTCCTAAGGGAAATAAAAATTGTCAGCGAATAAGATCTTTTGGATAAAGCTGCTAATTTTATTTTAGCATAGTGGCCAAAGAACTTATTAATGCAGTGATTTAAAAAAATAATATGTATTAAAATGTGTGTAAAATTTCTAGTGGGTTTTTTTGATTTTGAGGTTGAATGATTGCAAGTATTTCATTTGGATACTGAAGGCAAAACTCCTTCATTTGTAAGACAAAGTAAAGACAAATTTGTTTTCTTTTTCCCCCCCCCTTAGGTTGTCTGTGTCCATAAAAGCATTAATTATGCAAGGCAGAAAAGACATAAAATTGCACAAGTAGTCCATGTATTACACAATGCTTTTCTCATTGAAGTATTTTTGAAATAATTTCTATCTAAAGATGAGAAGATACTCCAATAATTCTGGTCATGTAACTTATTTTAGACCTTAATTTAGAAGATACGTAGTTTTGTGAAAGGAGGCTTACATTCTGTCTTAGTCCAGAGGTACTGATGTATCTAGTGTCTAAAATTTAATAATCTATGAGATAGTGGTAGGTATTGCATCCTAAGAAAGCTATTGAATTTTATTTTTTAATTTTATTTTACTTTAAGAATCTTCAAAGTTCTTTTTGTGAGAATGAAAATGAGCATCTATTATCTCAAAATAGAGATTTCCTCTAGCATTAAACCTCCAATAAATTAACAGGCATGTTAACCTGTTTAACATTATAGACTAGATGTCTTGTGTTAAACAAGGGTCAAAATTTCATTGGTACAATGGACTTTGCTGTGGAAAAAAGTTTGCTAGATGTCTAAAGGTCTTCAGAAAGCTGAGCAGGAGCTCTGGAGGGGGTTTTATGAAGAAAACTGTTGTGGACCAGAAAAATTTGGTCAGAGAAATCTGTTGCTGAGGTTGTCTTCTACTTATACTCTCATTGTGACTGGTTGACAGAAGTATCAGCTTTGCTGCAGAAACATTAAGAAAATAAAAAAATCTTAATCTGACTGCAAGGTGTGTGGGATGGGATTCTTTGTTATCATAAGGATGGATTATTATGTCTGTTACAACAGTTTGTCATCTCCTCATCTGTGCTTAATAAGTCAGATATGAGAGGAGGAATGAGGAATCCAGATACTGTCTTCTGCAGGCTCCTGCTGCCTCCAGAGATTCCTGACAGTTTAAGTAAGGGGAAAAATAAGAAAGAAGAAATCAAAAGCCTTTGTTGAAAAGTCTGGATCTGGCACCTCAGGCTGGTGAAACATCCTTCCATTCTGTGAGTAGGGCTCTGTTTAAGGCAGTGGTGAATACCCAGAATAATAATTAAAAAAAACCCCGCAGCTGGAAAGACCTCTCCAAATGATGTGATGCCAAGGAGTGCTGTGGTTCTCTCACACAGTGACAGGTTGGCTGAGACTGGAAGACACCTCTGGCGGTTGTTTGGTCAAACCCTCTGCCTCAAGCAGTGTCACCTAGAGCCAGTTGCCAAGGCTGCGCCCAGGCAGCTTTTGAATATCTCCAAAGATAGAGACTCCACAACCACCCTGGGCAGCCTGTGCCAGTGCTCAGTCATCCTCACAGTGAAAAAGTGTTTCCTGATGTTCAGAGGGAACCTCCTGTGTTTCAGTTTGTGCCCATTGCTTCTCGTCCTGTCACTGGGCACCACTGAGCAGAGCCTGGCTCTGGCCTCTTTGCACCCTCCCTTCAGGTATTGATGCAGATTGATGGGATCCCCCTGAGCCTTCTCTAGACTGAACACTCCCAGCTCTCTGTTTTTCCTCATGAGAGAGATGCTCCAGTTCCTTCATCATCTTTGTGGCCCATTGCTGTGCTCTCTTCAGGACATCGATGGCTCACACCGATAGCAGACTGATTCAGACTGGAGTACTTATTGATGTCAGTGTTAATGGAGGCTTTTTCTGGAATTCTAGCTTTAAGCTTCTGGGTCCAGGCCACATTTTGGGTTGGGGCCCTCTCTAAACAAAAAGGCCCAATCCTATTAGAGAACCAGCTAGATTTTTATTTTTTTTTTCCAGCTCACTAGCTGAAAGAAAGGATGCCAGGTAGTTTTAGAAGGAAATTTGTTATTTAACTGCTGCAACTGTGTCAAAAAAAGAACATGAAAGTTCTGGATCATTTTTCAATCTGGAGACTGTGAGGAGGAAGAAATAATTTAGTTGAGGCTGAATGTTGCTGGAAAAATCAGATTCACGGGATTTCTGTGGAAAGGTAAATGCAAAGTAGACCTTGTTGCATACAACATTCTCAATATTGATAGTTCTGGAAGAAATGGCAACTTTATAATTCTCAGCAAATAAAGGAAACATGGTTTAGACTGTTTTTTTCTCCTAACTGTATTTGTTCTTGAAAAGTTCTTCTAGTAACAATTCTAGGAAAGAATACTAGAAATTAAGAAATGTAGGACACCAAATCAACAAAACTGGTCACCTTTAAAAATGATATCTCACTCTTCTAAATTTGTTTGAAATTTTTTGGGAAAAATGAACACTGTTACAGTCCCTACAAGTTGAAATCAAATAGTCCCTTTTGAAATTTCTTCTACTGAGAAACATAGTTGTTCATGCAGTGGGAATATGAAGTGACCTCACATAAAATTAATTAAGGTGCCTACATGTGCTTTAAAACACAGCTCTTCCCCAAACCTAAAGAAAACAAGAGAAACAAGCTCAAACCACCCCCCCAAAAAAAAAGAAAGGTAAATGTATCAATTTAGTCACAACAAACCTGAGAAGGAGTAATACTGATCCTAGCTGCTAGAGTACAGAGAAGCCTGTAATATAGATCCATTAGTGTAAATAAATAATCCTTGGCTGCTGCTTTGTGTACTTCTGGGTGCTTTTTGATACTCAGGTGTGCCTATTGACTTCAAAAGAAATGGCATGTTGACAGATAGTGATCTAGGTTTGGAAATTTGAGGCATACACTAAACCGTTTTTGGTACTTCCAGGTACTCTGTAGGTGGGAAGGAGTTACTTGGTAAATTCAGAGATAAGACGGGGGCTTATATTTTTACTACTGTAAAATTATTCCACTAACAAAGAGTGACACATTTTAATCAGAATAGATAATGCTTGCATAATTTTAAGCAGAGAAGGCATTTAAAGATCTGGTTACATCAGGGCAGGGATGCAATATGTTTCACTTGTTATAACACACAAATTTTAATGTACTTGATTCAGGACTCTGGAATTTAACGTGTCTGAGTTTATAGACGTAAAATTTACTTTCAGCTTGCAAATTCAAAGCCTCCATTGCCTTTGGATGCTTGTGTTTTGACATGAAGGTATATGATCTTGCTACCTTATTGGTTACCCAAGGCGCAGCTGCCCTTCATAGGCTGAAAGGAGTACTGAAACATACATGAACAAAAAAAGCAGGAGCTCCACAGAAAGAGCTGGGTGTTTTCCACGAGAGTGGCAAGGGCTAGTAAGATAGCTCTCGGTCTCATTTTGACAGGTTTGTGAAGAAATCAAAAGTCAAATGGAAATGCTGGCTAACATGGTGGATATCAACATACAGGAAAGAGGCTTTAGTTTTAAGGTGATTGAAAGGTTGTCGTCCATTTTCCAGTTTGCCCACATTGCCAGTGCTATTTCATGCTCTTTGTTCTTTAATGTTGCATAATGGTGTTTATATCCCTTGGTTTCAGAAGTAGTACTGTTCTTCACCAGGGTGCTGATACTGACAAAGGATCTGTTTGCACTTCACTTGATGCCTTTCTGGGCTTGTTTGTGGGCATGGTGGTAAGACTACAGTCAGGCAATAGAATAATACAGAACTGAAACTTTGCGAAAATAAGATTGAAAATCACCTCATCTAGCCCATTCCTCATTTGCCCCACTACAGTGATGTCGTCAAGCAGTGTTTCAGATGTCTTTCTGTCAGACATATTTGCACACATCTGCACTGGCACTCATGGCTAGGCTTCATGAACGAAGATTTGGGAAGGGCTCTACCCACATTTGCTACAAGTGCACTGGTGGCTAAAATGGCCAATGCGAGATAGACAAGTCTGGTTGCAAAAGGCACAGCAGAAAGACTCCTTAGGTGGTATCGGCAAGACACGATTCTTTCTGCGTTGTCTTTTCTCCTCGAGAGTGATCCTGCGTGCATTCTCAAAGGAAACAGAAGCATTATAGGTAGTGTGTCTCCAGGGCTCCCGATTGGAGCCCAGAGTAGACCAGTGATGAAGATCAATATGGCCAAGGCTGAGATGTTGTTTCAGGGAGTCCTTGTATCTTCTTTTCGGGGCTCCTCTCTTGTGGCAGCCAGTGGCAAGTTCACCATAAAGCAAGATCTTAGGGAGGCGGTGGTCCTTCATCCTGAGACGTGCCCTGTCCAGCGCAGTTGTGTTCTCAGCAACATGGCCTCAATGCTCGTAAGTGCTGCCTCTTCTAGAACAGACATATTAGTCACATAATCTGACCAGTGGATTTTTAGGATTGTTCGGAGGCAGCGTTGATGGAAGCGTTCTAAGAGTCGCAGGTGGTGGCAGTAGATGACCCATGATTCGGATCCATATAAAAGAGTAGACAGCACAATGGCTCTGTAAACACTGATCTTTGTGCTTTTCTACAGGTGTTTATTTCGCCAGACTCTTTTATGGAGTTTTCTGAAAGCTCTATATGCCTTTGCTAACCTGTTGTCTATCTCCCTGTCAGTCTTACCATCTGAGGAGATGAGGCTACCTAGGTAATTAAACTGCTGGACTGATTTGAGCTCTGATTCGCCAATGGTGATATGGGGATGATGGAAGACTGCAATACTTGTGCAATGTCATGTTATCTGATTTAGTAGGTGGTTTACCTACTGAAAATCATAGCAGTATGTTTGTCTTTAAGGAATGTTCAAGGAGGCTATAATCTTACTGTTTGCTAGTCCAAGAGGGATTTTAAATCTGTGTTGGACCTCAAACGTCAGTGAGTTTAAAAAGAGCATTCAGGTTAATGAATAGATGACACACATCATAATTATTTGAAGAATGCTATTCTAGTTTCCTTCAGAAATTGTCTTGGGATTTTTGCTTGCCAGGTTTGGTATCACCTCAGAGTTATTTCCCTGTCATTGTACGTGGCTCAATAATGATGTATATTAATTTCTTCCCAGACAGAGCATATAACGTGATCGAGTAAGTTTTTCCTCAGATGAAATATGAGGCTTCTAATAGGAAATAAGCCCCAAATAATCCTGTATACAGTCTTGCTGGTAAAGTTCAAGGGACAATACTTGCAGCATTGTATTTGGGCAGCTGGAGGGGAAATTGGAACTTGTTCCTCACCGAGGTTGGAACAAAGGGAAGGAGAACAACCTGAGTCTGAATAACCTCCTTGAGGAATTAAGACTATAAAAGGATGTCTGAGCCCTGAAGTTTCTGCTGCTCTTATCTGAACACAGTAAACTTGCTCTAAAACTGGATTTTAACTTTTTTTTTCCTAATCTACTCTGTTGTCGACCATTATTTATTCTATCATGTTTTCACCAGTGTTCCTGAAAATAATGTCCTATAATTAGTGACATTTTTGGTAGCTCTCTAATATTATTATTATTATTAATAATAATAATAATAATTCTGTGTTGTGGTTATCTTATCATTTCAACTTCAGAAAGCTGAAAGTTATGTGACCACTAGATGGAGTTCAGGGAGCATATTTGAATATCAGAAATCCTACATTATGGTTGCAGTGTAAAACAGTTAAAAGGAGTAGGTGTTTTGTGTCATAGCAATAAACGTTCATTTGTTCAGTTTAGATTGACTTGGACAAATTCCTCAAGTTCTTTGGGTTCTTCTTGGTATGCCTATCCTCAAGGTATACTTAATTTTGAACTTAGATGCATGCTTTACTGACAGGTCCCAGTGCTCATCTGTGGATGAAAGTGTTGTTAGTCATGTAGGAATGGACTTGTGAGAAGACTGACCTTTCTGCAGCTCTCAATTATGTGAGCTAAAACTATTAGCTAAGATATTTAGCATTTTGCAATTAGCAGGGTTTTAAATTTGTGTGCATCTCTCCATCAGCAAATAGAATGTTTTAGATTGCATCATTTATGCCTCCTCCTCACCTCTCTAAATGTATAGAAAGCATAATAGACACAAACAATCCCTCGTTTGTCAATTCAAAGAAACTTGTGGTACTAGCCAACTTCTACAGCTTGCTTGTCTAGATACGATGGAACTACACCTTACTCTAATTTTCATAAGCATTATTTTTTGCTTTTGATATGATCCTTGTCATTAGAGGTATCCTATATGAATGATATACTGCCGCTGGTCTTAAGCCTGGTGGTATACTCAGTATTTCTAATGTCACAGTAGTTTTTTGTTTCTGTTGGTTGCAAATCTCTTCTTAGGGCCTTGCTAAGTGTACAGATCATCAGTCAAAATTACGTGGAAATTTAACCATGCTGTTCTCAAGACTACCTCCTGGAGTTATCAAACTGGCTTTCTTTTGAAGTATGGAGTTCGCTTGGAACTTTTCTCTTTCTCTGTCTCAGTGGTCAGTGTGTGATTACCCAGTGTACTGCCACAGATTCATGGAAATGTACAGGCTGAAAGGCAAATCTCTGGAAGTCACCATGTGCAATCCCCTGCTCAAAACAGATCTGGTTAGAGCAGGTTGCTGAGAGACTGTGACAATCTAGTTTTAATATCCACAAAATGGAAATACTTTAACCCCAGTTGTCAACTGTCATGCTTAAAAAAAATGTAGAAAAATCCTTTTATGCAAATGCAGCATTCTGTGTCTGTTGGATCTTGTTCTGTGACTGTATCTTCAAGAACAGTTTGGCTCCTCTCTTTGCCTTCCCATTAGGTATTGCAAACAGCAGTAAGATGTCCTTTTAGCCTTCACCTAAGGCTGAGCTATGCAAGATCTCTTAAGATTTTTCTCATATGTGAACCATCATGATGACCCTCCATTACACTCAGTCTAATAGGCCAATATCTTTCTTGTACTGAGAAGCCCGCTCAGCATGTTCAGCTTGCTATTCAACGAGGTGTCATCCTTATCTACTCATTCAGACCACATCTAGCTAATTTGGGTACAAGGATGCTATGGTAGACTCTGTCAGAAGCATTCTTTTACTAACATTATTCAGCATCCACTGCTTTCTTCTAGTCTCCTAGTCCACAGAGGCAACCATCACATCACAGAAGACAAACAGGCTGATCAGGCATAATTTGTCCTTGGTAAATCCATATGGTCTACTTGGAACTTATATATACTCTTATTCTTTATATGTCAGGAAATGGCTTCCAGGAGGGCTTATATCATAATTTTCCTGGAGACTGGGGTGAATCTGACCAACTTGTGGTTTTCTGTATCCTCCTCTTTGCCACTTTGGAAAGTGGATATGAGGTTTACGAAGAATAATTCATATTCAAACACATGCTCTGACTAGTTTTGACAAATCAAGTGCCTAAGAATTTTACTCTTTAGGCAGAGTAAAATTCACTGTTGTACCCACAGAGCAGCTTTCAGGACAGAAAGACACATGAAAGAATGTGAGTTCTTGAAGAGAATAACCTGAAAAAACTCTTCTATAAAATCTGCATGAAGCAATCAGTGCAGGACTGAACCAGCAACAGGAACCAGCGCCTGAATTTTCTTCTCCTCTGTGACCATTCCTATTAAGTATGAACTGTTGCACATACACTTCTTTTTACTCTTGCATGGCTATTAGATCTTCAGTTATTTCCTGCAGCATAGCTTTATCAGGCAGAAGTGAGTATGTTGCCTTTGATATACTATCATTGGATTGTTAAGGCACTCCAAAGAGTGGTGTTAGTTTTCATCTTTGGACTGAGGAGGCTTTAGGCCCGCATCTCTACTGTTCTGAGCTGATATACAGGCAGCTGCCAGATGGAAGGTAGTGCTCCACTGACAAATATTCATCATGTTTTGTGAAAAGCTGAATTTAGTCAGGATGTGTTAAGATCTCTGAGGAACCAGATGTTCACTCCTGTCAAGATGGCATCAGTTTGGGCATTTTAAATGTCATCGAGAACTTTGTAGGTAAAAATATAAGTGCCTGCTTCTAACGTTTCAAGAGACTAAGGATATTTTTATGGCTCTTATGGTAGGACCTAGGGGCTTGAATGTTGCCTGAAGTATGTTCTCTTGCAGATATGGGCCTTTATCTTAATGAAGTGTTTTCCTTTAGTGGTGGCTTTTCTGAAGACAGAATGTCCATGTTGTCTTGTAGTAACACATTCAGTTAGAAGGTCTCTCAAATTTGATCTCTATTCTCTCAAATTTGAGTTTTTGTCTAGGTGCCTCTAAGTTCTCATTTTGATAGTGAGAATTCTATAGGATGAGCTGAAGATTTTAACTCAACCCAGGTCTATTCCCTAACCTTCATAAATGTTAAACAGTGTCAAATGGAAACTTGTAAACATTGTTTTGAACTGTCTGATTGCTATCACACATTTGCTTTGTACCTCTGTGATTATGCTTCTTGGAATTCGTTTGGTTGTCAAAGGGTTGCTTGACATGTTGATTTGAAATCCTTCAGTTCCCAAGTGCAAAGTGATTATTAGTCATCTACTGTAATCAGAGGAGTGGTTAGACCCTTAAAGCAATTGTGGTTTTTTTGGAAGGGAACTCGAGCTTCTTCTTTATTACTTGTCCAAAAGAGTATGTCTCAAAAATATATGATTTTGAACAACTTGGGACTAACACGACTAATTAATTTTTTTATCTTTGGGAATCTCGTAGTACAGTCAGTAGAGATTCAATATAGTGTATAGCAAGGAGGAGCTTGTTGCTGCCCATATAAAGAGGCTGATTGGCTTAGTATATATTGCAAATATTACATCCCTAACTCAAATAGCTCTTTCTAAGCCTTCTGGTTCAGGCCCTTTTTCATAAACCAAGAGAAGACAGGCATTAGCATTGTCTCCTCTTTATAGCCTTACTTTCCTCCCCTCCACTTTGCCTTATGGAAAAAGACCTTTTCATAACCCAGGCTCAGCCAAAGGCAGTTTGGCTTGTATGTACAGTCTGGGCTTGTTCATATGTTGATTTGTTCTGTTTTGGTTTTGTTTTTTTTTTTTTACTATTGCATTAAGACTTTTGCTACCTTGGGCTGTCTTTTAGCTCTCTTCAGTTGGTAAAGTGCTGTCAGACCTTTGTAAGAATTTTTCCAGCCTCCTGTATGTCCTGGTTCCAGCCAGGGCAGAGTTAAATTTTTGCAATAGCCAGGAGGGGTCATGACTAGGACCCAGAATTTATTCTATACCACCTCAGGTCATACGGGGGAAGGGATCTCTTGTGTTCGGTGTAGTATGGCAGTGTTTCGTGTATCACTGGGCTCTGCATGGTGAGCAGTTGGGTGTGAATAGTTTGCCTCCTTCTTGTACCCTCTGTTTGTATCTCTGCTGTTACTGTTTGTTTTCTTACCTTATTGCTGTTTCCAGTAAATTGTTATTATCTTAACTCGTGATCTTTACCTTTGGTGCGTCCAATTCTTCCCTCCATCCCACTGCAGGGGGAGAGGGGGGAGTGCGTTAACAGTATGTGGTTTGGAGTGTTTCAGTGGGAACACTGAATTGGGGAATATCATTCCTAAACCATGACACCATTTCACTTTGAGATATGATACTGAAAGGGATAATATTGCATTGTGTCACATTTCTGCCTGGATGGTCAGTGCTTGTGCAGTGTCGTTGCTCACTACGATTCCAGGAATCTCCTTAATGAAGCTGGCAACTCCCACTTCGCACCGAATGAATGTCTTAATAAAAAGTCTGCTTGTTGGCAGACTTCTTTACATTGCATACTATTGAAATTTCTCCTTCTCCTTGTGGTTTCTTCCCACCCCTCATGTCCCCATAATTATTTCCCTTTCAAACTCTATTTGGAATGCTTTTTATGTCATTGTTGTTACCATTATGTTGGTCCAAGTCCATTTCAGTGGCGTTTTCTAAAACGCTGTAAAAACGTGATGCTGGATTTATTCAAGATATAGTTGGAATTAAATTTTCTCTTAACTGGTTTTGAACTAGAACACCTCCCAGGGTAACTTCCAATCTGACTTAGTCTATTATTCTTTTGCATGTTTGTCCTTCCAAATTAAATCTTTTTGTCTTCCTGTTTCCCCTCAACCTACCTAGTACTTTACAAGTGAAGTAATTTTCTAGACATTTGGAAGAACTGTTTCGTACATAATTTGTTACCTGACCTATTTTTCGCATATTCTCTTAAGGCATAAGGTACTTTCTTGTTTTGCTAGAAACATCTGCTATTATGAAGTCTTTGAAATTGAATGGAGAACTCTCCAAATAGTGCTTCCTTTTAATGATCTCTTAACTTTTGATATCATGTTCGTAAGCTGAACTTTGTCAGATCTCTATAGTCCTACATTTCAGATGGGAATGAAGTGGACTTCTGCACTAGAAACAGTTAACTTGAATGTATTTTTGGGGAATGCCTTCCATGGTAATTCCCATGACTGTTTTCCCTCACATGTTTGCAAGGATATCTTTATCCAGCTTTAGTGAATGGAGCAGAGCATTTCCCTCACTGACCTACTTCTCGTTTTCAAAGAGAGTGGGATAGGTGGAAGGACAGAAGAAGGTACAGAGACATTGCCGTGCAAGGGTTCATGGTGAGGTATGAAGTATCTCTGTCCTTCATAGTAGAATTTGTGCCAAATTCTTCACCATGACTTTCTTTGTTCTCCTTTCTCAAAAAGCTGTTCATTATTAACAGAATTGCCTTAAAACATTTGGAATTTCTTACAATATGAGAAATGGTCTAACTTCTGCCTTTGTGAATATGGGACTGACAAGAACTACTTGAATAACTGTCAAATGTTGTTGGTTTGGCTTTTTTTTTTTAATAACATGTGGACGCATTGATTATATTGCATTTAGGTTAGAAATGTCATGAGAAGCATATTGAGATGTATTAACTAGGCAGAAGTTAGGGAAAAATGCTAGTAAGTCTGAAATATTTATTCTGAATATATCATTGTAGCATGCAAATATTTCCTTGAGATAATTTAATTTGCACTGGGGCAAATCTGTAGCTGACATTGTGAATCTGTTTATTCCCTCCCTCAGTGCTTCACTTAAGTGCTTTTAATGTACCTTGTTTTAACCCTGTTGAAATAATTCTGAGTTTGTAAGATCGCTCTTTCATCCAGTTTTACAATTTAGTAGGTAAATAAGCAAATACATCTCAGTGCTTTGGGTTGAGCAAAAATATAAAACTCACCAGCAATCTCTGATGTGGTAATTGGTACCATTGTGGTGTGGATTGGGACAGTTATTTTTTGCAAATTCCTTGCCTTTAAAAATAGTTTAAAAAATTTAACATTTCTTCTCTGTGTCAGTTAAAAATATTTATGTACTTGTACAAGTGCAGTATGTGGAGTAGAGTCCTGTATGGGAGTCACTATAAAACCAAGAAATGTATGTATTTTAAATTTCATTCTATATTTTTGTTTTAGAGGTGGATGTTGGTCTGATTTAGATAGTCAACTGTGTTCTTTTTTTTCTGGTTTTTTTATGACTATTGATTATATGCAATCAAGGAGTAATAAAGTCGGTTTCTGGCAGGTGGGAATCAACTGATCACTTTGTATGTGCGGAAGAAAGGAAAAAGTAAAGACAGCCTTCAGCTCCCTTGTGGTTTGCCTAAATGGATAATAGCATGCTCTGACATATAGATTTGATTGAAGTAAGTGTATATAACATGCTGTTTTCTTTCCATAGCAGCAATGATTTAAGAATTTCCACTTCATATTTTGAGTTTTTTATTTTGAAGCTTTTTGTTTCAAACATGAAAAAGCACATATAGGTCAAGTAAAGAAGTGTTTGCCAGTACGAAATCTGTGCTAAGCATTCTGGGAGACTGCTTTCTTGCAGCAGATGAGGATTCTTTGTGGCTGGCAGCAGAAACTGCAGCAGTATCTTTGCAGTTTCCTTTCATCTTTGATTATGTTTTAAGGATCTCTGAGTACAGAAGCTCTTTGTGTGACCCTTTGGAATATCTTTTCACCTCTGTGGTGGAGTATAGCACATGCTGAAAGCCTCCTGTCTTCTACAGCTGAGGTATCCTTTGCTTTTCATCAGCCCTCTGATTTTTGTCTTCTGCGGCTGGATTTTTGGCAGTATTGGGCTTAAGCAAATAGGATTACATTTCAGTAGCTGATGGTTTCTAGTCAAGGAACATACTAAATGTCGGACATGATGAGGATTGTACAAAGAAATATTTCTGCAAAGCACAGGAAAATTACTCGAGTCGAGCGAAGGAAGAAGACATTCTGCAAATGTAATCAGGGCTGCTAGAAATGCAAAATTCAACAGCTTTGGAATGGGTTGCACTACAAGTGTGGTTCTGTTTAAAGGCATTCGTACAGTTTTTGAGAGAAACTGTGGTTATATTTGCAAACAGCAAGGGGAAAACAATGCCCTTGAATACACAGCATTCAGCTTGCCAGATGAAGATTCAGGAATACTGATTCACTCATCCCTGGTAAATACAAACTCGTTTCATTAATAATTTTATCTGCTGATTGAAAGCTAAACAAAAAACGGGATAGCATGTTTATTTAACGTCTGCTATGCACAGACATGGATGTATCTTGTCCTGATATTGTGGGGTATTAGTGCATGTATGTGGCATGTTATATATATATGCATGCAGCTGTAATGTCAAACTTAGGATTCATATTCATTATATCATTTAGAATTGTATTGATAGTTCTGAAGAATTTCCACTCTGTAATTGTTATAGAAGATTGTCTGCTGTTAGATCTTTCTAAACATACCCTTGGAATGTATTTGGCATTTTGACTGAAGAACAACTGATAATTATGTTGTTTGGAAAAACTGAGGAAGGCATTGTTGAAACAGTAACCCAGGATTTAAGGTTTATTTTTTTCGTATGGATTTGAGTATATTTTTTTTTCTCTGAAACTGTTTAACTCTTCTATATCTGTTTAACTTACTGAAGGGGATACAGGAGCATTCTAGAAGAAAAAAATTGGTTAAAGGGAGCAATAATGGTTTTCTGAACCTGCTTTGCTCTCAAGGGCTTTTTAGGTGTTGCCTGACGCAAAGAAAACAGGCTTTAAAGTGAGACTGTCGTCTTTTACCCCCCAGGTTAATAACACGTTTGTGCGTCAGTGTATTAAATTTGGGCTTGAGGGGGTGGAATTGCAACAGCTAATGTGCACTGCTTGCTTCACAATTGGGCTAGTTAGGGATTTAAATATTAAATAATTTGAGTTTACTTGTTAATTGCTTGGTCACTGTCTAGGTAGTTGGGATAAGAGGGGTGTGGTACACTAAAATTGCTGGACAGATTTTGACAAGCTTGTACTATCTTGCCAGCATACGCATGCTGTGTAATTGCAGCTATGGAAAGTCTTTAGAAATTTCACAAAGCTTTGTTACCTTTATGCTGTTTAGGTCCTTTTCTTGGTAAACTGAAATATAAATCAAAAAAGGTATGTGGTTGGATGTATGTATCTATCTATATGGGTGTTTGTGTGTAGATACATGCACACACACATGTATGTATATTTATATACGTGGATACACACACAGGCTTCCAGGAAAGAATAATCTGAACTGTCTTCAAATGCTTAAAATAATTTAGAGTAATAAAATTACCTCTTCATGGTAATATTGTATTTGCTTAATGTGGTTGAATATTAAAAATAAAATGGCTTCCTCTGAGTATTTAGAAGCCCTTTTACACTGTTAGCCATTTTTAAGTTAGTCTCATACAGAAGATTGTTAGAAAACTGTTAAATTCTGGGTAATGAATACTTTAAATAACTTTTGTAATCCATTGAATTTAAGGCCTTACACCTTTAGTAGCCTTGAATTCTACATATAGTTAGATGAGTGAATGAAGAGATAGTTTGGTGGTTTTTAATGTAATATGAATTATTCTGACTTGGAGGTTGCAGTGAACTTTTTTGTATTGGGTTTTTTGTGTTCTTCTTGATTTCACATGGTACTGTTCCAGCAATATCTTTTTTTTAATTTATCCCTGCAAAATTGGTGCAAATTGCCAAGATTAAGTACAAAATAATGCTTAGTCTGCCATTTACAACTGAATTTCCACATCTGTCACTTAGGGTTTTTTTTTCAACTCCAAAATGTCTAGATGCTTTTAAATAATGATACTATTTTTTAAATTTACCTGTATGGCTTTGTCAGCTTGGTTTAACTGGAAGTAGTGGATCAAGTTAAGTTTCTTCCTGGCATGAGTACTTGAAGTTCAGTATGGAAGACTGTGCAGAATAGAGGAGTCAGAATGATTTCCTGTTCATTTTACTGGAACAGTGTAGTCCTTAAGAACGAAAGTCAAAATTTTACAAGAAAAAACCAGGACTTTGTTAACAGGTCACACTCTTGACAATCAGAGCTGACACTGGCTATCGCTTTCTTAGATGTTGTCTGAGGCTGGGGAGCAGTTGCTACTTGGCTTACCCTGAGGAGTGGAAAGTGGGATTCTCTGAAGAATGGGAAGAGGGGAAACGATACTGGAGTCCTGGCAACAGTGACAAGTGATTTTATGAAACTCATCTAAGTATATAAGACTTCAATCTCAAATTGTATAATTTCTGTACTCTTTGCTATAAAAGCTAATTTGTCCAGCTCTTTCCTTTCTGAAGGGGTGGTTTTCAGGAGGATAAATTAAGTTTCTCCTCACTGAGAAGCTGTGCAGGGAAGTGAAGGCTACAGGAGTCCTCTCCTCTGAAGAGAAGCTGTATGGACTGGACAAGACCAAAAGAGAGCAGCAGTGTCACTTGACTGTGCTGTCTTTTATTTCATTGTGTGTTGCAACAGATGCAAGTGTGGGTGTATGGCTTCACCTCTTTGTTTATCTGTGCTGTAACACATATCTGAGCTGCAATTTCCTGGCCTTGCTCTCTGGCCTATTTAGCCACTTTGGATCAAGTACCTTCTGATATAAAGCTGTTGTCAAAACACCAGTGAATTACTGGGAGTCCTTTACTTT
This sequence comes from Lepidothrix coronata, assembly GCF_001604755.1. Lineage (NCBI taxonomy): Eukaryota > Metazoa > Chordata > Aves > Passeriformes > Pipridae > Lepidothrix > Lepidothrix coronata. Next base: position 3,408,726 of record NW_016690268.1, on the reverse strand, counting down.
AACAACACATGGATTCTCTTGCAAAATCAGTGTTGAAAAACTGTGAACAGGAAGTTCTCGGGAAGTAGTTCCTCTTGAAGGAAAAAATCAACCGTTCTAAGAAGAAATAAGGAGGCAGAAGCAGTAGATTTAGTGTACATTTTTCTTATTTACCCTGTAACCCAGAGGTCAGTAGGCTATATCTTAAGTCTAGTTAAATCTAATTATGGTTCTATCTTAAGCAGGCCTGCTCTTTTGATTGCTTGAAGGAAAGATACAATAAAACCTGTGTGAGAATGTCTTCTCAGAAATACAGTTTTTTTCTGTCCATCCCATGTCATTCAAACTTGCAATGAAAATGCTGTATTTTAGCTTTAGGAATGTTTCTAACCTGTCAATTTATATTGCTAAAACACAGGATATCTTAGGGTCTTTAGGTCCACATGGATAAAGATCATTGTTATTTTAATAAAAGATTATAGATTTAGTTTGAGATGCTATTAAAAGTTGCATCAAAATTAATGAAAATGTATTTTTCCAAATGTCCAATTTGGGTGTATTAATTTTTGGCTAATGTTCAGAAAGCATTTTAATTTGCCTAATTTTGTAGTAAGTTGAAGAATACAGTTTCAGAATACTAGCTTGTGTGCTTATCTACATTGCGTAGTTTGTTTTAATTTCTTTATGATTTTTTTAATCCATTTTCAGCATATTACATGTTATATCTGCTGTGTTGCAATATCTTAGAGTTAGGAGGTTTTTTCATGGCCTTTATTTTTATATTCAAATCAGATTTTTTTTTTTTGGTAACCATTGTATGACCAATGACCATCTTCGAGTAAAATGGTAATGTGTGAGTTAGAGCATAAACAGCTGTTTTGGGTGGTAGACAAAGATGGAAAATGGGCAAGGGAGAATGATGTGATGGCAATAAAACTAGCAACATTTGAAAAGTTTGAGGTTTGCTAACAAGCCCCTTGAAGTATTCAGTAAAGGAGGAGGCTAGATGAGTGTGCTGGGAGCACAGATGGAAGAGCTAGAAAATTCTGAAGTGAGACAAAGTGGGCTGAAGGACATTTTTTTTTTTATATGTATTTGTCTGAGAATTGCAGAAAGCAACTTGTTTTTTTCCGTGCTTGAAATGTTTTCCACTTGATTTGCTTCTAATGGCCTATTCAATGCTGCCAGTTCTCTTATTAAGCTTTAGAACCTAGTAATTTGCTAAACCTACTTAAGGTAGTATGGTAGCTGTAGCATGTGCAAGATGGAGCCTAATATTTTTAAGTAGTCCTTTAATTTAGTAAGTCTGATGTGGAAAATGTCTGTTACTTAAATTGTGCTTACACAATTTCTGAGAAGAAATGCAGGGCATTTTGAAACAGTGTGTATCCAGCTTTTAATAAGAGAGATGTAGGTATTTGCTGGAAACAGGACTGCTAACCTTATCTTTTAGTAACTGCAGTTTCTTAGTTCGTATCACCTGTTGACTTGACAGCATCGTCATCATTAGGTGTTACTGAGTTCTTCTGTGACTGCTTTTCCTATGCTGCTCATGAGTCATTTGGTTTATTAATAAACTGTGACATCTTGAAGATATACCAAAGTCTGGGCATGTGGGAAGATTGACTAATGACAGCAGTGAGCTATGTCATTCTGGAAATAACTCTACAGAACACATTCACGTTGCAAATATTTTGATTTCAAATTAATATTAAATTATATATGGATATTTTTCAAAAAAGACTCGATTTAACATGTGATGTGTTTAAAATAAACCTTAAAACTTTCATTTACTAAAAGCCTTATATTAAGGTCTGTTTTTGCTGTCTGAATTTGCAAATATATATCAACCTGTTTATATGCAGTTGAAAAGTTTAGTAGAAATAAAGCAGAAATATATAAAGGAGAGAGATCTAAGAAAGTAATTCTGCTGAGTAACTGGAAGTTGTTTTATCTTTATATGCTTAAACAGCTCATGCAGCAATTCTGTAATGGTGTGCAGACAATTTGATGGCTTGGTCTGTTATTTCACTCTCATGTTATTTCACTTGCTTCAACTTTTAACTGCATTATGAGTGGTTTTCATTCAGGAGCAACTGGAGCATTAGACCACATTAGGCCCTTAATAAGGAAGAAACAGATATGTGTGAGTACAGCATCTAACTAGCATGGTTTTTTTCCATGGGTCACTTGAATTAGAGCACTTCTTTTATCTCCTTTCATCTTACTGCTCTGGCTGAATAAAAACCTGGTGTCTGATGTGCTGACTTGTAGTTTTGGCTAAATCTCTTGATGGTTTATCTAGACTTCTTTTGTTTTGACCTTTCATCAGATTCCTTTGGGAAGAAGGCTCTGCCCTCTCAGCAGGAGAAATTGCCACACATATTCACCAAATGCATAGTTCCTACAAATACACTGCTTTGAAAGATGCATGAGAGAACAATCAGGCAGAAGTTGACAGGCACTCAGTGTACTGGCATGCAAAAGATAAGATTAAGCATTGTATCTTCAGGAAAAAAATCTTTAAGACTGAGGATAAAATTTTGAGGATAGTTGGTCAAGCCTACGTGCCTAAACCATTGTTCATCCATGACAATATAAGTTGAACTACCACAGAAAGATATCCAACCCAAAAGCATGACATTAGGTTACATCCAGGTAGAAAACATGCTCCCTTTCCGTGTAGCAGGAGGGAATCTTGGGGGAGCAGAATATCTTGTGTTGAAAGCAACCAAAATGTCTAAGAGTTAAAAAAACCCTCAAGAACAGCACAACTCTATCAACCAAAAAAACCCTGCCAAAACAAACCCCAAAACCCCAACCCCACAAAAACTCCCAAAAACTCTGTAAAGCTTTATACAGTCTTGGGGGTTGGGAAGATGACACCTGTGGTGGAGAAGCTGCATGGGTGGGGATTTTAAGGCTAGACTTAATGAGCACACAGAAAGGAGTTGACTTTTCTGCTCCTCTTTCCCAATTAATACGTCCATTTAGAACAGCTTTAGAACAGCCTGAATTGCTCATTTGAGTCATCTGTAGATGCAGGTATCCTATTCTGTCGTGAAACGAAATGCAATTGAAGTAAATCGTAGAATCATGTAATAGTTTGGATTGGAAGAGACCTTAAAGATCATCAAATTCCAACCCTGCTGGCCCTGGGCAGGGAACCTTCCACTAGACCGGGTTGCTTAAAGACCCAGCCAGCCTGGTCTTTACTTTCAGTGATGGAGCATCCGCAATCTGTCTCTCTGGGCAACTTGTTCCAGTGCCTCACCACCCTCTTGACTAAAGAATTTTTTCCTAATATCTCATCTAAACCTACCCTCCTTCTGTTTAAAACACATTCCCCCTTGTCCTGTCACTACATACCCTTGTAAAAAGTCCCTTTCCAGCTCTCCTGTAGTCCCCCTTTAGGAACTGAAAGATGCTGTAAGGTCTCTCCATAGCCTTCTCTTCTCCAACTGAACAACCCCAACTCTCTCAGCCTGTCTTCATAGGAGAGGTGCTCCAGCCCTCTGATCATCTTTGTAACCCTCCTCTGGACCCACTCCTACAGGTCCATGTCTGTTTTGTGCTGAAGACCCAAAGCTGGGAGCCAACTGCTAACCCTTGCAGTGTTCTTGATTCTTAAAACTCTACAGTGTGAAGTCCAAGACAGTTTTATATTTCTGTTTAGAGATAAACAAAGATGCGCTCTTATTTCAGCCTGAGGATAGAACTGAATTAACAATCTTCTCTAGGAGCATACTGCTCCTGGAAAAAGTCATGTAAAATTGATGCTACACTGTGAGAAGACTCCTCCCTCAGGCTTGCTTGGCACAAAACTGCTTTCATTTGAGAAAACTTGAGACTTGGAGATTTAGTTCACTTTTTGTCTTTGATTTGGTGTCTGTTCTGTTGAGTTAGTTTCTGATAGTTGTAAAGTCCTGTCCAGTTAGAGAAAAAAGCCATCTTTCTGGCTCACAGAAAGTCTGCTTGTGTATGTTCTCTCTATAAGAGAGGACATTTAACTATGTCAGAACCATAGTAAAAATCAGAAGAGCAGTTTTAAAATCTCCTATACTGACCAAATTCTACTGTGTGGTTTGTGGGGGTTTTGTTTGTTTTGTGTTTGTTTGTTTGTTTGTTTGTTTTTCCCCTGGGACTACAAGGAAGTCAGGTTTTCCCTGAAAACAAATAGGTGTATACTAAGATGGTATGAAATGAATTGGTCACCGTTGAGTCAAGCAGCTGCACCTCAAGTTGATACTTCATAGATAACAGTATGCAAATGGGTGACATGGACAAGACTTAAGTTAATCTGTATTTTGTTTAGCTCTGCTGTGATTTTAAACTCATTTTAATTTGTATTTGTCACATTTGTGAGAATGTCCAAACTAAGGTACTGTATCTTATCTATCAGATATCTGTCTAGTTGAGAAATAATAGTGAGATGTGCCTTGTCGATGTTAACAACTTTAGCCATGTTTTTTCCATGAGATAAAGAGCTTTTAAAAATGCATTGTACAGAATCGCTGTAGACCCAATAGAAGCACTCACTGGGAGAATCCTTTAACTTTATGCTGCTATTAAAAAAAGGAGATCAGTTTTTTTATTCCAGCTTCTTGAATGGTAATACAAACCTGTACATTGGTGTTACCTTTTTAATCAATGCAACCTACTTATGAAAAGAAGGTCAGTAAAATGGGAGTATTGTAGCTCTAATGTTTACAACATGAAAAGTTGCATAATATGTAACACACTCATATCTGTGTCTTATGTTTTTCCTTTTTTTCATCCCTGTTTCTGACTGAGAATGTTCTCCTTATTGGTGGGACTGCAGATTACACGTTTGCAGTGTTTGCCATAGGAGGAATGAGTCTTCCTGACTGAGTTTTGTGTGACTTTTTCTATTTCATCTGAGTGTAGTGTGGATGACAGGGCATTGCCAGTTGAATTGCATCTGCATTCCATCTGCTATCAGCCTTTCTCTTGAACTTGTGAATATATTCTTCCAGGGCAAGCGCGTATCTGTTGGTCACTTATGAAACTTGGCAGTATGAATATATGTATAACTGCAACACTAATCTTCCACTGACTTGTGAAATGTTACCCTTTAATACAGCTGCAAGGCAGGCTGCCAAGTGTGGGAGAGTAGTGCTGGAATATCTTGTAGAAATACAGATGAGAGCAAGAAATACTGGCTTTTAATGATCCTTGTCATTCCGCTGAAGTGGGTCTATGTTTTCAGATGAGCTACTGCCTTAAAAATCCAACCCAAAACCCAACCAACTAACCAAAAAAAAAAAACAATCTCCAAGTCTCTAACAAGACAAAGCATCAAACCCCCTCCAGTTATCCATCCTTCTCATTTTTTAATTAATTTTTCAGAGATGCTTTAGTAAAGAGACGTTTTAATAAATAATGTCAAATCCTTCCATTTTCACATATACAGGACATGCAAACCTACAGCAATATGATATTCCTTCCTTTCCTCCTCCTCCCAATTGCTGTAGTTGAAGTGACAAGTCTTTCCCTAGAATGGCTAACAGAGGCAAGTTTGGTGACTGTAATTACAGCTGGTAGGTTTAGTGATCTTGCTGCAGCTTTTAAGTAGGACTTGGAGCAAAAGAAAGGCCATTAAACCAAACTACTCAGATTTTAGCTTGTTCCTACAGGGAGGCTGGGTAGTCATACTTTCTTCCATTAAAGTTCAGAGGAAATTCTCATATGCCATCTGTTCTCTTACTATCATTCACTTTTCATTATGTGGTATTTTACATTAGGTAAGCAAGTTCTTGGAATGAAAAGTGATTTGGAGGAATAAGAGAGTGTATGTGAGGAACTTCTCTATTGGGCAGCAAATTGGCTGAATAAATCACTGAGGTATTCCAGAAATACTAAGAACTTTGTTACCTTTGTAATTTTTTAATTACATAGGCTATTCCTTAAGAGTATATGATGCAAGAAGGGAGCCAACTATTTGGCTCTTGGAAATGCTGTGAAAAGTACTGTTGTTAAAAGTACCATGTGAAGCCTTTCAAGCCGTTGTGTTTGTAAAAAGATGAAATGCATTGTTTCCATAATAATCTGAGTTATTTTGGAGAAAGGTCTCTAGCTAGTAATTTCCTGCAGTTTTTGGAGGTATGTTGGAAGTGCAATTAAATAACTTTTATGTGTTGACATTCTATTTGTGCATTGCTTTCCTGTATTATCTGTTGATCCTTATTTGGGTAACTAGCTGCCTGATGCAACAAGTCAAGTATTTTTTTTTATAAAGTTTTTATTTCAATTGCAATTAAGGGAGTTAAAACTACAGGTCATATAACAAGGTGATAAATTTTCAACATGTGTTAAAGTCCTGGAGGTTTTTAAGATGAGACTGGATGTGGCACTTAGTGCCATGGTCTAGTAACTACGGTGGTAGTGGATCAAGAGTTGGACTTGATGATCTCAGAGGTCCCTTCCAACCCAGTCAATTCTATGATTCTAATGATATATGTGTATTAGTGAAATACAAATGAGAAATTACATTAGTTGTTCAGTAAGGACAAATAACTTTTATGTCTTTAAACTGATGTTATAGAAGTGTTAGCCTGTTGCCTTTCTTTTTATCCCTCATCATATTTTGAGAAGAATAGGAAGAATGCTGGGGAAAGAGAATCACATTTATACTGAACTAAAGTTATCCAGATGCATTTAAGAGAAGTACCTGACCAGGATAAAACAATGTTGCAGTTAAGAAGTAGAATCCTTTGTTAAATTAAGCAAAAGAAATACTATTTAAAGCTTATAATATTTTTAAGTCTTCATTAGTGTAAGGGTTTGCAAGTGCCTTAATCATAATAAGGTTGTGCATTTCTGGTTGCAGTTGAGTATAATTGCAGCCCATCTCAATGAAACGAATTCCTGTTTGGCAGCTGCATCCTCAAGTAATGGTGTAATTTAGTTTTAAGCTGTTCCATGCTTCCGTTTTCTGAAAACAAAGGGGGCTGGTGCAAAATAAAAAGTGTAACTAAATGTTCTTGAACTATTGTCTACCTTACTTTACACAGGAAGATCTGTTTTGTAAATCTGGCTAAACTGCTGGTTTCCTTCTTAACTCTTAAAGAAACTTTATGTATACTGTTTTCTAGAATTTGGTGTCTATGTATGGGAGAGGCAGCTTAAAAAGTAAATGGATTGAACTTACATCACCTAGAGAAAAAGATAGAAGCATAGTAAATCATTATTGGCTTGACTGAAATGTTATTATTTTCAGTGCACTGATTAGAAATGTGCTTGGATTGTGGATGGGATGGGCAAACTCTTGGTCAGACTCAATTTCACGAGTGTGGTAGGTTGAAACAGCAGTATGTTATGCAAGTGTGAGAGTGGAGAGAAGGGGAAAAGAAAGGGATATCAGCATCTTATGTTAGATCTGAAGACCTGAAGTTGTGTCTTCTTAAAAATACTAGCACTGGAAGAGGATATTTGTGTTTCTCCACAACTTCATTTACTTTCTGCAGATTAAGGTGACTTTCTCTTCTATTAGAGAATAGATAAAAATTCATGCTAAGTTAAATTTAAGATGAGTTATATTGAAGTGAGATAACTAACTGTTCCAAGAAGTGGAGCAGAATTGAGAACTGATTGAAGGTGGTGGCTTAGTTTCCACAGCTGTCTGGTTCCTTAGTGGACAAAGTCTAAAATAGGGGTATGCTTCTCCGGGGGGTTAAATTTTCTCTCAGATGTATTTTTGCTTGGTAAATAAAGCTACTGAGGTTTGTGTAGTTGGAGGTTGCAGCTCATTAGTATTAAAAAGAAACAAAGGGAAAACCAAAATATTCCTCTCAAAACCTGGAGAAAACTTCTTGTCACAGTTCACTTTTTTTTTTTTCTTTCAGGAGGAATTTAGCATACAGTCATATGCTAAAACTACTGTGTGTGTGTGTGTAAATTGGATTAGTCAAACCTTAAAAATTGCCAAAAATGTCAGCTAGGTTGCATACAAAATTGCTTTGCACTACAGTAAGGAATTGCACAGAAATCATCCCAATAAAATTGCTGCTTCTTATTTGGCTAGTGTGTGTATGTGTGCACTGAACAGTGCCTGTAAGTAACAGTATAGTAGAAGAGTAGATTGGATTTCAAAAGCAGATTTGAGGCATGACTTGAGTTTATGTTGTAGCTAAGGACAGGAACTTGCACAAAGCACTGTGTACCCCTGAATCTCCAGGCCAAGAGATGCTTTTGCAAACTGTTCACAAGACAAGGGAGACACCTGGTAGTTGAAGAGTTAAGTGCTTAAGAGTTAGAGGTGTAAAGGTGTTTTTTGAATGTTATTTAGAGTTAGTATCCTTGTAGAGCATATAAGATTTTTACTGTGAGGGCAATTTGATGTTAAGCTAGAACTTTTAATATGGACTTAGCACTAAGATAAAAAGATCATCCCCACCCTTGCCCCAAAAAACAGCAGTGTATCTGTTTGGGGCATTGATCCTGGAGAATGTACTTGGTTAGTAGCTGGTTGTTGATAGTACCCAAGTAAGCGATATTAATGTAAATAAATCCAAAAAAGAAATACTTAGGGATTTATACTTCTGAAGAGACACAGTTGTCAAAAAGTGATTAATTCTTACACTAAAAATACTTCTAAATTACTGAAGCCTTGACTTTTATGAGTGCTGTACAAGACTTGGACTGTTTTACGTGGTCATTTGAGAAACGCACATTCCCTTTTGTGTTTGACTCATACCCTTAAGGCATTAAAGTGGATCCACCTTTTTTTTTTTTTTTCTTCTCCTCAGAGGAATACAGCATGCGTAGGGGCTGGCCTTTGTCTGTCATGCATTCCCACCATAACAGATTTAGCAAACTGCAGCTGAGAAGTTAGACTAGTCTGTACTTTCTGCTGCTTGTGCCAGGGAAAAAGCTATTGTTTTCACTGGATTATTGGCATGTCGATAACTTTGATGCCAAAAAGCATACGGTTTTGCTGCTGTTTGTATTTTCAATCAAAGAATGCAGGCAAGAACAAACAGAAATCCTAAGAAAGAGCTTACTATAGAATCTCCGCAGAAGGGCAAGGATGCAGGTCCTTGTGAAGTGGAAGCAGAGAGTCCTGTGGTAGTGCTGGTAAGAATTGTTTAAATAAGCTCTCTCTTTCCTTTAATAATTCCAATTCTGTTTATCAATGAAAAACTGCTTAATCTGACGCTAATGAGAAGCTCCAACACTCTTACTTGTGAATAACTCATGTTTAAGATTTAGGTTTAATTCTTTCTGTGTTGTTTACCTTTTTAATTAATTTTTACTGTTCTGGTTTGCCATATCTTTGGTTCTCTTTGAGTGTGACTTTGGAACTTGGTTTTCATACTAGCTGCTTTTCAGTCTGTCTAGCATAGTTGTACACCTCTTTGAACCTAGCATGAAAACTACTTATGTTTTAAAATACTTTCTAGCACCTCTATATATTTTTCCGTTAATATATATTTGAAGTCTCTAAAATGTGTGTGTAGCAGTTTAAGTTTACTTAAATTATCAAAGAACTCTTTAAATAATTAATGAATACTTCTGTTAAAGGATCTGTTTTTCATTGCCTTTACTGCACATTATTTAGGAACTTAAAGTTTTAAAATAGCTTCGAGTGAGGGAAAAGGGAATATATTTGTATATGGGGGTAGTAATCAAATAATAACTTTTTTTTCTTACATATTGCTACACAGTCAGTTCTGTTGGAACTTCAAGTACAGCAAGAGAACATAATAAGTGAGCTGTAATGAATCTACTGACTCTCTCCAGCTAGGACAATAAACTTTTTCAAATAACAGAGGAGAATTGTTAAACTAATAACTTATATATCAGTAGAAAGAAGTGCTTTGATAGTTCTTACTAAAATTCTAACTTAGTAATATTTTATACTTAATTGCTGCTGCTGCTGGTCCCCTCTTCATTTATCTGTCTGTGGTTGAAGTTAGTGGGGCTGTGATCCTCAAATTATGCTGTCCCCCCTCTTATTTGAGCTTCACACTAAGCATTTAAGAATTGAAGCAAAACATTTTGGCCATTTATATTTAGTAATACTCATCTGTAACTGTATGGGGATCATTACTGTATATAACAGAAAGCTTACATGTGTGCTAGTAAGACAAACTTTCTTTTCCTTGACACTGTTTTCTTTAGTTTCATTGTATTCAGAGAGTTGTTGGTAAAACGTGGGATTTTTTTGTATGGGTGTGTTCTGATTTCTGGTCCAGATCTTCATCAGTACAATATGAGCTAATCTTGTGTGCTTTCCTGCCTTTGGAATGTTTAACTTTATTTAGAACTGTTTTTATTCCCCCATGAATACTCAGAGAGGATATTAGTGTTTCTGCAGATTCTTAGAGTACTGCAGCTAATCAGCAAGCATATGTACTTACTTGAAAAAAAAGTATGAAACAACACTGTGTTTATTATAACCATTTATGAACTACCTCCTTATAATTTTCCAAGTACTACTACATTTAATGTTCATGGAATATTATACCTCCAGTGTTTGTCCTCCCTTTTTTGCTTCTCCTTTTGTCTAGTTATTGAGGAAAGCTAGATGAAGTGGTGCAAGGACAATTTGCAACAAGTGCACTGCCAGACACAAAGTGAAAAGTAGGGTGCTACGTTTTGTTTAACACTGGCATTTGAGTCCATTTTTCTTTCATTGAATTGTGACATTGCATTACATTTTTACTGCCACACTGAAAATAGGTGTCTTGTCACTGGTACAGGGTGCAGTAAGGTAATAAGTAAGACTGGTAGCATTGCTAGTTGCTGTAACAAAATCTAAACTTCTTGTTTTCTGGATTAGAAACCTGGATTAGATAGCACTCCTCAAAAGCATATGGAACAGTAGGCTTCTAATTTGCTCTAGTAATACTTCTCACCAGCTATTCCCTAAAATATTCTTTCAGGTGTGCATGTATTCCTTTTATGTGGGCAATTATAATGTGATTTACCTAGTGCTCGAGTTTTTTGAGTATTCTTTTTAAAGATGAGAGAGAATCAGTGGTCAGAACTTCAAGGAAGCAACAGGTTTTTTTGTCATATTCATTTAATTATTTAAATGTAGTTCACTGAGAGGGAATACTCTTCTAGAGTATGGAGGAAACCTGGTATTTCTAACTGGAAGCATCCCATGTGTTATTGAAACAATGTTATTTGATTGAGTGCTGTGCCCGAATTAACTTTTCCTGGTTGGGTGGGTAGGTTCACAAAAGGAGTCTTCTGCTGCTTTCAGTGCCAGTATGTCAGTACATGTGCTTTCTTGTTTTCCTGCAATTTGAATTAGATTGTGTCATAACTTTGCTTTTGAGGCTAACAAGCAAGAAGAGCCCATGGAAAAAGCATTTAGATTTTTCAGGTGGTGCCTCAAAACCCTGCTTAGGATGAACTGCTGTTGTGCTAACTGTTGTAGAAATGACTAGATGAGTATGTGTGCTGTCCAACTGCACTTTGATAGTCAGAAGTAGTAACTGCTTATCAAAACAGATGATGTTTCTGCGAAGTTGAATCTTTTGGAGGTCATCTTTCTGCTTGGAGACATGCTGGCAGTGTAAAATGTAATAATTAAAAATAAGCTCTAGGATACAAATAATTTTTTCAATTAATTTTTAAAACCTCAACCTGGGCAATTGATTTTATGTTTATTGACATGAGATAATAGGGAGGTGTTACCCATGTTTAGTATTAAATAATCTTATTGTTTTTCCACAGTGGCTTGCCTCAGGCCAGTGTTGAGCAATACATAACACCTATTCATCTATTTTTATGCTGTTTCCTGCTAGTGCCTGTAGCTCCACTTTACTCTTTATGGGAACTTGTTAATTTGCAGGTGTATATGCTAAATATGTTTTTATAAGGTAAATGATGTTTTGTAGCAGGTGGCTAACAATATTCAGTGTGCTTAGCCTGACCATCTTTTGCTTTCTGAGATGACAATTGAAAGATAACATTTCTCTCAATTTAAGCATACAAGAAAAATGTACTATGGGTTTTTTTTCCTGTAATATGTAATGGAGGCAATCATTGAACTCTTAACTTAAAATTTCTTAATTCAACGATGAATTTTGACACTGCTCGTCCAAATATATGAACTGTATTCTGGCAGATTAACTATAATATGGCAGATTCTGGTTACTGTGTGGGTGTCATGACTGCTTTTTTGAAATACTTCTTATTTCTGATAAGTTTCTGTGCTTATAATACTCAGGGAAGAACCAAAGTGGTATGGCAGATAATTTGCTCTTTTATGTTCCAAAAAATATAGCATTGGCTGGCTCGAGTGCTGGACCCCATAAAGCCATATGCTCTTAGCATTTTCCTAGATTACAGAAATAAAAATGCCATTGGCTGCACATCATAAGGAAAAGTTAAGCCTTGTTTGAAAGACTGACTTTTAGTACCTATAAACTCGATGTTGCGGTTTTGACTGGGCTGAGTTTTATCTGTGTCAGCTGGTCCATAAATCATATTCAACAATACTATAACTACCCAACATATTTTCTCTGATATTACATGAAATAATAGGCCAGATGTTTTTTTCTTTAGTATAGAAGAGCCTGAGAGAGAATCTGCTTCCTTGCACTGTTTTATGTTTGGCTAAATGCCAGTATCAGCATGCTGTTTATTGTTTTCTGTTTTTGTATCTGGTTCAAACTGATAAAACATCCTCTTCCTTTTGAATCTGACGAACGACTAACAAAGCAGTGAGTAACATTTAGGAGAAACGTGAGGAAGCAAATTCTTCATAAATTTTTACATAAGTCATATTTCTGCCGATCAGGTACCTTACTGACTAAACAGGAGAGATCTGTATTCAAGACCTAGGCTACAGTGAGCTTTAGATTCTATAAAAGCTTTTAGTGAGGGAGGATTCTATTTCTTTTTTTAAATCTTGTGTTTACAGCATACAAACAAAATGTAAGCAAAGATTTTATTCTTTTAAGATTCCTTTTCACAAAATTTTATGGTTATGATGAACCAATTCTGTGACTACAGGATAGAGAGAGGCATTTGCAATGAATTGGCTGATTTTTGAAGCTGCAGTGTATGCATCTTTGGTTTTTGAATTAGATGTGTTAGAAAAGCGATTTGTATGTGTGTGTGCATGCCCATGAAATAATTTTAGTTATATTGGCTTTAAAAGTAATCATTTTCCTCTATTTTTGCTGGTAAAATGGGAGAATCCAAAACTAGCTTTCTTCCAGTCTTCATGTATCATCTTCCCAAGAGAACTAACAGGAGGATGAATGTAGCTCTTCAGCACCAGGGAGAAGTGGAAGAGAATGCTGATCATATGCAGCACCATGTAAAAACCCACTACCCCTTTGAGATGACAACTTTCCCTTGCTACCAAGTTGTGGAATTGGTGCTGTGATCTAACTGCTCGCTAGTTTGGATAGTAGATGTCCTGATATGTGAACTTTCTGACTGTATTGACCACGCAAATGTTTATTCTCTCCTTTGAAAAGCTCCTCAAATTGCTACAAGTGGTCACACAGGCATCTAATCAGCATTTCAGAGCCACAATCTGGCTGAAAGCTCACTGGTTGGAAGGAACTCTCTCAAGCTAGATCACCTTCTAATCTGTCACAAAAGCTCTGGCTCAGTTGCTGGTATCTGTGTGAGAAGACTCTGGAACGTGCTGTGAGAGGGAGGGTCCTTCTAGTGTCAGCCCTGCTTTCAATTAATTTAAGCCAATTGTGAAGCCAAATCTTTTTAGCTAACCGATGAGAACTGATTGTAGACACGAATCAAATGGTCTTTCTCTGCTGCTCAGTTTTTAGGCCCAGTTTAATTTGCAGTATTCTTTTTTCTTTCTCCTAAGGGTCAGTAATGCTGCACCACTCTCAAACCAACCTGCCACCACAGCATATTGTGTATCATTTCTCCTGACAAACCCTCGAGAAGGAGTGGTCACGTGGTAAAGGCCAACTTGACCAAACGGAGTGACTTGGCCACTATATTAGTAGTCTCTAAACCTTGCTTTGACATAAGAGTGTAAGCTCAGTGATTGGCAGGGTCTTCTTGCTTGCCTGATAGGTAGAGAGAGACCTGTTACTTACACTGGAAGTGTGAGAAAGGAGAGCAAAGGGTGTCTTGTTTTTCTGAATTATGTGTTAACATGTACTTGCTTTACAGAGCAGTAAAATTTGAAAGGCTCTTCCTTTATCCCTGTTATCCCTGTCTCATGCTTAAGGAAGAAAATTTATTTCTTAGTGAAGACTTGGAGAGGGTAGGTGAAGTTACTGGAATTTCTTTGGAATCAGAACTGATTATGACAATCTCTTGGAGGGGGCTGCTCGACCTGAAATTTTGTGAAGGGTTAATTTAGCAGAGTCAGTGTCTAGGAAGTGTTTCAAATAGTTGGGTAAAGAAGGTGCTGAGGAAGCTTGCCATTTCATTAGTTGGAGATTCATTGTAGCAGTCTGAACACTCAAATGTAAACTTAACAGCAATTTTTCTTGCAACTATAATATTTTGTATAAATAGAACATTAGCGAAAACGTAACCTTTTCTTAGGTTGTGTTTACCTGCTTTTCTTATGCTTTTTTGAGCTAAATAGTCCAATTACTTCAACTCAGATGGGTGCACAAACATAACCTTAAGCCTTTTCTGGTGGACACTGGTGTTAGTTCAGGGCTTTGTGATAAATCATGTTCATGAACAAGAGGAGAAGATGTAGCATCAGTTGGGGTTTAGGTGCTAAGGTCTCAAAGTGTGTCAGAGTACAGTATAGAGCAAACTGAACAGCTGTTCTCCGTCTCCTCTGATGAGAAAGATGGCAAACTCAACATCATAATTTTCCACCATGGCTCCTAGAAGTATTCATCTGTGCTGATCATGTTGTTATATAGCTTATGAACTAAATCCTTCCAGTGTGGTTGTAAATGGTAGTTATTTTTGTTGACAAAGCTACATTTTGTTCATCATTTTTGGTAGATTTATTTCCACACTTTGCTTTTTTTGCCTGTTCAGATGTTATGCTTTGTTATGTTCTCACATTTTTCCTAACAGTAAAACTACCGCGTTGTAGATATGAGGGAATGTTGAGTATTTTTTGAGTAGCCTGTGAACTAAGCCTGAAAACTTGGTAACTTTCTCTGAGTAAAGCTTTCCTAATTCCTTGAAAAATTTATTTGGTTCACTTTTGGATAAAGAAAACACCTCTAAGGTTTCTCAGGAATATTATTAATATACTAATGATGAATAGTGGTTGCTGATAAAGGTATTTGTTCTGTGCAGTACAACTAGAATCTGAAAGGTTATTATCTTGAGTTATACAAAACTATGTATAAAACTTGTCTTGTCTGTTTACCTATAGCGGTGGCAGAAGCTGGCCTTGCTGCTCCTGTTACATTTAATATACCTTACATTGAAATTAGTACCAATGACTTTAAGAAAGCATCAATTGTAAACTCTCTTATAATTGCTTCTTGTAAAAAATTGTAATTTTATGTCCGATACTGTGGTGCACAATTTTAGTTACAGAAAGTGCAAGCTAGATTGTAACTCCAGCTTTGCATTAGTTTGCACACTCTGAGGCGGTGCTGCCTCATTCAGAGCTCTGCCTAAACCTGCTTTGCCTGCCATCTGACCACTTAACAGATTGCTTGGCAGGGTGAAGGTTTTTCTCTATGTGATTGTGCACAGGCGGCTGTAATGCCTTGACTGCGGTAAGGGGTTTTTATGTTGAATCAATGCCTAGTAACTGAAGAAAACTACTTGTGCAATTAAGAGGAAGTAGACAGCCTATGGGAATTTTGGAAAAACTAAAGAGAAGGAGGAATGTCCATTAGTCTACCCCTACTGCAGGTTACTGCTGAATTAAAAGAAAGCTAGCTCTCTGCTCTAAGATTGTTTTCATTCCTGCTAAACCCAGATCAGGGCTTTCAGGGCAGTATCAAACAAAGGCAACCACCAACATAAGGGACTAGTAATTTCCTTTTTTTTTTTTTTTTCTGTGAGAATACATACATGATTATTCTGATAAGCTCTACCTTATTGTGTTTTATGAAGTATTGCTTCTTCCTTTTGAGGCAAACAGCATCCTTGTCTCTAATTATCAATTAGATTTATTTGTATGATATGATATGACATAAAGTCTGCATTTCAAATACTGTATGTTTTTGATGTAGACAAAATATATTTCTGCCAATCTTTAAAAGAGTAGCTTCTTAAAATGAATCAACAACTGTCATTTTTCCTCAATATACCTGAATTTATTTTGCCTTTTTCTTTTTCCCCCCAGGCAAAACCAAAGCTCATAGAACCAATAGACTATGAAAATGTCATCGTTCAGAGGAAAACACAGATTTTGAATGATCCTTTACGTGAGATGCTACTGTTCCCTTATGATGACTTTCAGGTAATTTAATCCTTCCCTTCCCTTCCCCTGCCCCCACTTCCTTATTATTATTATTTTTTGATAAAGACAAGTTTTTAGCAGGAGTAGATGTGAGATGATAACTTCCTATCTGTTGTTTCTCAGCGCTCTTTAGCTGCAAAAAACTTGACACAAACTCTTTGCCATGAGTCCCGTTACACTGCTTAATTTATTCTGTTGGGTACAGAAGAAGAAATAGCACAATTTCTTCATCTGTTCAGATTATAAAGTCTGCTTCTGCAACTCAGCAATTTTATTGCCTTTTGAAGTAGATGATCAGTCACTTTTAGATATTCCCCCCTCCCTTTCTGATGTTCAAAAAAAGCATCTGCTTTTTGTTATTCTTTAATTCTTAAACTGATTTTTCCCTCCCTTCTTAGTAATGAAGGGCATGAACCTGTTCAAATGCAATCTGCTGGTCTGAACTGCATGCTTCCAGCCAAAACTGGGGTTTGGCAAAATACGCCCTTAATAACAGGGTTCTGACTTGACTAAGCCAGACTTAACCAAGATTTGTGATTGTCTTGTTGTATTTCTTTTTAAATTACCTGTTTATCTAAATAAATAGTTTATTTAAGTGTACTCCTTTTTTTTGGTAATCTTCTTGTAGATCTAGTTAGGATAACTACGAAGCATCTTAGAAACTGGAGTTGGAGTAAATAGTGAGGAAAGTCTTTTACACACATGCCCATACCTGCAGTCAAAATATCTGTGTTTGCAAAGTATGCAGGCACCTGAACGTTCTGTAAATTAACGTTATTCAGCCAAGTAGCTGAAGCTAAGCTTGTTTATCATGGGGAAGGTTGGTGATTAGTTGTTGTATTTCTACAGAAGGGCAGCTGAAGTCCCATAAATTGCATGTTGAACTTTTAATGAATTCTGTCTGACCTGAATGCACCTGGACTCTATTTATAATATAGTCTGAGGGCTTCTTTTTCATTGTTTCCTACATGAATAACTCTACTTGTAGCCTTTCCACTCTGAGCTAAAAAATTTGGGTTTTGGGAAGCTACAGGTATTTAGAATAGTTTGGGTTTCATGTGTTTAATTGAAAGTTTAAAGTACTGGAAGCAAGACTTCTTGCAGAAGAAGTTGTACTGATACTGATGTTCAAACACTGGATCACTCATGATGATGCCCTATACCAGGTATTGGCTTTGGGACTGAAGAGCAGGAATAGGCTACACTACCCAAATCCCCTTCTATACTGTGCCTCTTCAGTATCACAGCTCAAGAGGAGTCCAGTTTACTTATACCAAGTGTACTCTTATCTGATTGACTAGTTCACTTATCAGGGTCATTTTGGTGAACAGGTCTGAATTATCAGAAGAAACAAACCTATCAAGAATATCCTCAGGCATTTTGTTTGGGCAGTCTGGGGAGATGTCTGAAGTGTTCAGTTGCTATTTCATGTGACCTCCTGTGCAATTCTTATCCTCAGGCCTGTATGAATGAAGCTAGTCCATGGTTCTCAATCTGATCCTTAAAAGAGAATGACTGAATTTTGTCACAAACTGTCATCCTTCGTTTTGATTCTGTGGTCAGATTTTCATCGTGGTAGTCATTAAAGTGTGTGTTACATCAGATTTCCTTCAAGTAGTCACAGTTTTGGAATATAGCATTTTATGCTTGATTTATATGAAGACTGGTTTCTTCTACCAAACTGCATTATCAGACTTTTGTTTCTTTGGAACACTGGCTGGCACAAACTTACTCCAAATATTTTTATTGTACACATGATTCTTCAGTACTACTTTGATCTATCTAGCTTGTTTCCAACAACACAAAGCATTTAGATCTGTCATTCAATGTATTAAGAAAATATTAAGTCAGAGAACAGAAAACCTTAAGTGCTTATTATTTTTTTTACAAGTTAAACCTTTTAACCCTGTGCAGTTTTTCATAATCATATTTACAAGTTTTACAGAATCATCGAATGTTAAGGGGTTGGAAGGGACCTTAAAGATCATCTAGTCCCAACCCCTCTGCCATGGGCAGGGACACTCCCACTAGTCCAGGTTGCTCAGGGCCCCATCCAACCTGGCTTTCAACACTGCCAGGAATGGAACCTGCCCTCTTTCAGTTTGAATCCATTCCCCCTTGTCCTGCCAAATAATCCCAATACAGGCTAAGTTTACATGTAGCAAATAAAATGTGGGTATATTCCACCCAAATTAAATTTGTCTTTACAAAGTTATCCCAGTGTTATTTTTAAGGCATTTTGGTGCTTAGCTTAGACATTCATTACTTTTGGGTTTGAGCCATATGGATTTAACACACTTTCATTTAAAGCTCTTGGCTTTTATTTAGTACAAGTTAAGTACTTCTGAAAATAGATTTTATGCCAGCTTTGCAGAAATGAAACTAAATCCAGGTCATTCTATGAGAAGGCACATCTTCCGTAGAAGAAAAGCAAAAAAAAGTCCAAGTAATGCTCTCATTTTAAGGAGCACAAAGTAAACTGGTCAAATAACCATTTTGAAATGTTCAAAGAAATTTCTTTATGACTTTTTTCCTTTAAAATCTATTTTGTGTTTTTCCTTGAGTCTTTAGGCAACTATTCTAAATCAAGGCTTCAATTTAGTTTGGAAATTATAATACAACTTCTGACACTTCCCATACAAGTGATAAGCTGCTTCTGACACATCATTGTTTTAAGTGCATGACCTCTCATACAGCTGCCATCTTTTCCATTGAGTCTTCTAGAACAATTTCTGTCACTGCATCTTGAGCATGAGCTTCTGTGAACACAGTAACTCTTAAGTCTCACGTGACCTTGTGACAGAAAGAATATCCATCACAGTCTGCACTTATTGTGGACAGGTTCACTATCCGTATTTCATCAGGTTTCGAGTAGCAAGTACTCCTTGGTCGACTTGGTGAAATGTTCCTGCTGCTGTGGCCTTTTCTGAAACCTCAGCACATACTAAATCCCTGGGATGCACTTAGTAGTGTCAGTAAAAGAGTTTTAATTGTGTGCCTCGGTAGTGTGTGTGAATCCTGGCTCATGTTAAAAGCAATCTTCCTTAGTTTTGACAGCACAGTAATTGAAAGGGTTTCTTTAATCTTCTTTGAGAGCATGAGACAAACACTTTGTAGCTCCTGATGCTGCCATAAATCAAATGATCACTCAAACCCAGAGAACTGAAATGTTTCGCCTCTATGGAACAGTTCAGCCAATGTAGTTGTGAAGAAAGTTTGTAGAGAAAACAGTCCTTCCTTCCTAATTTTTCTTTTGGAATATAATGTATATGTATGTGCATGCTTGATTTTAAAATGTTGATGTGGTGTTGCTTTAGTAATTATTTTTAGGAATTTGCTCTGAATCATAATACCTCACTCCTTGCGTGTCCTGGCTCTCTGATGCACTACTGCAGCTGATGGATGAGCTGAGGAGGAGGTGGTATGCATCAAGACACTTACTAGTATGAACAAAATTGACAAATGAAATTCTTCTGGTCTGTCATTGATCATGAAGAAAAAAATCTTTTTATGTGCGAAAAACTAAGAAAAAACCCTTACTGTTATATTGATAGTTATGTAGCAGGATAATAGCAGCACACATTCTAAAAGTATGTACAGCTAGTCCAATTTTACCAAATTTCACTATAGTGTTAAAATTCATTCATGAGGTCACGGATTTCCCCTGAAATGTGCCTGGAAAGATGCCACCTTAGTCTCTGTTTTTTCTTAAAATAATAATGATTTTTTAGAAAAGCTTAGTATGCTTATATAGTACGTATGCTTATAGAAAATATATTGTACTAAATGTAGTATATTATGTATTACATAAACTATAAAGAATTTCCTATCAAATATCAGACTATTTCAGGCTGAGAAAAGTATCTAGACATTCTGGCCTTCAGCTCTTATGGTAGTTCAATACTCTTAGTAGAAATCTTTCTGTCCATAGCTTGTGAAAACAAATACATTAATCTCAATACAGGTTAAATATATTTCTAGAATTCAGAAAACTTCATTCTTAAAAGCTGTTAGCGTATAAATGAATATTTTCCTGCAGTTTTCGGGGAGGTTTTTTGTTTGTTTTTTAACAGTACAGTGCAAGATTTATTGGTCCCATGAAATATTTCTGGGTTTATGGTTTCTGCTTTTACTACCTCCCCAACTCTCCCACCTAAGGAGTTGGCATTGTCACTTTTCAGTGTTCTGGACTAGATGAATAACTTGACCATGACTGTGGGATGATTTTTTTTTTCCTTTCAATCTTTACTGTAATTGAATATTCTACCTTCAAATACCCTCCCCAGTTAATAGAGTGAGGCTTTGGTAATGACAGAAATAATCACCTTATGGATCAAACTCTCAACAACAGAGATGAGTAAAGGTAATGTACTTATGTACCCTTTCTTTTTGACAATAATGTGGAGTTTTTTTCTTCCATATTTTTATCTGATCCTTCCTGGTGCTGCAATATGTGGAATATAGCTAACAAGCGAGGGACCACAACACCCTTCCAGGTCCAGGCTATGTAAACTTTCTTGTTCACCTTTGATGGCTTAAGCTATAAGATTCCTTTCCACATGGTGCAAAACAATTTCTGTTGCTGTGTAGTTATTTTCATTTGGGGCCCAGAAGATTTTGTAAAGCTTTCATCATTTGCAGTTAAAAATTTAAAGTACACTAAGGCTGACTTCAGCACTGGTCTGAGAAGCAGAATTTCCTGGTCACAGATTTCCTGTTCTCTGGCAGCCTTTCTATGCTGCTCTGAACAGTGGCATAGGATAGGAATAAGTTCTGACTTGATAGGCTGAAGTGTATATATACTTCAGAGATCTAGGCATTCTCTCTGAACCTGCAGTTGAATAGTGCAAGTCTCATTTTTTTGCCAGCTGAGATCTGCAATTGAACTACCCTGTTATTTTGCTGTGGGTTTTTTTTCTTATTTTGCTTGAGTAATAGTTTTTATATGTAGTAAATTCCCATTAATTGGCTATTCTGAAACATCACATTCGCAGGATGTTTTCTGCTGAGCTTTTCTTTGTTAGATATAACTGAGTGTTGCCATAATTTGTCATCTTTCCTTTAGTTACAAGTTTCATTAATTGCTTTTGTTGCCTACCAGACAGCATTATTGCAGCGGCAGAGTCGATACATTCATTCAACAGTTCCTGAAAATGCAGAGAAGGAAGCTCAAAGCTTGTTTGTAACTGAGGTAAAATTGAAATTGCATGTGACTGTGTGTAATAAAGATATTATACCTGAATTGTTTTTCTTCTACTTCATTTACTATTTTAAAAACAAACAGAAAAATAAGCTCTGAAAAAAATTAAATATTTATTGCCTTTTACTTGTCAATGATTTCAAGGGAAAATTTCCAGGGAAACTTAAAACTTTTTTCCACTGGTGGCTGGAAAAGAAGGGTTAGTGGATAGCTTTGAATTATTTTGTATCTATAATTGGCTCTTGGAGATGTTTCGCTTCCACCTTCTTTATACTTTTGGCTTTCCCAGATGAACATGGATGATTTCCATACGTGATATTGTGACCACTAGTAAATCTCAAATGAGTTGTTGTGACTTGTTTTTCCTGATAGATTGTCTCACACCAGTCATTCTTAGTTTGTTCATAATAATCATGTACAGTTTGCTGGAATGGAGGTATTCATAACTGTAACATTTGCAGAGGCCAAAATTCATTATGATTGCTCAACTTGTATGCTGTATGTAGAAGAAACAATCCCAAACCTAAAGTTTCTCAAAACTGTTTGCTTATGTTGTCATTCCTTTGGTTCTATGTGGTTCCATTTCATTTAGGGTTTTGTGGAAGCCTTTAAGGAATGAAAGGTTTAAAATTTTTGTCTTTTTTGTATTATCTACTGGTTTTTTACTGATATGTTTTAAGATGATATTTTAACATCTAAAACAAGTAAATGGCTGTTGTAATTCCAGTAAAATTGAAGGAGTTCCAAATAGCTGAATCTACCTCAAAGTGATTTATTCACAGTGATACATATCCTTTATACCTAACCTAAACATTTCTAAGATAAAATTGAAGGGGATAGACAAGAAGGGAGGAATGGCATAGATAATTGATGTAGTTAATTGAGTTTCTGCAGAACCAATTGTTTGGCAAGTATTAAGCTTGTATTTTGAAATATAAAGAAAATATTTGTGATTTCTTAGATGCTGTGTTAGTGTACATGTAGGTTTATTTGTATAACATAAAATGTTGCATAGAATGGTTTCTGTCAACAGATTTTGTCAGTTTTATGTTACTTTGTTCAAAGCCAAGATAAATCAGTACTTTTATGTTATGACAATATGGGTGGAGTGAAATGGTATTTCCTGTAATCTAGATCAGAATTTAATGACATAATTGCTTTTCAACCACTGCAAGCGCAGAGTTTAAATTTAAATGTTAATTTAATTGCACTAGAAGTATAAATTTAAGGAAAAGGTGTTTTTATTTAGCTGTATCTGTACATGTGAAATTGAATTTGAGTTTTCTAAAGGCTGAGTTGCTTTTTCAGCTGTAGTGAAATGCTGCTTTAACTTTTTGGACAACTGAAGATGGTTAATCCAGATGCTGAGTGCATTCACCATATTCTGGTTTCATAAAATACATGTCTTGTAGATGATAACATTCTATTGAAACATATAATTTGTTCCAAAAAGCTATATTGCATTAGGCTATTGGCAAAAGAAAGAAAGTGTAGAGAATTTGCAGAGGTTGACATGTAACCATAGTAGTTCATAAACAGCCATATTTTAGGAGGTTATCTTGTGTTGTGCCTAGTGAATGCCTTTAATCCTTTTCCAGTTAATACTGATATTTGGTTTTCATTAAAACAGTGCATCAAAACCTACAATTCAGACTGGCATGTTGTTAACTATAGATATGAAGATTACTCAGGGGAGTTTCGACAGCTTCCAAAGTAAGTATGTTATCTAGTGGTATAATAAATTGAATTTGTGAAGGAAATATTGTTTAATATAAACTTATTTATTACAGAAGTATATTAATTATGTGTAATATGTAAACTGAAATATGCTATATCAATGTTTAATAGTCAGTAGAGATGATAAAGATTTGTTGGGTGGAATTTATGTTGATGAACTTGAACCATAAAGTCTTCTTCAAGCATTTTCTGGAAAGGTACTGTAGTAGTATTGCCTTACTAATAGGCAAGTCAAAACAAGACACTGTTTCATTGACGATGTGATTTTAAGTATGATAACTAAAACAGACTAATGTTTAGATGAAACTAAAATGGTAATATCCTGTTTCCATAGCTTCAAAGGCAGCTTTTGGAACTCCCTTTAGGAGCTCAGGGAATAGGACCTAACCAAGATGGTTAGAGCAGGTTTTCACAGGATAATTCAAAGTAAAAGCTTAATCTACATCTGTTACAGACATTCTAAACCATCTGCTAGAGAAATCTTTTCATACTTTTTCAAAATTTTCTTGGGAGAGTATAGAGATTAGAAACTTAACTTAAAATGTTTGATAATGGCTAAATACTCTGAATACCCCAACTCTGGAAGATCTGTGTCTTCCCTAACTACTCTCCTGCATCTATCAGTTAAGAAATAGTTATCTCTCCCTATGAGAAGTTCTGATACCCTCACAGGTTTTGTACAAGTCAGTACCTGGTTTTTACTTGCCCTTAATAGAAACCACAATAGTCAATAGGAATTTAAATAAATGCATTGTCTGGCAAGGAGCCAATGGTTGCAGGTATGAATTCTTGCTCCTAAGATATGAGGAATGCAGTGAATGAGAAAGCACTTGTTCTCTTCTGTTACACATTAGGACAGTGACAAGCAGAACAAAAGAAAGACTGGGCAGGTGTACAAGTGAGGAAAATTGATGTCTAAGAAATATACTTAATGAAAATTACATGCTTTTACTTAATTATTCTTGTGCCTTTGCCTCTTCAGTTAGGAAAAGAAGATCTTAATTTTTACAGCTATAAAATATGTAACTAATCACAAAATTCCTAGTACTTCAGAAGGTTTTTCTTTCCTAGTAAAGGGACAAAATCAGAGAAGCTTCCTGTTCATTTATATGAAGTGGATGAAGAAGCAGATAAAGATGAGGTGAGATAATCGTAATTCCTTACTTTCTCATGTTTTCATTAAAGAATGTTGCGAGTTTGATTAAGTGTTAATGTCAGTAAATGAGACAGATAAAATAGCTAATTTGTTTCCCAATGCAGTAGTTCAAGTTAATCTCTATCTCCTTTCAAATGGCCTTGTTCTCCTGAGGTCTGTCATGTAAATAGAAGTTTGACAGATTGTGAAATTGAAGTTTTAATGCTTAATGGTGTATAATCCTTCCCCTTTCATAAAATCTGTCATGTCTTATACTGTGTCTGTGTAAGAGAGGTTTACAGAGAGAAATGTTTCATGCGGTTTAACCATGAAGTTGAGTAAAATCATAGGTGCATGTGTTCCACCATGACAGCACACGCACTTAAACAGCATACAGTGTGAGTTAAAATTAGTTTGTCACAAATCTGAGTATAGGGTAAGAGCTGGAGAGCTATCATGGAAACAAAATCTTAAAAACTTATCTAAAACTTTAAGTATTTTCTCTTTTAGGCTTAGGGAAACCAGAGATGTATAGCCTCAAACAATTTTCCAGTATATTTCAAACGACAAAGACTTTTTTTTCAGCAAATGCCTCTGTTACTTTTGTGATTTATTTATTTTTTACCACACCCTGTTTCGAAACACAGTGCTTAAATGCCACTGTTTTCTTTTCTGACAAGTACTTGAACTCTTACCTCTCAAAAAAGAATTAAAATAATTTTTCTTTTTTATAGTTTAACCCCTTGACAATTACTTTGCTTCTAAATTCCTGATGTTGAAAGCTGCTACACATGAAATAAAAAGATTAAAACTGAAGAAGTAGGTTGGGGAATTCATCTGAGTAGATAGATTCCTGAACAGATAGTCATGGGATGCCATTTATCCAGCACTGCTATTAATCTGAACTGTGATATTTGGCCAAATAATTTCATGCATCTGTATCCAAAACTTCCTATATGTAGGATGGCAATAGTGATGATTTCTACTATACTGAAATTTAAAAGACTTGGCATTTTTTACTGTGATAATATTTCTGATAACAGAAGTGTTTTAGAAAACAGTGAGTTAAACATTAAAAACTAAATTAATATATAATTGACTGTAATTGTTACTAGTAAATATACTTATGGCTAGAGTTAGTTAAACACTGAAAAACTATAACTTGACTATTAGCAAGTGGTATGTATTTTACTAGGAAGTACAAGGGGAAAGGACTTCCTGTTTCCTTCTGTCCAGTTTCCTGTTAGAGCAGGCAAGAATGGAGTATCTCTTTCCAAAGTGCAGTCACTGGAGAACAGGTCTGCTACTCTTTGAGGAACTTGAAGTATAAACACAAGAAAAAAGCATGATAGGAAGAAAAGGGAAGTTAATGGGACAATAGGGTGGGGGGACACCATAAATTCTTTCATCGAGGGAAGAATTAATGCAAGAGGTTTTTCTTTCAAACATTAACATCTTTCTATGCCAAAAAGCACAGATGCAAATCTTAGATTGAAAGTTGTTTGGTCTTCTTTTTGTTTCACTTTTGTTTGTGTTTGAAGAAAGCTGATTTATTATGAGAATGATCGAAAACAAGAAGCTACAAGTGATTAAAACTTGGAGGAAAATCAGATAGAGATTAGTTTAATCATGCATCTTTAAAAAGGAGAGAATTACCTATCCAAAACTATTTTGGGCTATCAGGCCATCAGGTTGATGTTTGTAAACGGAATTTTTAAATCTGCTATGTGATCAAGATATGGGCTTGTTTTTGTTGAAACAGTTGCTGTTGAAGTAAAGTTTGAAGCCAAGTTTGTGGGAAAGATAATTAAAAAAACTTAAGCACAGTGTGCAGCAGTTATGATAAAAGTGAGGAAATTACCTTACCAGCTGGAAACAGGAAGTATGATTTCAGTGTAAGAGTCATGTGTTAACAACTGGACTCTGGGTTCCTTTGTATTAACAGATGGTCAGCTGGAAAGATTCAGTAGCTTTTTGGCTCTGTAGGCAGGAGTTACGCCTGACGGAAAGATATGGTGTAACTGGAGAAGCCCAAATGATGATCAGTTTTATTGTTAGAAAACAGCATGCAGCTCAGCAGAGTTGGGAAACCGTGCACCTCAGAGACTGGGAATTGGGAAAAGAGTCTTAAGGGAGCTAAATCCTAATTTTTATTTACACAGGTAATGTAGGAGTTTTTGTAATGTTGGATGATCCTATGTTTGGTTTGTGAAGTTATAGATAAGCATTGTTTGTTTTGTGCCAAATTTTGACAGTAACTCATGATCTACTCATCATCTCAACACCTGTAGAGGTGGTTTTACATCACCTTTTCCTTTACAGTGAATTCATGCCAGGTGAAAAGTCATAGTTGGAAACCCCATGTTTTAAGTTATCTCTGTATCTTGATTCTTTTACAAGAAAAATGGTTATCTAGGTAATACAATAAGGGTGGAGACTAATGACTTGAAAAATATGAAACAAGACCACTGTATTGCTTGGACAGTAAGACTCACTGAGGCAAATGAAAATTTACTGAGTATTTCTGGCGTATGCTTTTGAGCCATTCTATCAGATGCTCTGATAGTTGGTGACCATGTCATCCTTAATGGGCCTAACTTCCATAGTGCCAAGCTGACTATCAATTTTGAAGGAACAGATTGATGCATCTTTTGCCTTCTGTTCACAGTTTTTTAAGTTCACATGTGCATATGCATATGAATATGCAAGCTAGACAAACTAAATAAGCTGTAAATAAATTACCTAGTAACTTTTTACAGAACGTTCCTTGATTTAGTTCCAAAAACTAAGTCATATTATTATGTTTGGGTAATAAATTACCAGGAGTATTTATCTTCTAGATGGTTGAAAATCTTCCTACATGTCTAATTCATTAATGGCTTTGTTTCAAAATTGGTTATATCAACTGGAAACCATGGTAAAGTCAGCTTGGGAGTACTCTAAAAGATTACTTGGAACTGGTGATTTAATATTTATTCTGTGGCAATTATAAATCTGGCTTCTTGATCTGATTTGATAGCAGTGTGCTGGGTTTTGGTAGTTATTGACATCCTAAGGGTTTCAATGCAGTTACTCATTTCCATCAACTGGCAGATAGGTGTGGTATACAGGCACAGTATACAGGCATACAGGTGTGATGTCTGATGCATGCATTGGATCTACTGTTTGTGAACTTGCCATTGGTGCCAAGTTTGGTCCTGTTCTCTTTATAAAGCTTTGATTCTGATCTGTAAAAGGGCAGATCCAATTCAAGGATTCAAGACTTAGTTCTCTGTAAATTTTTAAGTAAGTAATGTCTTTGAAGTACTGCATATAAAACAAAATGATTTGAGAAATCTCGATTGAAGTTTTGGAGAGGCATGTATTTACATTGTTCTTTTTGGCAATAGAATTTGGTAAAAGTTCATGTGCTTCAGGATTAGAATATATGAAAAAGGTTACAAAGTCAATGTAAGTAAATGTTTTGAGTGTTTCCTCATTCCACTATTGCAGTGGGATTTATCTTGACTAACATTTAGCTATCTATAAGCTGGATCATCATTCTGGCCATAGAGAAAGCCTGTATAAGTGGCCAGATTACGTATTAAAAGTTAGATTAGGTCGATTTCACCCCAGGTCTTTAAATGAAATAATTAGAAAGCTACAGAATTTCAACAGGGGCTCATGGTACATTATCATTACATTTTGATGTACATTATAAGTTATTCCAGCTTCTAAAGTGACTTCTGAAATTTTTGATAAATACTACTCAGACTGTGATACAAAACTTGACCTTTTTTTTCCTTCCACCATCTTCCTTTTTCATCTCCAGGATGCAGCATCTCTTGGGTCTCAAAAGGGTGGAATAACAAAACAAGGATGGCTGCACAAAGGCAACATGAATAGTGCAATCAGTGTGACAATGAGAGTAAGTTTAAGAATGTCTTATGCATGGTAAAAAACTGAACACCAATATTAAACATCCCTGTGCCTTTGAAAAGTGAATTTGTATGTGGATTAGCTCTAGAAAAAATTGTGTGACATGAAAGAGGGAAGCTTTTATGTAATTTATATATCTGAAATCTTGCTATCCTTTTATTATACATAAATCAGGAAAAAATACATGAAAAATCCGATATGTGGGAGAAGTTAAATTTTCTTAACTGTACCCTTGTGTGATGGTAGTAGAAAAAGGACTGTGTAATAGGAGGAGGGGTTTTTGTTTGTTTGTATTCTAGTGGTTAGGGTGCAGGACTCTCACCGCTGTGACCCGGGTTCGATTCCCAGCCCCCCGGGC
>NW_016690268.1:3330609-3379712 GCF_001604755.1 Lepidothrix coronata | reverse complement strand
CTCGCGAAGACTGGCCATTATTATTGCCTCTTTTTATATAAAAATATAGGGGTTTTATTTGCCTCTTCATTTAGAAACAAATTCTAATTGTTTCTATGGTTGTCACAATAAATATCTATAGTGTATAATATTGTCAGTTACAAGTATTGAGGCCGTGTTGCTGAGAACACAGCTGCGTAAGGCAGGGCACGTCTCCAGGATGGAGGATTACTGCCTCCCTAATTCGTGCTCTTATGGTGAACTTGCCACTGGCTGCCACAAGAGAGGAGCCCTGAAGAGGAGATACAAGGACTCCCTGAAACAACATCTCAGCCTTGGCCATATTGATCAACATAACTGGTCTACTCTGGCCTCCAATCAGGAGGTCTGGAGACACACCATCTATAACGCTGCTGATGCTTTTGAGAACGCACGCAGAACCATTTTTGAGGAGAAAAGACAAAGCAGAACAAACCGTGTCTTGCCAATACCACCTAAGGAAACTTTCCTCTGTGCCTTTTGCAACCGGATGTGGCACTGGCCTTTTTAGCCACCAGCGCGCTTGTAGCAAGTGTGGATAGAATCCTTCTCAAATCTTCGTTCGTGAAGCCTAGCCGTGATAATATTGTAGAGGCAGTTTTAGATATCCCTCAGTAGGTCAAAAATACTGTCAAATAGTATATCCAATTCTGCTGCAGATCCTCAGAAGTTAATTTTCTTTTAATTAATCATTTCTGGTTTATTTTCTGAGGATACTGATTAGGTTATTTGTAAATAAGAGCTCTTTTTGTATTATCTACTGTGTAAATAGCACTTATGGGTATTGTAATATGAAGATGGTTAATACTGGTGTTGTAACTGCTTTTCTTTCCTACTTTCTTTTCACTAGTCATTTAAAAGAAGATTTTTCCACTTAATCCAACTTGGTGATGGATCCTATAATCTCAATTTCTACAAAGATGAAAAAATATCAAAAGAACCAAAAGGATCAATATTTCTAGATTCGTGCATGGGAGTAGTTCAGGTAATTATAATTATTCTGCCTGTTTTTCAGTTAATTCTATATTTGATGGTAAATGCAATTTCTTTCAAAATACAGATAAATGTTTTTATATGTAGATAAGTACCTCTTATGCAGAGGAACAAATATACATGCTGCATCTTGCAAAAGCAGTGAACAAGATTTCAAGGGGCGGGAGACTGAATTTTTAAAATCTTTCTGAAAAGAACATAAATTACTTGTTGATAACCAGATTTTAACGCAAACGCACAAAGAACCCAAAACTTAAATCATGGCAAATTAATGACAGCACAAAACTGAAGTTCATTTCAGTTGGATTCTGTACTAACATGAGCTGTAAAATTTTTTTCATAGCTTCTTGTGTGGGATTTTTGTTGTGGGAATTGTATTAAATTCAGTCACCCTTCCAGATGCTTTCATTTGACCTTTATACTGTTACTTTTGTGTGCTTTTCTTTATTTTAAAAAGTTAAGGGCTTTGGTCAAATGTTTGTCAGTAACAAGTGCCAAAGAAAAGCTTATTTTTCTTTTTCTTGTGATTCTGTTATGTATTTATAGTACAGCCTGTAACTGTTCTGTTAAGCACAGCATACCTGGAAAAAACCCTTGGGTTTTAGTACTTTTTTTTTTAACTTGCATGGAAGTAGGCAAAGTTTAATAAAAATGTATTTCTTAAATAATATTTTTTTAGTATAAGGTTCTTTGATTTCAACAAAGAGATACAGCAACTGTACAGAGGATTTTTCCCCCAAATATTGTAGTGATGTTTTTGATACATGTTTAATAGCCAATTTGCATTGAAATCTTAGAACTGTAATAAATTTAACCATATTGCGAGTTCTATATACAATTTTACAAAAATTGTTTTGCCTTAGAGGTACAATTCTGGCCAACTCCACTGAAATGAGTTTGATGTGTGTTTTTAAAACAAACCAACAAACAAAAGAGGGGTTCCTAAACTCAGTTGTAATCTCGTCAACGTATATAAATACCTGAAGGGAGGGTGCAAAGAGGACAGAGCCAGGTTCTGCTCAGTGATGCCCAGTGACAGGGCTGGAGGCAGTTGGCACAAACTGAAACAGAGGAGGTTCCCTCCAAACATCAGTTTTTCATTGTGAGAGTGACTGAGCATTGGCACAGGTTGCCCAGAGAGCTTGTGGAGTCTCTTCTTGGAGATCTTCAAAAGCTTCCTAGACATGGTCCTGTGCCAACTGGCTCTAGTTGGCCATGCTTGAGGAGGGAGGTTGGATGAAATGACCACTAGAGGCCCCTTCTAACCTCTAACCATTCCATGATTTTATGGTTTTGGGGTTTAAAACCTGAAAATCTCCTTTTTTCTTATTCATACTTTCATAGTGTTCATACTTTCTGTTCCGTCAGTTCAATTCAAGTAACCTGAAGTTTCCTCAGACTCTTCCAGGAGCTTGCTTTTTTTTTTTTTTTAAAAAAAATTTATTACTGTTCCTTTGTTCTTGAGTAAAACTGTCCTTTGGATGCTTTAGAATTAATAGCTGGCTTGTGTCTCAAACACTATACTGTATTTTACAGTACCGTCAGTGTTCGTCTTGGCATCTGGTCTTCAAAACTGCATGTAAAAATTTGAGACTAAGTTATGAATCAGCATCAGATGCAAAATCAAAACCAGTTAATGCTCACTTTTAAGAAACCAGGTAGTCGTTCAGTAGCTAGAATAATGAGGTTTGAAAATAGCTATTATCTTCACTTGAATTGTTGGTGAGGAGCAAGTAAACAATATTTTGAATTAACAAATATTATACATAATGGGCCTATTCCAGACATGTAATTTTATTATTTTATATTATGTACTGATCTAATTTTATTGTTTTACTGTTACTTATTATTGGTGTTGTATTAGCAACTATAAACTCTTATGGGGGGAAAAAGTGGTAGAAATTGCGTTTCTATTTAACGGAAGAGGAAAATAAAGTGGCCACGGTACTTTGGAGTAGTCTGACATGGAATTCATAGAAATGGTTTTTCTTAGGTAGGCATGCTGCCAGGCTTTTGTTCTCAGAATGAAACTACTTGTTTCAGAGCTAGTCTTTCCACTGAGGGGAGATAAGTTACTATTGCATTCCTATAACATTTCTCATTTCTGTTTTTGAGTTCATTTAGTACACGTGCATAATTATTTTTTCAAAGCCAGTAGATGCCCGAGGGAAAAATACTGACTTCACTAACAGACATTGAAGATAGAGCAGAATATGCTCCTTTGTCAATACTTGTATAAGAGGAATGCTGAATTTGTGCAATAGCAGGGTTTTGTTTGGTTGGGGTTTTTGGTTTGGGTGGATTTTTTTTTCCCCCAAAATTAAATGAAGAGACAGGAATTCCCAGAATACTTTTTGGGGTTTCTGGGTTTTGTTTTGTTGGGGTTATTGTTTTAATACTAAAGTATATTGAGACTTTTCTGATCAGCGACGTAGAGCACATAATATGTGCAGTGTAACTGTTCACACAGACAGCCACATATAAAGTCATAGTTGCTCTAATTTAGTGTCTTGTGAAAACTGAGAAGTGTGTTATGTACCACCTGTGTCAAGATTTTATTCTGTGAAAGTTAGAGGTTACTGTTCTTTGGATTTTTCGTTTACTTCATCACTGATTTCTGCTGGTAAGACTGCCTATAGATCTGGAGTCCATACATATAGATCCATATAGATCTGGAGTACATTTGTTCGTATCCTTCTTAACAGAAACTAATCTTTGGTAGAAAGCTGACTGTTTTGCCAACCAGTACTGAGTCTGTTAATTGAAAAATCTGAAGTACAGTGAAACTAAAATATAATTTTGCATTTAATGTAACTTAAACAAAAATCCCCCAACCATTAAGTCTGTCATATTGTTTATTGTAATGTTTATCTAATGAATTATCAATTTTTAAAATTAAATTGATGATAATACAGAATTTTCATTTAAGATTCATTCCCAGACACATGACTCAGGCTAGGTAGCATTTGAAGGCTTGATTTAAATTGGGCAAAAAGGATGACAGTAATGGTTGAGGAATAAAGGAGGAACTGATTCCCAACTTCATGTATATTTATAAGATTAGCAATTCAGGGCTGATGTTGATTATGATTTTATCTCCGGTATAAAATCCCAGTGTGCAAACAGTTGTCACTCAGATATTAATGGAGTTTTTTGCTTTTTTAATTTTTTCTTTAGTAGATCTTGGTTAGCTTCATTTCCAGATGATCTGGCTACATAAACAATTGATACTTGGAAATTTGATTTTTAGGTTTTTTTTAAGGTGATGGCAACCAGAATGATTAAGGGAAGATGGAAAATGGGCTGTTATCTTTCCTACTTGCCCTTATTGCAGTGGTACAAATGACTTCAGAAGGTCAACTGTCAGAGACGAGAAAGTGTAATTATAATGCACTTGTTCAAAATGTGAAACTGTGTATTTCTGTATAAAACATCTGAAATATGTTTAACTTTCTTTGATTTGATTAGAAAGTATGTAAAGATATTACACAGATCTTTTATTTTCTTATAGAATAATAAGGTCAGACGTTTTGCATTTGAGCTCAAGATGCAAGACAAGAGTAGTTATCTTCTAGCTGCTGACAGTGAACTTGAAATGGAAGAGTGGATAAACACTCTGAACAAAATCCTTCAGCTTAACTTCGAGGCTGCAATGCAAGAAAAAAGAAATGGAGAGTCTCACGAAGGTAAGCAGGGTTTCTAGCCTGAGAATGGATGGGGAGGGAAGCTGGTATGAAACCAACAATATGCGTATCCAGAAGAACCTGTAAGATTTTATGAAAGGTTGTTCTCTTACAAATAGCACAAGTACCTAAAGGGATCATTACAGTTTAAAGTGAGATATCACGTCTTTGAAGACTGTCAGAATTTAGCGTGGTGTTTACAACAAAGCCAGATCAGAAAAGGAGAAGCTTGTAGCTCTGTGAAAGACATTTTAGTCAGTGGTCCCCATTTGACCTTCGAACTGTAAGATGCTTATAGCTAACTGAATGGTTGCTTTGTAAATCCAGTAACTGTTGGAGAGTAGAGCTGGGAACCTAATGAACAGAGGGAACTTGTTTTGAAATCAAGTTACAATGCATAGTGGAAAGAGTAATCTAAATTTTGTGCATTGAGTATCCCCTTTCCCCATGCAGATATCAAAATTAATATTAAAGCTGTGTTCTAGGTAGGATTACAAATAACTGCTACTGTACTGATTTTTGTTACTAGTTACATCTTCCAAGAAGTCACTGCATCAAAATGTAATGATAGAGTTGTCCACAACCTGTTTATGTTAACAGTTGTCATTTTTGAGGGGGTAGGAGATAAAAAAAATAATTTTTGCTATGGAGTTTTGTGAGTACTTTAGATTTTTATATTTATTTTAAAATGTGGTTTTATAATTTCAGATGATGAACAAAGCAGACTGGAAAGCTCATCAAGTAGTTTTGATAACTACTATCCTGAAATTGCCAAGGTAATATATATATATAGTATATGTCAATTTAGGATATAAAGTACTAAACATAAGTTAGCTACATGAACTTTCAGTAAAGGTAAGACACTGGTTTCTAGCTTTCAGTCAGTTTGTGATGCTTTCAAAACTTGGAAGCTCCTTCATTAATATGGTTATTGAGCTTCTTCATTTTCTGCTTTTATAAGCAATCTAGATACTGTCTTGAAGTTGCCTATATAACTCTGGACATGTTATCTCAATCCAGCATGTTTTATTATAGTTTTACTAATTAATTATATTTTGTATGGGTTTATTGCATGCAGGTAAGTCCTTAAGTATTTCTGTAGAAATCTAGTTATACTGAAATCAAGTTTTATTTTTATATTTAAAAAATCCAGAGCAGCTTAATAGAAGTGATGAAGTGAATGTATTTTAAGATGTTTGTATTTATAATGACCTGGCAGGTTCGTGGGTCATTCCTGTAGTGCCATGGTTTTTGCTTTTCAATTTTGTTCTTACAGAAGTGTGTGGAAATTAGAATAAAATAAAATAGAAAGAAGTAGAAAATAAAAGTAACTTCCTCAACCCATTTGCAGACTTTGTTTCAGTTAAATCAGGGACTTGCATGTTGCAATAAATTTTGTGAGTTCTGTAAAGGAGAAATTTTTGTTAAATCACCCAAGTACTGTAATTGGTGACCTTTTCTATTGAAGTTGCAGAATCCAAACTTTTTCCTGTGACTTCCTTTTTCTTCTGTGTAGTGCAGCCTGGAGTCTTGAAACTTTTCTAGTTGACCATGCTCTGGAATGCTCTCTCCTTCTTTTTTGAGGATCTATCTGACCTAGTAACTACTCCTGAAGGAAGCAAAGCTTATGAACTGAGAACAAGCAAACCAAATTCTATCTATTAGGGTAGCTAATATCAAAAGATCCAGTCAGAATATGTTAACAAGCTTTTAACACCCAAATTGGTTGGCTGACTTAATTCTTTCTGATACTGCTTTGTAATCAATTTAGCACATATAAACAAAAAGCTATCATTTGATAATCTAGCTCCAGATACCTCTGTATTTGGAAATGAATTGGGATTGTGGTACATACAATCAAGGTTTCCTTGGAAGAGCTGTAAGCATCAAACATCACACTTACATGAGGCTATGAAAATTTATTTCAGAAACAAATATAAAATTAGATGCTTTTTTTGGTACAGAAGATTATTCTTTCTTTATAGTCAGAGCTATTGTAATGTTTAGGTTCCATATTCCTTACAGAAGAGACTTTAATTCAGGGCTGCAGCACCTGCATATGGCTTTAGTACTACAGTTGCTGCTTCCTGTTTCCATAACCTTTGGGTCGGAAACGTGTAGTTCTTTAAGCTTGGTGTTTTTCTAGTGTATTATTTTTATCACCTCTTTAAGCACTGGCTTTTTTTTTTTTATTATTCCATAGTTATAACCCATTTAAATTTCAAAATAAGTTTTTTTGTTTTCCCATTCTAGTTTATCTGTACTAAACACTACCTTTTAAAATAATGTACGGTAATGTATTGTCCTAGCCTTCTTTTTTTCCTGAGGAGAAGAACACAGAAAAGTCTGCCTGTATGCACTGGTGTGCTGTTTGTGCCTTAACTCAATTGCTTTA
Organism: Lepidothrix coronata; assembly: GCF_001604755.1. Lineage (NCBI taxonomy): Eukaryota > Metazoa > Chordata > Aves > Passeriformes > Pipridae > Lepidothrix > Lepidothrix coronata. The sequence goes on along the minus strand of NW_016690268.1, from coordinate 3,372,623 downwards.
TATAAATGCCATTTGTTTTGAGGATTTTTTTTGTCCTCTATTCATTCTTGCACTGTCTTTTCAGCTGTTGTTTGGATTTAGTTCTTTTTTTCCCCAGTGGAAGCCTTACAAGGCATTGGGCCTTCTCTTAGAAGAGTTTATAGTTGCTCTATTATTTTTGTTGGTTCTAGGAGGAGAATTTCACAATAGCTGACCTCATATCCTTATGAGGAGAGAGAAATTCCTTCGGGGGGATTGTAGAGCACCTGACAATAGGGGAAAAAACAGTCTTCTCAGGAAGGGTTTAACCCTTGGAGTACATCTCCAAGCCTTGATTTTTCTACCAATAGCTGCTAGTTTATGATATAAATTAAATAAGATGGTATTTTACACTTCAGTGCAGAGATGTGCACGCATATATCTGATTCTGTCTGTCTTTCCTGCCTACTTCACAGTCCTTTTATCTATAATGTAAGTACCAAGAGCGAATGTAGGGCTTTTGGAGTGGGTGTTTGTTTGGGTTTTTTGTTCAGTTGTTTTTGGAGTTGTTTGGTTTTGTTTTGTTTTTTAATCTTAAAATAAAACGAATTAGCCCTCTAAAATAACTGTGTGACTGTTGTGATAAGTGTGCCCAAGTACCTCCTTAGCCATTACGAGTCCCCAAAATTCACTGAGGTGGGAAAATATTCTCTCTGTTTTACAGATGAGGAAATTAAATTAGAGTCACTTATGCTATAGAGAGGGTCAATGACTACATGCATTTTCTGTTCTTGACTTCTGAACACTGCCCCTGATCTGTCAGTCAAAAATGCATATATTCGTCTTGTCTTTAGTGCACAAAACACCAAAACCTCTAAAACTATTGAAGATGCTTTAGCCGAAACAGTTTCTATCTTGCTCTTATGACTAGGTCGTGTTCATCCTCAGTTCTCGCCACTGATTATTGCCTTTGCAACACATGCACACAACTTTTTGCCATCTTTAAACTTCTTCACGTTCCTGTATTTCTCAGTCATACCAGACTTTGCTTTTGAACAAGCAAACTCTGGCAGTACTCCGCTGGTATTGAGTATTTGGGTCGTCTCTTTCACAGCAACTCTTGTTTTTTCTCCTGTGTGTGCTAAAGATAACAAAGTAAATTAAATGAAAGCCATTAGAGCATTTTTACTCAAAATAGCACCTCAGAAGTTTTTTTCTGTAGTACATCCTTTAAACCAGGTTATTTTTTTAAATTTCTGTTATCAACCTAAAAATAGGATTTTGAGCTCTTAGATTATGTTCTTTTGGTTTGGTTTGGTTTTTTTTTCTTTTTCTTGAGACATTCGAGAAGTTGCTTCAAACTCCAGGAAAGCAGATGTAGGCAGTAGATCACTTCCAGCTGATGGTCAGTGATGAGAATTTTGAGTTTGTAACTTCTTTTAACTCATCCAGCTTAATCCAAAGAGAGACACCTGTCTGTAATGTAATACTTTGTATCCCTGTTTAGCTAGCTGCTACTTTGGGAATGGCAGCTCTCCTGCATGGATAATTTTGGGACATACATATGTTCATTTGTCATGTCCTGTGACTTTAAAAATCATAGAATACTCTTTAAATAATACCTTTTTCCAAAAAAGGTAACCTGTGTATAGGGTCAGTTTTCACATTCTATTTTGTAGCACTTCACTTTTGTTTTACTGTTAATAGATGGCTATCCACAAATCCCAGGCAGGATCAGTGTACAGTGAACTCTGCAAAGTAACTTTTAAGTGTGAGGGGTTTATCCTTTGGAAGTTTTGGAGGTTTTTCCAGCTACCCACAGGAAAACCACTTCTTTGGCAATAGAGCTCAAGAGAAGCAAAAAAAGAAAGCAACCAAGAAAAAGAAAAAAGAAAAAAGAAAGGGAGCTATGATAGTGTTTCTTAATTTAGATGATCTGTTGTTTCCTGAGCAATCTTATGTTCTCAGGATAGCTCTGAGCTTTAACCTACAGTCATAATTTATTTTTTCATTTAAATAAAATGATGTTGTGAAAGTCATTGTTTAAGGAGGCAAAGTGCTATATAAGTTACGCTGGAGTATACTTCCCATGAGCTTGGAAGGTTACATGTTCCTAATGTAAGTTTTTAGATTTCTAGGCCTGGAAGAAAGCCTTTAGAGGAGAGGCTCTCACTTTTTACTTAGACATGGTGGAGCAATGTAAACTGAGGAGTTACAAAGCTCAGTAATGGAGAAACAAATGCGTGAATTAAAAATGTGTAAAGCTTTGAACATCACAGAAAAGGGATGACACTGAAATCCACTTTTATTTAATAGTACAATACTAAGACTTTTTTTCTTATTTTGAACAGAGTACCAGGGAAGCAGAAATCAAACTGAAAAGTGAAAGCAGAGTTAAACTTTTTGCCTTGGATCCAGATGCACAGGTTAGACCTCTTAAAAGGAAGCAGTGGTTTTTTTATGTTGATCATTTTGAGATGAAAAACAACTTACTGTAATTTTTCTTTTCTCTTTTTAAAGAAACTAGACTTTTCTAGTATTGAACCAGAAGTGAAGCCATTTGAAGAGAAATTTGGAAAAAAAATTCTTGTGAGGTGTAACGATTTATCTTTTAATTTGCAAAGCTGCGTTGCAGAAAACGAAGAAGGACCAACAACAAATGTAAATAATTATTCTAATTACTCTCTGTTAATATGTTAATGAATGTCTTAGTGGCAGGGATTCCTTGCTGTGATTGAGAAGTTTGTATTATGGGGATTTTTTTTCTACTCTTTTAAATCAAAATGAAAGCCTAAATCCTACAAAAAGTAACTTTACTAATATTTTTGCTGCACAATGGAGAGAGAAATTTTTCTTTTACTGAATTTTACATCTTGTCGGTAATATCTAGAGTGATGGCTGTGTTTATGAAAATGTTACTCATCTTTCTTTTGTGCACATTTTTACAGTGATATGGATACCAGCAATGACACTTGATTCTTTTTTTTTTAATGTCTAGGTAGAACCTTTCTTTGTTACATTGTCACTATTTGATATTAAAAACAACAGGAAGATTTCAGCAGATTTCCATGTTGATTTGAACCACCCCTCAGTAAGGCACATGATACCCAGTGTACCTCAACAAATGATGAATGGCAGCGGTGATAGCTTACACAGAATTCAAGACATTCATGAAACTGTGTTACAATATCCAAAGCAGGTAAGAACTAGTAACCTAAAGAATTAGTAGGATTTTGGATACAAGAAAAGAGTTTTCCTATATGACTTGGATGGCTTTCTATTATGTGTTGTAAAATGTCGCCTGCATTTTCCTTTTATATTTATTTCTCATTTCATTTCTAGGGAATATTCTCAGTCACATGTCCTCATACTGACATTTTCCTTGTGGCTAGGATAGAAAAGGTATTACAAGGAAGTGTTACACATTGTGCTGAACCATATATGAAAAGTTCAGATTCTTCAAAGGTATGTTATTTTCTTCTGTGGCATGAACAAAATACTGAGGCAAAGCAGGTTGATTTTGAATTAGTAAATATCAATCAAAACCTTAGTTGTTTTCTAGTAAATTCAGATAACTACAATTTAGTCAATCAAATTCATTTATTACTAGTAACTATTATTACATTATAGATAAAGTCTAACATTTTATTTGAAACATTTATTTCACTTTTTCTAATTGTGACAATCTGTGATTTTTATAATGTCTTTAAACTGCTTTGACAAAAGTGTATTGAACTTCAGTGTGAAAGTTTAGTTGAAAAATTTTGAACAGTGAAATATTGATCATAGATTAACTGTATGTCTCTCTTAGTTAATGCATCTTATGTACTATATCATTGTTGACTTTTCCTTTGTCTCACTTTCTGGTGCCCATAGTTTGCTGGAACTTTATCTGCACTCTTGATGTTTTTTTCCTTCAGAACCACTGAGATCATTAAGCTTTTGGTTTTATGTATAAAATGCTTTGCAGGTTTGAGAGAAGTCGAAATCACTTTTAGAAATAAACCACTGAACCATCTTAAGTTTTCAGGAGTCTCAGATGACAAAAGATTTTAATGTTCTCTGAAATCTATCTACAAAAAGTTTTGTTAGTTGCTACTTCTTGTTTGTCACTGAAGAAATAGAGGTTTGATTTTGTTGATTTACACTTAAATAGCTGGGCCAGGATATTAGAGAAAAGTGTTTTTTAAGCACTGTCAGCTACTGTTGACATTCTTCCTGTTTTCAGCTAGTGAAAGGGAAGAAGGAATGGTTAACTTTCAGTGTCTGCAGAGGAACAGTGCTCTTTCCTACGGATTTACTACTGGCCAAGCTACATGTAAAAGACCCTGTATTTTTCACTTGGTCTTAATATAGATCAACCTACTGATTTGCTTTTCCAGGAATGCTTGAGATTTTTTTTTTCAGCTATTGTTGGAAAACAGCAGCTTTGTATTTTAGGAGTCTGGTTTTGAAGTGTATGCTGACTGTTACTGAAGTTAAAACAAACCTGAACTGAGTAGCTGATTTTGGTGGCCTTGGGCTTGAGCCACATAGGAAGGTTGAGCAAGCCCAAGTGTTCCCACATTTGATGCTGCAGGCTAGACTTGTGCTGCCCTGTGCTGCAGGAATAGCCAGTAGGAACACTCTTGGTTATATTAACTTACGCCGTCCATTTCTGGTGTTCAATTGCTCATCATTTTATACAACTGAACACTTAGTTTGAAATTTGTTTCAGTTCTTGTTCGTAGGGATTACAGTGTATTAACAACAACAGAACAGCACTAGTTATATAGGCCTCCATTTGTATCAGTGCAATGAGCAAGTTCCTGTTCCCTGCAGAATTACTACTCTGGACAAGGAAAAGGGAAAACAGAAGTAGCAAATTTTGTAGCCAAGGAATCGCTTGTTCTCCCCTTAAACATTGATTTAATGATGATTACTTATCAAGGTTTTATGCTTCCAAGTGCCATTTCCCCCTTTTTACAGGAAAGGATAATAGAGATTTGGCTCAAACACAGTAACAGAATCAGCTCTTTATAATGTCAGCAGCATAGATCAGACATAATATTCAGGCAGTTTTACTCTGTAAGTTGTTTTGTCTCTGACAAATAATTTTGCTCTGACTAGACACATAGGAGAAGCTGATTTCTGGAAAAGAGAAGCCCACTGCTCTGTCAGAAACTTCTGCTTAGATCAAGTGGTTCAGCTCAGTGTTGAACATCTCATACCAGTGCATTTCTAGCTCTGATTGTTGTACATGTTGGCTGTATATAATGTAATTTTTTGTTATTTCAAAAGCTAACAAAATAAAAAATTTGAACTTTTAATGAAAACAATATTGCGATGTCACTACATAGGATGGTCCGTGTGCACAGGATTGTACCTGTGATCTTCATAAAACTCCTCCCCATATTCTGTGTGTATTTGTAATACAAATATTGCAGAGTATTGTAGTATTTATTCTGCAGGAATGTATTCTGGTACATAGGGTGGGTGGTGAATAGGGGAGCAAATGGGAGTTGAAATGTTTTTTTTTCCTGGAGTTTGAGTTTTCTCTTAAGAAACAGTTGATTTTTGCTCTAGCTTTCCATATAAGTTTTGTATATAATAATTTTTTTCTCAATTAAATATTTATTATCAGGGGTGTAGATACGTCTGTGTTTTCACCTGTGAAATGCTGTGAAATGAACAGGCTGTGCTTAACCTGAAATGAATCATTAAGAGGCATTTTCAATTGTCTTTCACTCACATACTTAGGATTAATCTTCTAAAGAAGATTTTCTAATTCATGTCAGTGTCAACATATGTTTTTTTTCTTGTGTACTAATGGTGCAAAAAATTTAGCTTTTCAAGCATGGCATTTCTCATGTCCCTTGCAGGTTGCACAGAAAGTTTTGAAGAATGCTAAGCAGGCATGCCAGAGATTAGGTCAATATAGAATGCCTTTTGCCTGGGCAGCTAGGTAAGGACAAATCTTGTCAATCGGGGTTTTTTTCTTGACTTTTCTCTAACATTATTTTCTGCATCTCCCTTCTTGTAAAACTTAATGTGCTATTTAAATTGTTGATTGTTTTGCTTTCAATTAACCAAAGCTTCTGACAAATTTACACTTCAGCTCTGTAGTAGGGAAAAAAGTTATAAACATTCATTACATTATTATTTAAACCATTAAATATTGCCAACTGTTTTCTATTGACAATATTTTTTTAAGCTACTCAGAATGAAGTGGTTCACACTTATTTGTTAGACTGAGCTATTTATATGTTAAAACTCACCTACAAGAGTGTTAAATGTGTAATATGGAGGATGGTGCAGTATTCTCTGATTTCTAATAAAGAAATTTCCTGAAGTTTATGAAGCACTTTCATAAACTCAGCTGAAGGCAAGACTTTTACTTTCAGGACGCTGTTTAAAGATGCCTCAGGAACTCTGGACAAAAATGCAAGATTTTCTCCTCTCTTCAGACAAGACAGTAATAAACTCTCAAATGAAGACATGCTGAAATCGTTAGCAGATTTCAGGAAGTAAGTCTAATTTTCCCACTTTGAAAAACAAAACCAAACCAAACACCTGAACACCCCCCATTCCTCACCCTAAGCCCCCTCATATTTCGTTATGTTCTTGAACTGGAGCATCTAATATTTTGACATATGTATTTGTATGTCTTTAATTTCAAAAATGGAAGCTGTATAAATATAGTCAAGACCTTCACACAGGCTGCAGATCCTTCCTTTGCAGTGTTTGGGGGCTCCAAGCAGGACCGAAGTATTATGCCACGTGTAACATGCAGTCAGCATCATAGCCTGAAGTAGCTCTATGCTAGGAGTTATACTCACAAAATATGCTCTTCTGGTTCTCAAAGGAAAGCAAATATGAGCATAAATCATCTGTTCACTGACCTTGGACAGAGAATGCTAGCTCTCAGGAAAAGGGATTCAAGCCAGTAGCTAGTCCATGTTCCTTGGGAGTGCATGTCTCAGGATGGCTAAATAACAGAACGTAGATTATTTTTTTTTTACAAAGTATTCTTAAAGACTTCATCAGTTTGTGTGCAAGAATGTATCACCGACAGGTGATCATATTCATAAAGTTGTTAATCCCCTTATTAAATAGGATGTAAAATAATAGAGCAGTCTTTGCTGCTTTGCAAAGATGTTTCCACTTGTGTTACGATAGAGTTAGCTGGAGTGGTATTGATTTGAATGATCACTAAGCACAAAAGGCTTGGGCTGTAGTTTATTTTATTCTTGCTTAACAAATCTGATAAGGAGATGAGGTTTGTAAGAGTTATTTTAATTCACTTTTAGCAAGTGTCTTAAAATTTCGTTGAAGTTTATGTAGCATTGAAATGGCTGTGTACTGATACTCCTTGCCATAAATTGAAACTAATAGTAAATTAGCTTGCCATGTCATTTTACTTTGTGAATTAAGAAAATGCTTTTTTTTATTTCAGCATCCTGTTTATGGAATCATGTACAGTATATTTCACAGGAATTATAGTAAGAAATAGGTTATAATGTCTGAGACATAGATGTTGGAATTGAATCCAGATGCCAACCTGAAGTTGTTTGCTTCACAGCATGGGATTGCATTTTGGGAAAATTTTGCACCCACTTGCTGTGCAATAATTTAAAAAATCATGCTGCTAACTATCTTTACTAATAAAGGGTTCTGCATAGTTTTACATTGGAAAATACTTGTACTTCAAATCATATTTCTGAATTAGTTACATGATAACATATAAGAAATTTCAATGTTGGCTAGTTTTGCAGGGTGAGTTTTTAGTCTAGAAAAAGGAAGAGGTAGGAACTTGCTGATTTCTCTTCCCTCCCCAGGTTTACCCTACTACCATGAGTGCTTATCACTGGCCATTGAGTTTTAAAAAACTTACTTGTAGATCCCCTCTTTCCTGCAAATGATAGTAAGTTATTACATGGCAAACAAAACCTATCTTTGTCAAAGTTTTTCATTTTGATTTAAAGAAAGAAGTCATTCTTTTTTGTGACTTTTTCCACACTTTTCCACATAAAGCCTTTTATATTTTCCTGAGAATTTAAAGGAAAAGAAAACTGTGAATCTAAGCAAAAAAGACCTGATCAGTCATCCACCCTCAAAACACCTTTCCTCTCATACTCCTATTTCAGGATATTACTTTTGCCTCTGTTTCCTATGATCTTTTTTTGCTGGTATTTGATTTGCATTTAGCCTGACTTTGAGGTGTTTTGTTTTTTTTTTTTTCCTTCCTATAGACCTGAAAAGATGGCCAAACTTCCTGTTATTTTAGGAAATCTGGATGTTACAATTGATAACGTGTCACCAGATTTTCCAAGTAAGTATTAACAAACACTGTTAGATGGTCATTCAGGCTCTTTCCTCTTTGTTTTTTTATTCGATTCTTTTAATGTGTTTTCAGATTATGTTAACTCATCATACATTCCCATGAAGCAGTTTGAAAACAGCACCAAGACACTAACAACATTTGAAATAGAGGAGTTTGTTCCCTGTATACCAAAATACACTCAGCCTTTCACCATCTACAACAATCATCTTTATGTTTATCCAAAGCACTTGAAATATGACAGTCAAAAGTCTTTTGCAAAGGTGAGTACAGGAAAACTGTACCTTCTTTCTCAGGTTTGGTTAAGATTGTTTACAACTGAGATTTATTTCTGTGATTATCCTTATGATTAATTGTTTGGGTTTGTGTTTTTAAATACTGCTTTAGGCTAGAAATATTGCGGTGTGCATTGAGTTCAAGGATTCTGATGAAGAGGATTCTTTGCCTTTAAAGGTTAGTCTTTTGATTTTTTAAACAGATGAAAGAAAATAGTGAACAGGTAGCTAAGTAACACAATAGTACTGGATTAATTGATCTGGTTTGGGATGGTGGCTTCTGTCCTTTTGCATTTGGCATAAGAGTAACTTCTGGATGGCTTGTTTGTTTTTGATATAAAAGATTACTAAAGAACCCTCAGATCATTTAATTTCTTTATATCAACAAAAATTCCAGGAATAAACTTGTTGCAGACAAGGGTGGTTTATGCATACTCCACAGCAAGTTGAAACAGCAAATCTTTAGATCAACTGAAGAACCAAGCTCCATATTTATTTATGAGCCATCAGAGTGTATAAAAGGTATCTGGAAGTAAAAAAAAATAGAGAAATGTGTAGACATCTTGAGGTGAAATGACAGAGTCAGCTCTACTGCACAGCAGGCAGACTACAGATCATGTAGTCTGATCCCTGATCAGACTGTTTCCTTTGCACAGATCCCTGTCATTATGAACACAAGTTAATATATTTCAAATTCTGGGTGAAACATTCTAAGCTGAGAGTGAAAAAAAAGGATCACAGGGTTTTCTGTTCTTTTTCCCTTTCTTCTAAGTGTATCTATGGTAGGCCTGGTGGACCAGTATTTACAAGAAGTGCATTTGCTGCTGTTCTGCATCACCACCAAAATCCAGAGTTTTATGATGAGGTAAGCTACCCTTCTGAGCTAACTTTTACTGGGTTACGTACTAGGTAAGTTTCAAAAATACAGGAAAGTATTAGAGGATTGCAAAGTTCTCAGTTAAGTCAGATTCCCCTTTTCACTGTAAGTAAATTTTTTGGAGTTTTGTATGTGTGATTCTTGATCTTGCTTCAAATAATATATAATCTGGAACTACAACCAGTAACACATATCAGTGCTCTAGCTGAAAACTTCTACAGAGACTTCTTTGCCTTTCAGATTAAAATAGAATTGCCCACTCAGTTACATGAAAAGCACCACTTGTTGTTCACCTTCTACCATGTCAGCTGTGATAATTCAAGCAAGGGGAGTACAAAGAAGAAAGATGTTGTTGAAACACAAGGTTTGTACACTAATGCTTTACTTTCAGTAACTACTGGGGAAATTTTTTGAAATGTTCTTATCTGTTAACCTGTGACTTCTGTGATCCATGTAATGCTTCCTACTTACATTATACCGACTGAAAGACTACATAAAATATTTCTTCTAATTTAAATGTTTCAAATGTTGGTTTAGAATGTTCATCAAATGTATGGTGTTCTTGAAACTCAGTGACAATTTATCTGCATTTTTAATAATTTCTAATTGTTTGAGTTCAAATTGTGTGGCCTTTACAGCAATGTTTTCTTGTTTCTGAATTACATATCAAAAATATTCAGTAAGACTTTTGTAAGGGTTTATGTTAAGTTTCATCAGATATTTAAAATTACTTGCCTTTCATCTTCCATAGTTGGGTATTCTTGGCTTCCTCTGATAAAAGATGGAAGAGTGGTCACCAACGAGCAACACATCCCAGTATCAGCAAATCTTCCATCAGGCTATCTTAGTTATCAAGAAGTGGGTGTTGGAAAGGTATGCTATATGAAATTGCTCTAATCTTGGAAAAAAACAATGTGGAGAGGAGCTTTGATTGTAGTTCCCCAGTCTGATGATAAGATTTAAGTAATTTTCTAGTAGAATTTATTTTCTTTTATAGTTGAAATGGAATGCTTTGCAAAAGTTAGATGTCTGACTAAGAGGAAACAAACTCAAAGAGAAATGGGAGACCAAAAAAAGAAGTATTAGGGCAGATTGATTCACATTCTTGTAAAAGTCAGGAAGTTAAGTTGTTACATATTTATATTTGTTATTATTTAGCCGATGTACTTAAGAAATGCTTAAGTTTCATTTTCTGTAGTAATTATTAACTAGAAGTTACAGTAATTTTTTAAACATATAAAACTATTTGAGTTTATGAAGGTATGCAAATAATCTGAAGTCCTTTACTAAATTTTTTTTAGCATTTCATGCTGTCTCCTTTCAGTAAGTCCTTTATTCCTGAAAAAGTCTTATTCTCACATCTTGATTTTTGTGATCTTTATGCTTCACTAGTAAAATTTATGGTTGTATTTTTCAAAGCAGAAAGCTTGCATAATTGTAAGTCATAAAAATGATACCAAGGAGGATACAAAATGTGATAGGGGATTTGACAAAGAGATTGAAATGCAGAGACAAAACTGACTAATTTTGGAGGAAGAGACCTAAAATCAACAGCAAGAGGTGCTGCTCTCCTCCTGTTCTGCCACCTGTTCTTTTTTGAACTCTGCTGTAAGCTTTCCAACCATCGTCTCCTTCACATCTTTCATCTTTTCACATTGTAGGTTTATTCTTTATGCCTCTGCTGTTCGTCTCTGCTCATGCCCATGGGTTGAATGTTAGGACCAATATGACTAATTGTAGATCTAGCAGTAAAATCTCTCCCTAACTGGTTGTCAGGGTGAGCATTCCCATTCTCAGTTCTTTGGAAATGGGATGGGAAGGAAGCACTGGCTGCTACCTGTCAGTGACATATATTAAGCTTTAAACTGTGTGAGTGTCTGTGGAAATTCTTGTGTTATGTTTCTCAGAGAACTAGTACATAATTCTCTCTAGTCAGAAGTTTCTTTGCAGTTGTAGGGGAAACATGAACTCTATGCTGTACAGAGAATCAATTCTGTTAGCCATCGGGGAAACTCCTGTGGGACCTTGGAAAAAACATTTTAAGCTCATAAATGCTTTTGGTAATATTGCCTGCATAATTTTCCTTTTTTTATGACTTTATTCATTGCACACATTTCTTCAAACTTTTTTTTTTCTTTCTAAGAAAAGTGTTGTTAGTGGTACTATGAACCAATTGTTTTACTCTAATATACTGCTGCATTATTTTACTTTTCCCCTTCATGTGTGCATGCAGCATTCTGGTCCTGAAATTAAATGGGTAGATGGAGGCAAACAACTGTTAAAAATATCCACTCATCTGGTGTCAACTGTGTATACACAGGTGAGTTATAAAACAAATTAAATTAGAGAAAGTTTTAGGAATAATGTATGTTTATTGTATGTATTTACAATATTTGGGAAGATTCTTGAACTCAGTATGTTCGTCTCTTACTTTTTTGTCTCTTGGACATTTCTCATGGTATCTTTCTTTTACATCAGCTGTGAAAAAACAGAAGATCTTAAATGGAAGCTATTCAAAATATCAGCCTTTTGTCTACCACCCTCCATTCCAATCTGAATTTTCCAGATAAGAGGTCATAGTTTTCTGAAAGCTATTTACTGGCATGTCTGCAATGCAATGAGTCCTGTTATACCTGCTCATAAAAAACATATTATGATCAGTTGGGATAACTAAGTATGCTGTGCATCAGTTGGAAGCAAATATAAGTGGCATTTTGTATAATGGGTATTCAAGAAACACTGGAAATTTCATATATGGCTTAAAAAATATCAAAATATTAAATAAAAATATTTAAAAAATATCAATGTTACTTATAGACTAAATAAGTCTTCATACTTCAGTAATTTTTGAAAACTGAATCTATGGACAAAGATATGGATTTCTACATATAAATATTTTTAATGTGTTGTGTTTCAGATTATGGATAGTAATGTTTAATTATTTAATTTATTGTTCTTTTTGTCTTTGACAGGACCAGCACTTGCATAACTTTTTTCAGTACTGTCAGAAAACAGAATCTGGAGCTCGTGCACTAGGAACTGATCTTGTAAAGTATCTTAAGGTATAAAATGGCAGTGAATAACAGATTATTTTATTTATTTATGCTTTTCCTTTAAACATTACCTAATGTGCATTTCAACAGAAAAGTACAAGTAGGTACTTCTAAAATGCTGTTAATAAAACCTGATTTTTATCCCTAATTTACCTTAATGTAGAAAACATTTGCTGAATATTTATACTGGAAAATAATCTCAGTTGCTTTCTGTGCAGTATTTCTGGTAGTGTGCAAACAGTGTGTATTTTTGAAAAAAGACTTGCAATAAATTTTATTGTTTCAGAACTTATGATTTAAATGCCTTTTAGTCAAGAGAGTGACAGTATCACTACTTTCTTTTAGAGCCTTCATGCTATGGAAGGCCATGTGATGATAGCTTTCCTGCCAACTGTTCTCAACCAGTTGTTTAGAGTTCTCACTAGAGCAACTCAAGAGGAAGTGGCAGTCAATGTGACAAGGTAAAGAATTTTAAGTTAAGTGATGACTGGGTTATCACATAAGTCTATAACTGAGTAGCATTTTTGCTGCTGCAGTCATAGTTTTCTTTATAGGCTTACTTGGTTTTGACTTCTGTTTAGGGTTATTATCCATATTGTTGCTCAGTGTCATGAAGAAGGCTTAGATAGCTACCTGAGATCTTATGTCAAGGTAGGTAAAAATAAATTGAATGTTTCCTTTTTTTATTTCCCTAAGAAAGAGTATATTTAATTTCAGTTGCATATATTTAATGTCAATTTTCTCATATTACATCATAATTTCATATTAAATTCTGGTTTTCCTCCCTAAGTATGCTTATAAAGCTGAACCCTATGTTGCTTCTGAATATAAGACAGTACATGAAGAACTGACAAAGTCCATGACAACAATTTTAAAGCCATCTGCTGACTTTCTTACAAGCAACAAGCTACTTAAGGTAAATATTGAACTATACTTCTTACCTTATGTTCTTATCTGGTCATAACTGAGGAATAGGAACTAATTGTATTGAAATAGTTGTTGAACTCTTGTGGCAATTTCACAGAATGTTTTCTTTTCTCTGCAGTATTCATGGTTTTTCTTTGAAGTTCTGATAAAATCAATGGCTCAACATTTGATAGAAAACTCTAAAGTGAAGGTATGTCAACTTATGCAAAAAAATGTTATTCTGAAGAGAATTTTTATTGTCTCTTCTCCAACCACATATTCTAGAGAGAATTTGTATCGTCTCTTCTCCAATCACATACTTTTATTGCATGTTAGAAGAAACATGTGGTTTTGATTTCTAAATAGTAACTTCATTTGTAAGAAAGGGAGAGAAAGAGGAAAACAGCTGGAGAAATCAGTTGAAACATTAGATAGAAAAAACTTCAGGGCTATATTCAGCATTACTATAAAAGAATAGAAACCTGTAAAATCCATACAGTAGAGCAGTCTGTGTAAATCATCAGTAGAAATTCTTAATTCTTACAGTACAATGAAGTTGGAAGCAATAGTTAACACTGTGGACTTTGATGTAAGCACTACCCCAAAAAATGTGGGCTTCTTCCTGAGCAGTACATTAGCTGAGCTATAAAATGACACAGAGAACAGTGAGTCATGAAGTTTACAGTTTTCTATATACAGAAGGAAATATTGATATTTAATGTAGTGTTATCTTCTAAACTGGAAGGAGAATGCTAAAATTTTAAAAATGGATTTTTTCTACAAAGCCTATAAGCAGTGTTTTTGTGCGTGGGTGACAACTTTTTAGTTTGCTTACTTCTGTATTGAAACAAGTCTTGAAAGTTTCAAGTATACAAAATAGTCCCAGCTGAGTAACATATCAGGTTCTTGTGAAATCATTATCACTATTTTTACTGTGTATTTAGAACATAGCTGGAAGTGTGAAGTATACTGGGGAAAAAATAATAGGACAATGATCAGGAAAAAAGCTTTATAGTAGTGCACTTAATACTCTGTGGTGCGATCAGTAGAGTTTGAGTCTCAGTTCAACTAACCTGATTGTCATCTTCTCCGTAATGTGAAAAAGAAATCTGCAGAACTTATCTCTAGTTTGCAAGTAGTCTCACTCCTGAACATTGCTTCTTGATTTACAAGCCCCTTAAATATTTTGCTAGCTTCTTTTCTGTCTTATTAGGTAAAGTAATCAATGCAACATGTGTTCACATATTTCCTGCTTATGAGATCTGATAAAAAGATGCATTTCTATATTTGGGAAGATTATTTCTGTAGCAAGAATTTTGTAGTATTTCTGGAAAATGTTTAATTACTGTCCAACAAACACTGAGCTACAAGAGCTTCATAGGACACTGGCATAACCAATAACAGAATTTTTAATTTTTATTTGTTATTTCATGACTGAGTACAGTTCATATTTATGAAGGGATCTTTTTCAACCTTAATATCTGTTTTTAATTATTTTTTTTTAAACTAGAGCTGGAACTTTGGAGGACAATTCAAACATTGATTGTGTAATGATTGATTTATGCACGGCCTTGACAATGACTTGTTCTGTCTAAGAGTGTTGCATTTAATCTAGTTAAAACTATGTAAATAACAAAGTACTTAAACAATGTGACTGTTGTTTTGATTTCAGTTTTTTAAAAAAAAAAAGACAACTAATTGTACAGTTGCAACAGTTTTTGTCAATGTCGTCAGCCTCACACCACCTGTCCATTAAGTCCCTGCAGACAAAAGACAGAATCTTTAGTAAAGGTTGTAAGATGTAGAGAGACTGCAGTGCCAAAAAGCTAAAAAACAACCAAAAAACGCTTACTGACTGACTAGTACTGGTCAGAGTGTACAAAATCATTGATGAAGATGGTGAGTGGAAAGAAGGAAATTGTGAACAAAGAGGAAATCTTTTAAGCTAATTGGCAAACTACCTAAAAGTAAGGGAAAACAGTTCTGATTGTGGAAACTTAAAAGCACAGAGAGTAAGATTCTGAAGCCTGAGATTTTGAAGTTGCAGAGGAGCAAGAGAAAGAAAGAAGGATGGATGACAATTTCTTCAATGGGAAACAGAGAAGGTATTATTACCAAGATAGTTGCAGAACAGCAAAAAACTGTTTTTCTTTTTGAAGGCAGAAAAGACGGTCTAATAATGCATTTACTGTATGTGAACCAGCTGGTGTCTGCTTTGGAAAAGAAGATGGATAAAATTGAAGGATTGCCTCTGTTGTCAAGTTTGTTGGGGTATAGAAAAATATTAATGCATTATACTTAAAAGTTTTTATCATTGAAGACTGCCTTGCTTGAACTTCAATAACAGATGTTAGGGCATGTTGTCAAAATTTATTTTAAGCGAATGCTCTTTTTTCTGCTTTGGTGTACAAAGTTCAGGAAAATATTGAATTTAAAGAAAATATTTTGTTAAATCACAAATTGGAAAATTTGAAAGTTTTTTTCTCTCTCCTTATCAGGTTATCTATATCTTATCAAAAGTAAATTTTCTGATGTATTTTAGTTTATAAATGATATTAAATATTGTGTCTCAATTTGTTTCTAGCTGCTGCGAAACCAGAGATTTTCTGCTTCCTTTCATCATGCAGTTGAAACAGTTGTTAATATGCTAATGCCACACATCACTCAGAAGTACAGAGACAATCCAGAGGCTTCAAAAAATGCAAACCATAGTCTTGCTGCCTTTATAAAAGTAGGTACAAGAGACTTGGGCTCTGTGGTTATTCTTTCAATAATACTGCTTCTTCGGGGATTTTAAAGAATCTTAAAGCCAACTCATATAAAGCTGAATATGCATAATGCCTTTTAAATATAATTTTATGTCCAAGTTAAAATACATTTGCAACTGCTGTAATCAAAAAGACATTCTGAAACTTGATATTTAAAAAAATTAATTTATATTTTATTCAAAATATGTTTTTATTTTTCTTCATTTTTCTTTAAAAATTTTGTCTGGGTTGCCTTCCAATCCTATGAAAGTTTTGAGTAGTGCTTTATTTGCATGAATTTTATGTAGACAGACTTCCAGTATCTTTCATTTTTCAGCCACTAAGATCTAGAAGGGATAAAAAATGGATGGGAAATAAAATGGTTGATAAAACTGCTAGTGGCATATAATTTTCATTTCTATCAAGATAGAGTTCTTCTCAAACTACTTTTTATTTCTGATTTGTTTAAGTTCTACACTCTAAGGGAAAATTTGGTATTCATATATGTACACATAGTTTGCTAGTTCTGTTGGCTTTTGTATTCAAATTGAAATATCAATAATGTGTTTGGAAAATAAACTTATTAAATCAATTGTATCTTGGTTTTACTTGTTTTCCTCAGAGGTGTTTCACTTTTATGGATAGAGGCTTTGTTTTCAAGCAAATCAATAACTACATCAGCTGCTTTGCCCCAGGAGATCCGAAGGTACTCATTGCTATTACACAAACTATTTTTAAGAATTGTCTCTTCTGCATGGATAGAGTCCTGCATTAAGTCTTCAGATTTTTTTCCCATTTACGTTAGAAGCCCCTGATCTGTGCCTAGGGCATTTTTTCTCCGTCAAACCACTTTTTCATGTTTTGTTTCCCATTTTCAAGTGCATTTTACTACCCTAGAGCACGTGTATTGCAAAAACTATGTGGCCTGAGGATGCAACAGTAAGCAGAAATTTTAAGCATGAGTGTGAGAAGTCTAAAGTTGGAAGAGTTGTTATAAGTGCTTTCACCACTACATTTACTGGAATGGCAAAAGCATGTATCAGATGCCCAAAGAATTTCTGCTGTGGGTCCCAACTTTTCTTACGTTAAAACATAATCTGCTTGTAAGCTTTGGACAATGGGAACAGTAAATGGAATTATATCCAGTTTTTAAGTATGAATTACGATGAATTTATTTTATGCTGACATGTGGAACTTTGACAGGTCTATATCTATCTTAGTGCAAGACTGAGATAAATCACTTTTTTGTGTTAGAAAGCTGTTTTTAATGTGTTGTTCAAATTACTGCAGCAGTTAATTTATACTTTAAAATTATTTTTGCAGACTCTTTTTGAATTCAAATTTGAATTTCTTCGTGTAGTCTGCAACCATGAGCACTACATACCTTTGAATCTACCAATGCCATTTGGAAAAGGCAGAGTTCAGAGATACCAAGGTAAGTTCTTCCAAAGTAGCATATAGTATTTTTCTTAAATGTCATCTTTGTATTATTAGATGTGGACACTGCATAACTTCAGGTCTGTGAGACATTGGAAAGCTTGAAATTGTTAAATAGAAGTCTAAAGTTGTAATCCTTTCATTTAAAGGAAGTGTTTAGGTAGCAGAGTAATCTCTCTAAGGTATCTAGTCTTTGAGGACATGATAAACTACATCCTTGACTCCTCCTGCCTTTCCTGCTATGCTTACTAAGTTTGCTTTTTTGTTTTTTCATGAGTTAGCTTTTAATTCATTAGTTGTGGAAGCCTGCAAGTAGGTGTGTAGTGTGAGACTTGGTGTACTTTTTGCTTTTTTTATATAGCATTCAGGTTAAAAGGGACTTCAATAGGTCTGTAGCCCAACCTCCTGCTCTGATCATGTTAGGTGTTCCTTTGCTAGATGGAACAAGCTCATTTCCCTCGATTTCTCCTGACAATACATGTGCTCCAGCTTTTTAAGTACCTTGGTAGTCCATCACTGAACTCACTTAAGAATCTTGTTGTACTAGGAGGCCTAAATACTGCACACAATGTTACAGATATGTCTAACCAATGCCAAGTAAAGAGGAACAAACACCTCCTTGATATGCTGGCTATGACCCTGTTGATACAGCCCAGTGTGCTGTTAACCTTTCTTGTTGCCAGGATGCCATGCTAAATCCTGTTGAAGCTACTGTCCACCTGGACCCCTAGATATTTTTCAGCAGAGCTGCTCCCAAGCTCATTATTCCACAGCTGGTACCATTGCTGGAAGTCGGTCCATCCCAGGTGCAGAATTTTGCTTTTGTCCTCGTTGAATTTAATTGCCATTTCTGTAAAAAATTTCTATAGAATCTAGATGCTTCTATAATGCAGCTCTGCCCTTTGAGCATATGGGCCACCAACCTTTGAGCCCAATGATCCATGTAGTCATTTTTCAGTTTTTCACAATTTATAATGACTCAGTTTGGATACAACAGCCATGTGGACATCTGCTGTTCTCCCCAGCAGACAGGTTTACTGGTCTTAAAACATGATTTACCCTTGGTAAATTTATTTTGGCCATTCCCAGTCACATTCTTCTTCACTTGATGCAAAATGATTTGCAAGAAGACTTCCTCTGTGACTTTTCTAAGGACCAAAGAGAGGCTTAGAACTTTTTTCTGTCTTTGGCTTTTTCAGGCTTCATGTGTCTTGGATAATAATACTGCATAAATATTTTCCTAGAAAAGAGACTATGAATTGGCTTAGGTATCCTAAGAAAATAACAAAACTAGAGAAGATAGTGTTTCTGATTACACAATAAAGAACAGTGTAAAATGCTGCTCCCTGAGTAGGAACTAGGAGTTCGGCCTGTAAAGAAGACCTTTATCGGAAGCTTTTCTGGCTCTGTTTTGCTGTGTCAAGCAGAAGGTATTTCAGGTGATGCGGTTGGCTCTTAAGTGAGTTACAAGAAGACCTGTGGAAGTTACAATAAAGCCTGTGCTGTCTTAGCTATACTTCTTTCTGACCTAATGGATTCCCTTACTGAGAGAGATCTTTGAAAAATGAAAGTGCTTTGAGATTAGCATCTGTTTTTTGATGACTGTACTGAACACAGTGAATATGAGAAAATTTTGGACACCTCTTCATCTGAAATTGTAAACGTATATATATTCTAATAAATGAGATCTTCAAGCTGAAGTTTCTCTTATGATGTCATATATTCAGTACATAAATGAACTGGTTTCTTTTATTACACAAAAAGTACTTCCAAGAGGGAGCAGTTCGACTTTGCTGTGTTTGATGTGCTGGGTTTTACTTTAGCCTTAAGTTAATTGATAAATTGATTTAAATAAAACCATCCCTTACATGGAGCTTGTACTTTACTTCCAGACCTTCAGCTGGATTACTCATTAACTGATGAATTCTGTAAAAATCACTTCTTAGTTGGACTGCTTCTAAGGGAAGTGGGCAATGCCTTACAGGAGTTCAGAGATGTTCGGCAGATTGCTATCAGTGTGCTCAAGAATTTGATGATAAAGCATTCTTTTGATGATAGATATGCTTCCAGGGTAAGTGTATTGCTATGCTAGTAGTACAAAATAATAAAGATTAAGTGTGCACACATACAGAAAGCTTTTTCGTTCATAAAAGAAACCCCTGTTAATTTGCAGCAAAACTATTTCTGCTCATACTATGATGAAAATTTTACTGATCTGCAAATTCCATCTATTTAACAATTGAAATGACAAAGCACCTTTTAGTATGTGTGGGTTTGCATTTTAGCACATATAGACTAATTGCTGTTCCTAAAGTAATCAGATTTTTACAAGTGTGTTTTAAGATCTTCTTTTCATTAAACATTAGCTCTTAATATTTGGCAGCTGTCCTTCCATCATCTATTGTTTGTAAAATAAGCATAAGAAAGCTACAAGTCATGGTGTTAAATTTTCAGTGATTTTTAGTTTTCTGACTTTTTTTAACATCAGCTATGCTGTGGAGAAGCCATACAATTATAATGAAAGGTATAATTAATTTATCAGCCTAACATAATATTAATCTACTTGGTTAGTTTTAGCTGAAATTACATTGATTTTGGAGTTCTTCTGCATTATTTTTAAGCAGTAAATAAAACTTACTGATCTTCTGTAATTTAGAATGAAATACAATGATGATCACTGCTTTCGTCATTTATGAACTTGTGAATGTGGGCAAATATTTATTAAATGCTCTTTTTTAGTAATGTAGGAATTAATAGATTAAAACTACTTAGTGATTGAAAATTAAAACTGTAATTTTTTTAATGAAGTGCTAAACTCTATTTAGGGTCATCAAGCAAGAATAGCCACTATGTATTTGCCGCTCTTTGGACTGCTTATAGAAAATGTTCAGCGAATCAATGTTAAAGATGTGTCTCCATTTCCTGTTAACCCTTCCAGCAATGTGAGTGACCATTTCTATTTGGTATTCTGAATTATTGTTATCATATTTTAATGGTAACATGTATATGAAACACTATGTACTCCTAGCAAACAAAGAGTTTCATAAGCTTCAGAATTCTGCAGTTTTTCAATTCTGTCCAACACTGAAACAAAAGGACCACAAAAAATGGTTAATTTTCTAGAAATTAGAGAAGAATTTAACCTTAAAGAGTGCACTTTTGGAAGACTTGTAATGTAAGAGGGCTACAGGAGAATTAATTAAAGTGGAATTTATGAAAGGTATATGTTGATATATTATGGTTGCATACAATTATTGAATCTAAGATTTAATTATTCATGTATTTTATTTTGTTCATATCGTGCTATGTTCCATTTGGTATTAAGAAAAAAAATTCCAAAACTCTTACAACAAGAGAAATATTTGGGTGTTTGAAATAAAATTATTTTGAGTCTTTTTGAAATATCTGTTTTATAGTGTTTAAAATTCAGAGGAATACTCATTTCTTCCATGTTTCCTGGGGTATCATAAATTTTAGGCTATCCCAAGGTTGTGCAAATACCTGAATATCTTATTCCATTCTTTAGAGCATATTTAATAGAAATTAAAATTTAAGGAAGAAATATATAACAAATACTCCTCTAGAAGATGTGTCCATTATGTAGGAAAATAGTCACATTTTTCTCTCTTTTCCAAACAGAGTGCAAAGGACGATGCACAGATTTTGCCAACTGCAAGTCAGTTAGTAACACCACAAAAATCAGGAAACACGTTGGATAACAATCTTCCTAAAGATCTCTTTGGTGTTATCTCTGGCATCGGTAAGCACTTAAAAAATATAGTAATTAAAAGGAACTGGTTTCCTTTTTCATTAATTATCAGAAATAAATATTCTGTCCAACTTCGGTTGCTTTCTGCATGTTACTTGAACCTAATGGAGTCAACAGCTTAGCATGGGTCAGATTTCAGTCTGTACATGACTTCTGTCGTTTGGGATCTTTAGAATTTGCTTTTCCACATGAAACAAAAGCTAATTCTTGAAGTGATGCTCCTTTTTTCTCCTCTCAGAAGGTATAGTTCTTGTCTTGCTGCAGAGAAATTGGAGACAAGACTAGCCTTAGTCACGGCAAGAGTGCCATAATCTGCAATTTTGTACATGCTGTTAGAGATCACCTCTAAGTGGTGATTTTGTTTATGCACTTGGGCATCCTCTTGTCTGTCTTCTTAATGTGTTTTTCTATTTGTTGTTGTCTGCTGTAGTTAGCTATGACACTTACTAGTCAATTAAACAGAAAAAGAGTTGAAAAATGGGAAAGGGAAGTTTTTAAAATAGGCTTCATGGAAGCATGTATATGTTGCTGTATATGGTTTTTACAGATGTGTGTATGTAGTACATAAGTCTGTGTGTATAAGTATACATATGTAATTTGCTGAAACTCTCAAATAAGTTTGTCTTCATTAAAAGTAACTAAATAGAGTTCATTATTTACTTTCTTAAAAAAAATATATATATGGTGATTTGAAAAGTCTGACTAAACTGTGGAGTGACTTTTGTCAGTATATGTATTATTTGAGGTTTTTACATTGTTTGGGGTTGTGGTTTGTTTGTTTTTTTAGCTTCCCCATACACCACATCTACTCCAAATATTAATAGTGTGAGGAACGCTGACTCAAGAGGATCTCTTATAAGTACAGACTCAGGAAACAGTCTCCCAGAAAGACAAAGTGACAAGAGCAATTCTCTTGACAAGGTAAAAAAACCCAAACCAAAATAAAACCCCAAAAGCATATTCCTAAAATTTTGTCCTAATTCTCATAAGAGTTAAATTCTCTGATGTCCATTGTGAATAGTCTTTCTAGAATAACTTCAGAGCAGTATTTTATGTAAGGTTTTCTTTTGCGAAATAATTATCTTGTGAACTCCTTTTGCATTGCATTTATTAAGCTGTTTTGCAGAAAATAGAAACAGATTTTCAATGTAGAGACATAAGCGAGCAGTTGTTTTTTCCTTAGATAGAGAAAGGTACTAGATAAAGCATATTGAATTTTACTTGAGGGGACCAAATTGTAGTTAGGACAGCTTCTTTGATTTTGTGGAGACCATCACTCCATCCTGTTCACAATATACTTGGCATTTTTAAAAGGCTGAAAAACTAGTTGCTGTGCTTTCTCTGGGTGATTTCTTTTATATTAGTTTGACTTTTCTAAATCATTTCACTTTAAAGCTGTTACAAATTAGGAGTTCTGGCTGCAGTAGCTATGAGGTATTCAGTTGTGTCTTTCTAGAGTTTGTGTTGATACTGCTCACGTTTCATTTTCTTAGAGATTGTTGTGCAAGTCACAACATGTTAACTCTTTCCCCTTGACTCTGACATGCCTTCGTGTGGCAGAGAGAGAAGCTTCTCAGAAGGCACTCTGCTCATGCTATATGCCCAAATGGAGAAGAAGAAGAAAATTCTCACCCTGCAAAGAAAAACCGTGTTACTATGGATTTTTCACTTCTGACAATTCCAACTTTGCCAGAGAAAATTTTGCATACTACTTTCTCTCTTCAGTTACAAGAAGTATCTGTTTTTTGTGCTTGGTATAGTTAAGCTTCTGAGTGAAGTGTGTGGTCAGTAGTTTTGCCACTTCTTTGCAACAGTTGAAACTCAAACCCAATATATTCAATTTAACTATGTAAAATATGTTTAAACGTCAAACCTGGAGTAGTTCACGCACGTGATTTAGTTTAAGTATAAAAATCTGATCAGTTGAAATATTTGCAGAATTTGAGTCTTGGGGTCCTTGACCAAGGTAATTAAGAAGTATCTTAAGTATACACTGTTGCTAAATGGCAATGCTGTCATCTATTACTTAGTTGTCATGCTGTTAATTACTAACTTGTGGTGTTTTTACCAAGTAAAAGGGTTTTCAAAGGAGTCAGCATCCTTTGAAAATTCTGCTCTGGTCTACCAGTTTAGGTAACACAGGATTTATGTTTTGCATGCTGTTAATATTTTTCCCAAATAATACTTGATCCTGGCTTTTTATTTGTTGCTTTCTGAACTTTCTTTCTAGTAGATCAGATGTTCAGTGCATGTTATCTTCAAGTTTTTGCTCATTGCTTGATACCATTACTGAAAAGCCATGTTTTTGTTCTAATTTTCTTTCAGAATAACCTGTAGCACTATACTTGTGGAATCAGAATAGACTGGAAGTATATCAATTTCTATATTAATATGTGCATACTTTGTAGGTTACTGGCATGATTTTAAATTAAGCTTCTGAGTAGCTGTAGTCCTAGTTTTATCCATGTACATGTTCAGCTATTTTAGTGGGAATATTATGTAATACTCTGGACCTTTTCTGAAAGTCTAGGAAACACAAATTCTGTTCCTGCTCTGTCACCCATTAATTGCCTGCTCCATTATAGTATCCTTAAAGCTGTATAGTAGCACCTTCTTGTTCACCAGAGATATTTCAAAGATTTTGGGTTTGGGGTCTTTAGAATCTGCACTAATCAGGCTTATAGAGGTGTCCATTTCCTCCTGAATAACTTCTGGCTGATATTCTTTATAGTTTCATATTCAATTTCACTGTGCATCCATTCAGTGACTAGTACAGGACAGATTTACACAGATTGTTTTGGGACAGCACAGAATGCATTAAAGGGCTCAGCAGTCAATGGATGTGATTGCTGTGAAGTGTTCCTTCATGGATTAGCATGTCTCCTGCTTTCAGTGAGGAGTATTCTTAGAAGGGTTGTTCTGCCCTTGAGGTACTGGCACTTCTCACTTTGTTTTAGAAACCAAATGCTTTTCTCTCTTGAGACTGTATTTGTATTTTTATTTTTTCTAATTTTGATACAAAGAATTTCTTCCAACACTGGTATGCATCCTGAAAAAGGTCATGAGGCCAACTGTAGAAACCAAAGAGTTGCACAGATCAATTATACCAGACTGTGGACTTTACAGAAAACTTATTAAATGTCTCATTCATTTTCAGTTTGCATAAGTGGCTTATTGAATGTGAGAATTAGGCACTTAAAAGAGCATAATCTGTATTTTAAGCTAACATTTATATAGTATGTCTTTAAAAGTTTCACGCTGAGGATTTTGTAACACTGGATTGTGTGGAAATTATTCTTTTACAGATAAGTCTTTGCCAAAAGTTCAGTTTATCTATTTTAACATTTTTATTTTTCAGGGTTTTTTTGTGGTACACATTTTGAAAGATCAGTTATAGAGTTTTTTTCTTTTTGGACAGACGACAGTGTTCAGCATTGCTGATAAACTTCCCACAAGTATAGTAATTGTATTAAAAAAAATGAAGCAGGGAGAGGGTTTTGGTTTGGTTTGGGTTTTTTGTTTGGTTTTTCAGGGGGGAAGGGAAGGAGGACAAGAGTAAGTTACTTAGTAGTAATTAATCTTCCAGAATGCATATTATTGCCATTTATGTATGTTTTCCTTGAGGTTCTTACATCTTTAAATGGAAGGAATTTTGTAGAGGTAGGCCTGTCTGCAGTTCAGGATAAAGTGTCTCCAAAAGCAAAGGAGCATATATGTATCACCTGACATTAGCATTTATTTTTAAATTATTTAATCTAAGCAGCAGGGGCATGCTTGATTTCTACAGTATGAGTGTCTATGTATAATTAACTTGATTAATAAACACTGTTAGGTAACTTTTCCTCTTACTCCTCTTTCTGGGGGAAAAAGTCATACAAAAAAGGAATTTAAATAGACAAAGGCAAAGAGGCTTAATTTGGTATACTTCATGTGTGTAACGTGTGTTTTAGTGACCTGGCTTCATGAAACATTTTTGTCTCCATTCTGAGATCCTCTTTCTGTTGCAGGAATTCAAAACAATTGAAATCATTTTAGTTTATTATCAGTTTAAAAACTCTTCAGCCAAAATACATCTGTTTTCTTTTCAGAACCAACAGAGCAGCACTTTAGGAAGTTCTGTTGTTCGATACGACAAACTTGATCAAGCAGAGATCAAAAGTCTGCTCATGTGTTTCCTTCACATTTTAAGAAGCATGTCAGATGGTAGGTAATTCCACCTGTTTTTTATAAATTCAAAGTGATAAGTTTTCAAAATCAGCAGAATATTTTAAGTGTAGGTACCGTGATGTGCTGCATTTTACAAATATGTATGATTGCTCAAATTAAACTCTGACTGAAAGAAACCTTGTAAGCATTACATACTCATTATTTCTTCTAAATGAGAGGCTAACTAAAGGACTTGTTAGGAAAGTGAGTATTTGTGTGCAAGTCTACAGTTTGGTCTGAAAAATGGAAATGAAGAATAATTCATTGTTCTCTGGAAGTTTCTCAGGCTGATAGAGTAGATTCTGTAGAACTTCCTGTATGACAAGGAACCAAATTATTTGATTGCTGTGTATATTTCCATTTCTGGAATGGGGATATTATTCTGGGTTTTTCATTCTACTGGGATGTTTGTGGATGATCCATTGAATTTTTGAAAGAGTCATCCTGGAGAAGGGTACAAAGATATAGAAATACTGCATGAATGGCACATCTTACTTTTTTGCTAGGATCATCCCTATCTGTGCTAAAACCGTTGACTTTTTCAGTTTGTGCTGTCAAAAGTAGTTAATTCATTCTCTGTGCCTATTTGGTTGTTAATTTTTAAAATTCAAGTTTATGTAGTACTTGAACTCTAATTTATTACACCTGTTAATCAAGAATGAGTATTGAAAAGTTAATAAATATTCAATATCCAATCACACCATTAGATTTTCATGTAATTACATTGATATTATTATATATAATTTAATTACAAAGAATAATAAAACTCACAAATATATTTTTCACTATTTTACACTGTAGAATATGTAAGGAGTTATCATATTTTCTTGGATATTCAATTTTAAACCACAGTGGGGATTTTTTTGGTCTCAGTTCTCCTGGAAAAGAACAAGCATCAAATAGACTTTGTCACACATCTCTGTAATAATTTTGAATTTTTTAGTTAATTTTGAACATTTTTAGCAAAAGAGACCAGGTCTTGGCTATGCAACTGCATGCTTTGTAGAACATATATAGCCATTTTTGAAAATTGTGGAAGGAAAAACTGAAACCTGTGCTGACTATTCGTAGTAAAACATCATAAATTAAAGAAAGAAGAAATCATAAATTTGCATTTAAAAAATGTTGAGACTGATCTGTAGAGAATCATGCTATAGGACTAACAGTCAAAAGTATTCTGAAGTCTTATATTTTTATAACACCACAATCACTATGGACTATGCAATTATTACCATTTAAAATATGAAATTGTATATTATGGATTAGATTAAATCATATTATAGACATTCATTTGGAGAATTGATACATGAATTTATATGATCATCTTCAAGGAAAACTTAAAATTGTTGTCTGTGCCCTGCAAGCCATTTATAGATTCTCTGAATCCTCAATATCTGAAAACTAAGAACTTGTGTTAACTATTGTATTTAAATTTTTTTGTGTTTGCTGCCTTTATCTTGTTTTTAATATTTTTCATTTTCCTAGATGCGTTGTTTACGTATTGGAACAAGGCTACAAAATCTGAACTCATGGACTTTTTCACGATTACAGAGTAAGTTTTTTGTTGTGCTTGTCATTAAATTGTACATTTCACTACGCTGCTAAAAACAGGACTGTGATTATAAGTGTGTGTATATGGGGGTTTTTTTGTTGGTTTTTTTTTTTTCTTTGAGTAATACCATCTTGATCTGTTCAGAAGTCCTCAATTTGATGTGCACAATTGCATGTCTGTCCAGTTCCATGATAATCTCTGGAATTAGACTATACAGAAGGGATCTCGGGAAGATCCTAAACAGCAAGTAGTGCTCAGAATATTGCTGTGCTCATGGAAGAGGTACCAACTGTCTTGTTACCTGTCTGCATTAAAATGCATCTTGTAATCTTAACTGCTGAATTTATATGGCTGCGTATCAAAATGAATTGAATTCTGTAACTTCAGAACCATCCTCCTAGCATTCCTCTTGTGTCTTCTGCTGTTCTATAAGGAAAGAGATATAGGATGAATCCAGTATTTGTTATCAATGGCTACACTCCATCTCTATGCACACTCAGTGTGTTTGTTCATGAGAACTGACTGATACATTAATAAAAAGTGAAGAAGGCAGTGTTTGCTTGAAGTGATGTACCACAGAAGCATTTCTACTTGCCTTGCTTGTTTCACTGGACTGCTTTCCCTTGTTTCTGTAGTAGAGGCTCAATGTAATATCAGTTTTTAATTATGTTATGGAATGTGCTAGTCAGGATCTCTCTCAGGAATACATTGTAGGTAATTTTAACTCATTATTTGAATACATCTGGTGTGATATTGATTGTACTAGAGACAGAACCAAACAAGTTAATGAGTCTACTTGGTAGACTCAAGCCTGAGGTATAAACTGTATATCAGTATTTTGACATTAAATTTTTATTATTTAAGGGCTGGACAGGAGTGGTTGGGATCAAATCAGTAGTCTCAAATTACTAATTATAAAAGAATATTTCCATCACAGTAGTAGTACATGGAATACAGAATAAAATTTGTAGTGAAGTGGATGATACCACAGTTCCTTAAACTAGAGCAGGAACAAGGCTCATACCTCTCCCAATTCTTAGAGTATTTTTCCAATGCAAATTAAATTCATTTTGATCATGCTTTTTATTAGTGAGGTCATTACAGTAGTTTCTCATTACGCTAGTAAGAGCATGATATGTAGGTGCTCACCATGCAGAGAACTTTTTCTGAAAAACATAGAATCTAAAAAGACAAGGAGATATCAAAAGGGGAATTGAGGTTAGTTTTTTAATAGAATGACAAGTTTTCAGAGGCAAACTGCATTCTGATTTTACAGTTTGGAGACAGCTAAAGCTACTAAAGGTCTGAGTATAAAATGGAGCTGTGTTGAAGTTATTATTTGCCAGTCTTATCTCTCATTCACAACTGGCACATGGAAGAGAGAGCCTGAAAACTGGCTTTCAGTTTGGATTTACACTTTAAAGAAGAACTTCTAGAACATTCTTGCCTGAGGAACAATGGAAGTTGCGTTAACTGTTCTGTATTATCAGAATAATTGCTTACAGTGTGAAAAGAGTAAAATAAAATTAGTATTGCAGCTTCCATTCACACCAGTTTTCTTGATTTGAAAGTGTGACTTTTAGTTTATTGGTCATTAGTGTTGTGGACTTACCAGTAGCATAGATTATTAATTATTATTGGGAATTTGTCTTTATCATCTTACTGTAAAACTGTATTCCTTTTAGAAAAATAGTTCTTTCAGAAACCCTGTTGTTATTCTGGAATCTGGAGACCTTAAATAAAACCCAACAAAACAGAAAAAATCTGTAACCAAGAGAGTTTAGACCGGGGTAGGAAGCAAAATGTTTTGCCCTTATTTTTAACCCTTATACACATTTTGCAAAATATGTGTTATGTATGTAATGTCTAGTTATCTCTTTGCTTCTCTCCTTCATGTTACTTGCCCTGGCTTCCTGTAAATAACTGTAAGCGTGGGCCACGTCTCCCATAATGAAATTTTATCTGTGAGACTCAGGACTAAGCCTTTCTTCTCTATAAGTATTAAAAATCTATAGAGGATATGGAGCACTTGATGTTTACAGTTTTCCAAGGTGGTTTTTTTTTTAACCATCTAGCCCTTCCACCTTGTCACTGTTAGACTCGTGCCAGTGGTTTTGATTCAGAGGTTTGAGATAGGTGTGCTCTGGAGGCAGCCTTATGTGCCTTTTGCTGTCAATCCCAGTTTGCCAAAAAACACCAACCATCTGTGGCTGATTTCAGAAGAGCCATGTTTACCATTCCTTGGCTTGGGGACTGGAAGAGAATTTTAAGGGTGGGAGAAATAAAGAGGTTTTATGACCTAGGAGTTTAAAGTTAAAAATAATAGTTGAATAATTCAAATGTACATAAATCTAGAAGAGATTGTTTCAAGTGTTGCTTCTCTGACCTATGTGTTCTCTGCAGAGTATGCTTACATCAGTTCCAGTACATGGGAAAACGATACATAGCCAGGTACTGTGTGGAATTTAAATTTCACTGTCTTGTTCACTAAGAATAATAGTGAGTACAATATGCTTTGAATCTCTGTTACAAATAAATTGGAGGAGTAAAAAAGTTACTGTGAAATGATATGTAACAGTTTGAAGTAAGTAACTTGTTACTCTATTAACAAATCTGTATCCTGTCTGAAACTATGGTATCTTTTTAGGAATGATCTGTGTGGTGTTTATCATCAAGTACTTTAAAATCCATCCCTTAAATGCTATCTTTTACCGCATTTTTTCCTTGAAATAGTCTCTTTGGGAAAGAAATTTTATGTTTTGTTTCATTTATTCACGTGACCATAAAACCATGTATATTGAAATGGTTTAGAAATTTTATATATGTAGTGTTTTTACTGTAAGATGATTAGTGAACATTCCAACGCTGCTGTTTCTTGATTTGAAATCCAAGGAAAATCTGTAGGAGTCAGAAACTTTTATTAAATTATTTTAATATCTTTACATTAACATGGTTTTTTATACAAAGTAATTTTTAAGAGAGTAAAATATAGCAACTTGTTTAGACCTTGCATTTAGTTGACATAATAGTACTGTTATAATTATACTGGTGGGGTTAAAGTACTGGACTTCTTGAAATCAGTGAGAAAGTTGTTGTTGACTTTGAGTGGTAAAGCATTCTAACTATAATGTTAGCTTTTTAGTTTTTAATTTAGATATGTGAATCTCTATCTCCTTGGAGATTTTTCAGAAAACAAAAATCTCGTCTCTGTTCACATACCCTAAAAAAAAATAAAAAATAAATCTGGCTTTGTTAAGGTTTTGATTGTTTCCTTTGTATTCAAATGTACTCCAAACTCTGGATTTAGAGGAGTCTGTAATTTTCAGTCTTTTTGCAAAAGTTATTCCAACTAATTTGTTTGACTAGTTGTTGTGTAGACGACACTATCACACTTCCTGTTTGTTTACTGATCACCTGGTCTGTGTACTGCATGTTAACACTGAAAATGTTAAGCTATTGAAATCATCTGGTGTTCTGCAGAAATACTGAATTTTCCCAGTAAATGTGGCTTTCTAGTCTTTCACATTGTCATTACACTGAATGCACGCGCTCTTAAAATACACAAATGACAGAATGAAAGGGAACAGGGAATTCTGTAATTCAAGCACTGGTTTTCATTTTTCGTCAGCTCTGGTGGTGGTACACAATACAAAGTTAGGCTGTACTGATTGCTAACACAGATCACTTTTCTGTTTTCTTCATTTGATTGCTGCAAATTTAACAAAGTCTATGGCTCTTCTCCCTTCCTGCTTGGGTAAGAAGTACATGATAATATCTCAGTTAACTCCTGCTCTCCTGTTGCATGTGTGCTTTCTAATTTTGCTGCCATGTGTCCTTCTAACTTTTTTGCTAAAATTTTTGCAATCAAAATAGAGAATTCAGTTTTGGGTTCTGAATATTTTCAGAATATTTATGTTCTCAAAAAAATTTGTATTTTCAAAAGCTCTGAAGTAAATTTTGCGCTTCAAGAGTGACTGCTTGTGTGCTTTTGCTTTCATGCTTTGAGGTTTTAAGAGTTTGCTGTAATGCTTTTTTTTAAGCTACCTATTTTTGTTTTATAAAGAAAACAGTAAATAGGTTGCATTATAAATCTCTCTATAAAACTTCTTGTGCTTAACTAACAACACTTCCTGTCTTGCCGCAGTTTGACACGTCTAACTTTTGCTTCTATCCCATTTCACCCATCTTGCAGGAACCAGGAGGGGTTAGGATCCATAGTTCATGATCGAAAATCTCAGACATTGCCTGTTTCCCGTAACAGAACAGGAATGATGCATGCCAGATTGCAGCAGCTGAGCAGCCTGGATAACTCTCTCACTTTTAACCACAGTAAGTCCCATGACATGATAACATTCATCGTCCTCAACCAGTACCACAACACCAGAGACAGGTCCCAGAGCCATACCAGTGCGTTTCAATGACTTTTACTGTTCTAGGTCAAATGAGTAGCTGCAAGCAGTCGATGGTCTGTTCTCGGCTTTATGATAGAACAATCAATGCTGGCTGATGCCATAACATGGAGCATGGTTAACTACAATGTATTTTAAAACTGATAATTTTTTAAAATTATATACACTTCAAAATTGTGCTTCACGTTGTTACAAAATTTACTTCTTTTTTTTTTCTATTTGCTTTATTAAGTTCATTGTTTTCCTCCCACTTGGTCTTATGAATTACTAGTCTACAAGTAAATATATACACTTGGACCATATCTCCATGTTTTGACATCCCCTAAGAGAAGTAAGTTTCTTAGAATTTCTACGAAGATTGTGAGCCCATGATTTGGTTTGTCTGGAAGTGAAAAAGCGTCCAATAATGAAGTGATTTTTCTGTTTTCAGTGTGAGAAAGATATCAAGTATTCTTGGAATTTCTGTAGACAATGGTAAGATTTAATCAGGTTGAAGTCAGCTTGTATAAGACTGCTGTATTAAAAACTAAATCTGCTTCTGGCCTATCTTTTCAAACATGCTGCTTCTAAATTGCAAAGTATACTGTATATAAAATATTCTAAAGCACCATTTTTCAATTTTCAGCTTCAAAAAACAATGAAACTGGTTGACTAATCCAGTAAAATACAACACTGGTACTGAACAGAATTGCGTGCAGGAAAACAATTATTTGAGTTAACTGTATGTTCACTGTGTTCATTCTTTGATTTCCCAAAGCATATCTGACTGTCCCTTAAAATCTTTTAGCTCTCTATCCATAATATAAAGCAATTATATTATGTTATAATATATTATATAGTTAGCCTAATTGCAGAAGACTTATCACAGGCTTGTGTAAAACTGGAAAAAAAAAATCTCACAAAACATCTGTTCATAAATGCATTATCACATCTCTTTAAATATAAGAAATTAAATTGCTTGCTTTTAAAAATGTCAGACAAGTATATAGCTGTGCAAATTACTTTTTTCTTTTTGCAATCAGTCTACTGCTGCTATATCATAATTTCTATATGATTGTTGATATGCAAAAGAAAGCTTTTACACTATGGGACTACACATTCAATACAGTACAATAGTCTGTAGATAAAAAACAATTCTTAGAAAAGAATCTCTGGGAAATCACACATCCCTGTGCAAAGAGATTTCATACTTTTAGAACTCGATAATGTTTATTGATTTTTTAGGAAACAGCGAGCTGAAAGATTTTAATAAATGCATGTTTATGTAAAAAGAAACTTTCTTTTCTTTTCCATCTGAAGGAAATTATGAAGGAAGGTGTCTCATTCACATAATTTTGTGTAAAATGATAATAGAGGTTTTTTTAATGGACATTTAATGAAATCAGGATATTGCACCTTGTATTGACCAAGGTTTTACAAATTGAAAATATGTTGCTGTAAAAGTCAGTCAAGTGTGAAATTGATTTTTATATCTTTGGTCTTGCTGTTGTCTAACTTTTAGTTTTGTTTAGTTGTCAGTCTGCCTGTATCATGTATCCAAAGTAGTGTCCAGATCTTCAATAATCTTGTGGGTATTCTGTATGGGATATATAAAGAAAGAAAGTATCTGGTGGAAATAGTTGCTTTACTTGTTTCTAAAATCAAGATTCTTTGGCAAGACAGTTGTCTGTTAGTGTAAATTATCAACATATTTTCTCCCTTTCTAATCATCTAAGCAATCAATTAAACTGAAATAATGGTGTAAGTGATATATCTTACCTCTGAGAAATTTCGGTATAGCTTTGTTCTTGAAGAAACAATATATAAATCTAAAGAAACTGGCTGTTATGGGTATACATGCGTAGTTTAGCCAGGGAAGCAAGAAGGTGCAGAAAGTACTGGCCAGGGGTCATTATAAAAGAATATGTAACTTTTTCCATTCTTTCCTTGATCTCAACAAGTTTGTCATCCATGTAATTGATTTGGTGATGCTAAGTTGACTATAAATCTAACATATAAACATGATCCAGACCAAATTTTTATAAAGCACCTTGGGCACATTTGTCAGCCTGGTGCTTGAAGACTGATGTTAGGGAACATAAGGGACATATTATAACAAGTGCTGAAGCAGGATATGTTTTTTTTATTATTAAAATACAGTACGGAGCTAGAAGCAATAGAATGTTTTTATTAAATACAGAGCTATTACATGGTATTGCTACAAGTGCAGAATTCATTACTTGGGTCTTAAGCTGCATATAAGTAGGTGATTGTATTCCTGCAGCTCTTACTGTTTTGTATTTTCATCATGGTTGACTTGTGATTAACTTTGAGACCATTATAACATCACTAAATTACCAAAATTACGTATTTTCAGCTATAACTTCATCCTACTGCAGTACTTATTTTATGAATATATATATGTGTATATATATAACTGTACCTTTATATATATACATTTGAGATATCACATATTGTTTTAACTGCTGTTTAATGCTTCTATTGTTGACATTCTTACTTAATATATTTTATGATCACGTGCAAATTATGTTAGAATAACTATATGTCTATATTTGAAAAATATTTAAATGAATATGAATTATTTTTCTGCATTGAAGACTAACTTCTGTCAGGCTTTTACTTGTTAATCTTTTCCTAGTTCATCAAGTCTTTTGGAAATAAGAAACATTTAAATGAGTGTATCCAGCACTTACACTTCGTTTGGAATTTCTGTAGGCTATGGCCATTCAGATGCAGATGTCCTTCACCAGTCTTTACTTGAAGCAAATGTTGCCACCGAAGTTTGCCTTACAATTCTGGATACTCTATCATTATTCACGATGGCTTTTAAGGTTTGTTCATGACTTGATGTTAACTTCTCCCATAATTATCTTTGAGAAGAAATATTTTTAAAAACTATTTTTAATTACATTTTACAGTCTAGTAATATAGCATTGTATTTTTAGCTTTTCTAACATTGTATTTCATTATTGTATCATGTAAAAGCTGATAATATATCAAAGCAAAATGCTTTGGCTTCAGTTACACATTATACACAGACTCCATACTGTTCAGCAGTAATCTGTGGGGAAATCTCCTTCCTCATCCGAACTGCTTAACAATATTTCTAGAAGTTTTAGTGTCTACCTCATATTAGTGGTAAAAGTGTCTTTTAAAGGCCTCATGAGGTGAAAGATCTATTATATGGCAAAACCGTATCTGGATACTGTCAGACTTTTATATTGAACTTAGCTGATTATTACATTAATTGAACTCATTAATAGTGATTTGTGTGTGTTCCTCATCTGTAACTTTTTTTTCAGTTTGTCCACTAATAAATCTTCTTTTTT
This sequence comes from Lepidothrix coronata, assembly GCF_001604755.1. Lineage (NCBI taxonomy): Eukaryota > Metazoa > Chordata > Aves > Passeriformes > Pipridae > Lepidothrix > Lepidothrix coronata. Next base: position 3,337,785 of record NW_016690268.1, on the reverse strand, counting down.
TTAGTTGTATCAGTTACTGTAGCTCTCCCATGGAATCTTTATATAGCATGCCCATTTACTTACCCCTCTGGTCTGTTTTTTTGAGATTTTCCAGACATTAGAGGTGAAGCTATAAAAAGGAGAGATGATAGAGATGATAGTTTTAGTTTGTTTCTCCACTAATTAATTAGAGCAGTGTATCCATGTCCTTGCTTGAAGAATCAAATTTAGTGTCTTACCTAGTTATGAAAACATGAGCTTATTTATAATGAGATTCCTTTTATTAGTAATTTAATTAAATAGAGTTTAGAGCCAGTTCTGTCCACAGATCTTATGACAGAATTGAAAATGAAGAAACCTAGTTATAAAGATTTAAAGTAGAAGAAACACTAATCTTTTAATTATCGACCCATCATGCCTGGAATGACAATCCTTCAAGGCTATCTGTGTGTTTTATGTTGAGAAAGTAGGGTAAGAATATGCCAGAATAGTCTCAAAAATCCAAACAGAACAGGTAGGAGAATCAGGAGCTTCTGTTCAATAAACTGCACTAAAATACATAAAATCAGAATCTTGGGATGTTTTGGGTTAGAAGGGACCTTCAGAGATCATCTAGTTCAACCCTCCTGCATGGACAGAGACACCTTTCACTAGACCAGGTTGCTCAAAGCCCCAACCCCCGGCCTTGAAAACTTCCCATGAAGTGGGCATCCACAACTTCTCTGGGCAACTTATTCCAGTGCCTCACCACCTTCACTGTAAAAAAAAAATTCCTCCTTATGTCCAATCTGAACCTACCCTCTGCCCACCTGGATGCCTGTATGTAGTAATGACAAAGAAGAGTGGAGAGTACAGAAGTGAGTTTCAGAAGGTGCAAGACCTTGTAGAATAATGTTGTAGTAGGAGGAACTGCTATGGGAAAATTCCACCAAAGTGAGTTAATACTTTGAGTGTGCCGCTCAAATAACTTTTAGTAGGAATTGATTTAGCTAACTGTTACAACCTGGTTTAGAAGCTCCACGCTTTACTTGGTGTTACACTTATTTCAGGCTTCAAGAGATTTTGTTTACGCAAAGCCTTTTGATTCTTTGGTACCTTGAGTTCACATCTGGAATAAAACTGCACATTTTTCTCTAAGAGATTTCTTACGATTTGTTGAGAAAATGGGTTTTGGCGGAAAGGATTTAACAGAAATAACATGCAACTTCTCAAAAGCATTACAACATGTTACTGACACTAGCAAGCATTGCTATAGTAAGCGAACCTTTGTTACACCCAGCAAACACAAACTTAAGTGAAATACCCATAACTTAAGTGAATTAGCCTGGAGAAGAGGAGGTGCAGGCGTAGACCTCATCACTCTCTACAACTACCTGAAAGGAGGTTGTAGCCAGGTGGGTATTGGTCTCTTCTCCCAGGCAACCAGCAGTAGGATAAGAGGGCACAGTTGTAAGCTGTGCCGGGGAGATTTAGGTTGAATATTAGGAAAAAATGTTTTACGGAGAGAGTAATCAGGCATTGGAATGGGCTGCCCAGGGAAGTGGTGGATTCATCGTCCCTGGAGGTTTTTAAGATGAGACTGGATGTGGCACTTAGTGCCGTGGTCTAGTGTTGGATCAAGGGTTGGACTTGATGATCTCGGAGGTCTTTCCCAACCCAGTTGATTCTATGATTCTATGAAATACAGACAAGTTGCCCACAGTAGTAAAGGAAGAGAGATTTAGAGAAGAAAGAAGAAAGAGAGAAAGAGAGGAGAGAGGCGTATTTACCACTCTGGAGGTTACATGTTGACAGGTCAGGAGGGCAGAGGCCAAGGGGGATGGAGACCCCATGCATGTCTATTTATAGACTCTCGCTCTTGTGGCCACTCCCTCTATGCGGGACCTTTGGCTGACTGCCACTCACTGTCCCCCCAGCCGAAGTCAGGGGTGCCACAGCCACTTAGATTCTCATGGGGACGCGATGTGGGCGGGCCACCAGGCAGCCTAATTGGCAGCCCGGCCACATGGCTTTCCCTGCCATGTGCTCTGCATGGTTGCACCATGTTGGCTGCAGGCCTAGGCCTAGCCCCTTCACACCCCCCTCCACACCCATGGTTTATTCTACCCATCAGTCAAATAATCCAGTGAGATACAAATTCAGTCTCTAACATTAACAACTGATAAAAGTAATTGTGTTCTGTAAGTCTATTCAGAAGACAACACTTTCTTTATAAGCAAAATCAACAAAGTGTTAGAAATATCTAATGAAAATTCAAATATGTTTGTATTATTAAACATCTTGGTAATACTATGCAGATTATATTTTTTAAATGTCCTGCTTTTTGAAGATCTGTGTATGTTCTTAGTGTAGTATAAATGTATCACTGTACAAAACTTCTAAATTCTCACTATCAATTTTAAGAATCAGCTACTGACTGATCATGGGCATAATCCACTGATGAAGAAAGTATTTGATGTATACCTCTGCTTCCTTCAAAAGAATCAGTCTGAAACAGCATTGAAAAATGTCTTCATTGCTTTAAGGGCACTTATTTATAAGGTAAGAAGTTTAAAAAATTTAATCATCAAGTACTTGTCCAGTTCTTTAGTTAACAATATACTATGTAAGAATTTAAGAAGTAACATCCCAAATTAAAATTGTCAGTAATAAACAACAGTGTGGAATACTTGTCCTTTGAGTTGCTATAAAAACTGTTTTGTGTCATAAACTACTCTAACTCCTGTTTTTTTCCACAGTTTGAGGATATGAATATATTTGTATTTTTCTTGACATTTTACCAAGACTTGAAGCTAGTTTTAGTGAATAACTTCTTTCTTTTCTTATTTTTCCTCAGTTTCCTTCTACATTTTATGAAGGTAGAGCTGATATGTGTTCTGCACTGTGCTATGAAATTCTGAAGTATTGTAATTCCAAACTGAGTTCAATTCGTACTGAAGCTTCACAGTTACTGTACTTTTTAATGAGGAATAATTTTGACTACACAGGGAAGAAGTCTTTTGTTAGAACACATCTGCAAGTTAGTATATTTTCTTTGTTTTTCTGTGGTTTTAAATATTGTATTTGTAGATGCTCAGTTGCATACCAGCATGCAAAGCCCTGTCAGATAAAGACATAAAAGATATTATTAAGTGTTCAAGCAAGGCTGGTACTAAGAGTAAGAAGATGGCAATAAAAGTATGTTCAGTACAAGGGAATACTTAGAAACAGTTGAATGATCCTCTGTTTCATGGGAAACAATTTTTATTTGTCAGTGGCAAATGTTGTTTGTAGATGTTATTTTGATTGTTACATGGCATACCCCATTGTGTCTGAAGAAGGAAAGGAATGCAGCAACATGCATGTAAAAGTCTAAAAACAAATAATTGGAAAACTGTGTGTTCTGGCAAAGCTGGGAACACTAGTTTGCCAATTTAATGGCCTCTTGCTAGTTTACCTGGCAGTCAGTCTTTAAAGCAAAGGATGCTTGTGCATTCAATTACACAAGGCTGTTTCTGCTTGCCCATGTTATTGTTCAAGTAATTTGGAAAAAAACCACCAAACATTACTTTATTTAAGAGAATAATTTTTCAATTAAAAAGAACAAAACTTCCTTTGTAATTGCTTCATACGTACATCTCAAGGGTATTTCATTAAATATGCTCTAACAAGATATTTGTTTCTGTCAAGGTTATTATTTCAGTAAGCCAGCTAATTGCTGATGTTGTTGGAATTGGAGGAACTAGATTCCAGCAGTCTCTTTCCATCATCAATAATTGTGCCAATAACGACAGAATTATAAAGGTCTGTTTTTATTCTTATTTCCATACTGTAGAAGGATGCTTGAAGGCTCTTTCACAGCATCGTTTGCAATTACGTTTTATCATTTTATTATGCAAAGAATAGGAAAGGTAGTAGTTAACCCAACTTTTTCATGTTTTAGCACACTACATTCCCATCTGACGTTAAGGATTTAACAAAACGGATTCGTACAGTACTGATGGCTACAGCTCAGATGAAGGAGCATGAGAATGATCCAGAAATGCTTGTAGACCTCCAGTACAGCTTGGCAAAATCTTATGCTAGTACACCTGAACTAAGGAAGACGTGGTTAGACAGCATGGCAAGGATCCACGTTAAAAATGGAGATCTTTCAGAGGTAAGTTGAAAAAAAAAAATCAAACTAGTTATAGATTTGTAATAAGCTTAAGCTTATCTTTTTAGACATTGAATGTATTATATGTAGTAGTTAGGGTGCAATGTAATAACTATTTTTAATAAGTTTTAATTGTTAGTAGATTAGTTTCAATAGCTGATAAGTTTTTGTCCTACCCAAGTATACCTGTAAGTAATTTCTGATTATTAATGCAAGGAACTTGTTTAATTGCTGTAGCTATTGCGCTACTAAGAATGGAATGCTCAATGCAAGCCACGGAAGACACAGGCCTTCTGCTTAAAAATAGCTTTGTTATTAGTTGCTAAAACACTTAAAGCCACTCCCTGAGTTCCCCTCCAGTTGCCTTTATAGAATTAGCTATTACAGCTGTTACAGACTGCGTACTAGAAAAACTCCTAATATTCTGAAAATTGACAAATAACTTCTTTTGTTGTTTGAAAAAAGAAAGCTATCTGATTCCACTGTGCTGTTAAAATATTTAATTCTAGCAAAAAGGGGAATTGAGATTTGGAATTTTTATATGTCTTTATGTAAGTATTTTATCTGGATACAGATGAATTTTGTCTCTTTCTAGAAGTTTGTTCCATCTGAAAGTAAATCTCTTCGTATGATACCACTGAGTTTCATAAATATCTGTTAAAATTAGCATCATGTAAGCAAGTAAATATCTCCAGGAAATAAAAGGTGCTATCTTCCTAATTCAGATCTTAGCACTAGAATTCTCTTCTTCTATATGGTAGCAACACAGAAGGTGTATACAGTACTCTGTTACTAGCTTGTCTTTTGAAGGGAACAACTTCAGCTTTCTCAGAAGACAAGCTCTTTTAGTCCTTTTTAGGTCTGTTTTTGATTATATTAAAATCTTAGAATCTTTGACTATACAACTAGATGAGGTTGTCTGTAAATCACCAAGCTCAACCCTATACAAAGTATGTATTAGAATTTCTGGGAGATTCTTACCTTTTTCCTTTGCCTCCCTTGTCTGAGATTGCGCAGCCTCAGTAAACATATAAACAGTTCAATTGATAATTACAGTTAGAATAACACTTCGCTGAAAGCCTAAACCTCTTTAGTAAAATAAGAATCTTGAATCTTTGGGTTTTTTGGTCCTTTCTCTGGAGAAAGGTGGCCAATGTCAACTTCGTAAAACATCTCAAGTATCTGAAGATTTGTCTGTTCCCCTTCTTTTTCTTCTGTTGTCCAAACTACACCAACCAATTTCAATTCATAGATCAGATTCAAATTCATAGATAGATTCAAATTCCGTTCATAGATCAGATTTCTTGGTTTTTGCTGCTTTCAAATGGTCTGTCACTGGTTTCTTCTACATTTTTCTAGGTCTGAAGCCAAAAGGCAGACAAAACAGGTTAGCAGAAGAACCACCAAATGTCGACTAGAATAATTAATAGCTTTTTTGTTTCACATAACACTTAAAATACATCCCAGGAAAGATTTGTCTGATTTTATTACAGCATGATGTTCCTACATTGTAATTTGTGATCCATGATCACTCTTAGATTGAGTACTGCTGCCCATGTTATTCAGTGTTCTGGTAAAGAAAGAGCGAGCGCACTTGCACAGTTATTGTTTCGCATAAATGAGGTGGAGAATTTTTACAGTAGTCATAGGACATCTCCAGCAAAAAACTGAAGAAATTGTCTTATTCTAGGATTCTTCTTATAGATGTCGTTTTTAATAGTTCTGTTTCAATGGTATTTTATAAGATTACTATTTCTGTTTTAGGCAGCAATGTGCTATGTCCATGTAGCAGCACTGGTTGCAGAATATCTCACAAGAAAAGGTATGATTTTGAAACCTTACTTTATGGTGTGTATTTTCTTATTATAGTCTAGGAAAATCAATAGTTTTATCTGAGAAAGTTGTAGGTATTTCATTTTTCACCAAGGAAAAAATTCTGACCTACCTAGGTAGCTTAATCACATATTTAAGAGTATACTTGCATTTCTAAGGGGCAGCATTGCAGATGAAGGTGAAGTAAAATTTTTAGGAATGTAAAAATTTTAATTTTACACCAGAGCTGCTAATTGCTGAATTCAGATCCTCTCTAAAGCAAACTTAGCAGTGAATATTCTTGTTCAACAAGCAGTCTCTCACTGCCTATAGGGAAACAAGGCATTGCAAGAGAAGTCAAAATAAATTTGTACAGATTTTCAGGTGCTCAAGAGGTGATAAGAATGCTCAGAATGCTTCACCTGTCTTGGTACTCTGTGCTAGCAGCTCTCTGTAAAAGCGGGTTCTGATGACCCGTGAGATAGGGTAGAAAATTGTCCTTCATCCATAGGGTGAACCCATCAGAAGGGTTCTCAGTCAGGGATTTGAGAAAAGAAAAGCTTATATGGATTTTATTAAGAAAAATACAATTTTAGGAGGAAAATTCAGGAATCTGTTAAGACTGATTATGATATTGAGCTAGTGTTTTGGTTTTGTGGGCAAATCCACGTTCACAGCTTTTTAGCTTTGCCTTTGCATGACACTTGAAAATGAAGCAAAGTCACGAGTCTAAAAGATACCTTTTCTCCATTCCTTTTGAGCTTCTTGCCAAATACTTTAGTGTATAGGCTATCTCCTCTGCCCCAATGATTTCAGAAGCTTCTGAGACCAAATCTGGAATGAAGTTGCTTGTCAAAGTTACTATGTCCTGTTGGAAGCCTGATAGTAACTGATAATTGGTGATAATCTGTATTAGTTTGTGAGTCCTTTGGGTGATCTGGTATTTTTGTATACTGTCTTATAAGACTTATTTCCACTCAGTAATGTAAAGGGTCAAACTTCTACCTGTGGTTTTTCCAGGAGCCAAAAAACCCCATGCATATGGTGCAATCATTCAATAAAACTTCTGGTCAGATTCCTACCTGAACAGAACGAATCTTTGTAGGAAGGAGCGGTGAAATAAATATGTGCAAATCCTTGTGCTTCCATACTATTTAGTGATTGTTCTTGAGGCTTTAATTAATAGTTTTTGGTCAAAAATCCTGGTTTCTTAATTCAACAATCTGATGTAATGAAAAAAGAGCTAAACA
>NW_016690268.1:3090755-3330514 GCF_001604755.1 Lepidothrix coronata | reverse complement strand
CATCCTCTGATCATCTTGTAAAGTTAATGTCAGTCCATTCATAGCATTAAGACTGGAAAAACTGATATGCCAGAGCCTGTTCCTGTACACAGTTCAAGCATGACTTCACAGTAGTTTAATTAAATACTGTAAAAGGTACTCTGAGTACCTTAGGGTGGAGTAGATTAGTCAGAAGTTTAAGAAAAAGTAGGAAGATTCAAACTACTTATTTTGGTAGGTAAGAGTCCACATATTAACATTACTGGTTTCTTCAAACCTATTTATACATACAGAGTGATGTGAGGTCTTGTATTTTAATTATGCAGTGGGAGACTGATCTGTTTATTTATTTGTTTGTTTGTTTGTTGGTAGGTATATTTAAACATGGTTTCTGCCTTATCAAGAATCACAAAATGGCCCAATGTCATCCTGCTGAAGAAAAGTAAATTTTTCTGTATTTCTTTTTTAATGCCAGGGATGTTTAGGCAAGGTTGTACTGCTTTCAGAGTAATCACACCAAATATAGATGAAGAGGCTTCGATGATGGAGGATGTTGGAATGCAAGATGTTCACTTCAATGAAGTAAGTAAACATAAAAGTGTTAGAATTGATGCACGTGGAAGTGCTGGGCATTTGTGTGAATTTTATGTTTCAGTCTGGAGACTGACTAATATGAATGGTATAATAATTGTTTTCTTAGCCACTACGTTTATCCTAAAACAGAAATAAAAAATATCTGTGAGCTGTGCCAGCTTCAGAGAATTTATACATGTATTTTAAATAAAGCACTAGTACATCAACTCAGTACCACTTCTGGGAAAAAAGTAAACAAAATGGGGTTTTATGCTATTTGACTGGATGAACATTAATGTGGCTTATTTATTAGAGTTAGCAAGATCTATTGTTTTTTAAAACTGACTTTCATTTAGAGTGTTACTGCACCAACAATCATGAAAATGTATTCACTGTTTTTTGCTGTTTACAGTTTCCCTAAGCAAATATACCATAACAATGGAAGTGGTTTTCCTGACACCAGACTTGTGTTTTTTCTGGCCTTGTGTCTTTGCTGATCCGTCTGTGCTAGTAAATTTTACTAGTAAAAAGCCTATATAAAAATATTTTAAATAATCTTGCTCATGAAGAGCTACATGTACACTATGTATTTGCTAGTATACTTGGGGAAGAGTGGGATGGCCCACTACTTGCAGTAGCTGTGTTGGAAAAATCCCTGGTGTGTAAACATAATTGTACAATAAAAATATTTTCTTTTGTGTTTTAGTTAGTGTGCGGCGAAGCCGTATGACAAAATTATTTGATTGTGCAAACTGTGGCTGTACTAACAGATTTAGAAGGAACAGATAAAAGACCCAGTGGTTCAAGCCTGGACTTAGGCCTAGGGTACCAGTGTTTTAGCCCTAAGTTCTGGTACTATGGCTTAGCAGCCACAGAAATTGTTGACTTGCCTTCTTCTGGGAAGGCAGGAGTTTTGATTACTTGAAATGGGAAATGTAGTGCTTTTTTCTTTCCAACGATAACCAATAGCAGATTGTTTTGTGGTTTGATTTTTTTTTAATTTATGTGCTATTTTTTTTAAATCACTGATTCTCCTGATCCAGCATGGAATTTAGCATGTTACTCAAAGGAAAATGCAATCTGCTCTAAGTTAACAAAGAGCAGGAATTCTAGTGAGTACTGCTGATGGAAAGTTTTGTTTGAAATTCTTGTCAGTGTTTCCCTGCCAAACCATTTGTCAGAGTTAAATTCTTTTGTACTTTTTTTTAAGTTGGAGTGGCTTTATTCTTTTTCTCATTAGTCAGTCCCTGCAAAAACAATATACTGCTTTTTCTGGGTCATTGAACCCTACACAAATTTATTTCCATCTCTCAGTATTTCCTTGGAATGGAAGTAAGCCAAGAGTGAAATTATAAGCCTGTATAGCTTGCAGAAGTATCAAACCAAGCCAAATTTCATTTCTCCCTGCATGCAACCCTTTCTAAACTTAACCATGTAGTAATCTAACTGATTAAATATTGAAAAAACTTACTGTTTTTCAGATAACTTCTAAAAGTTATCTGAAATGTGGGAAGAGCAATAAGAGGGAAGAAGTAATAATAGTAATGAAGAGTAATAATCGGGAAGAACTGTTTGGGTTTAGTAGACTAAAAATCACGGATAAATTATGATTGTTAGTATTTTACAGAAGTACTTCAAAACAGGTAGTCTAGTTGCTTAAGGAATAGGAACATATTCATTTGTGTTCATAGGTAAGCAGAACTGTATTTGTCTAAGAAAAAAAAATGACAGATCAATTGGTTACAGAAGGCAGAAAGCAGAAACATATCTTTCAAGCTGTATTTTACTACTACTGAACAAAATAATGCTCTGATGGGAATTCTTCCTGTATGGGGTAACAAGGCATATGGAATTTCTTTTTTAAAACTTGAGATTTCCCTGTTTTCTAGTTACTTCAGAGTTAAATCTCCAAAAGAGTAATTACTGGTATTGAGGGATCAGGGGAATCTCTTCTTTTTTCTAAAAGGGACAAAACATCTTTCATATTCTCCAGTTTATATAAAATCTTCCTAATTAAGTGAAATTTGTCTTAAAACTTCAGGTAGTTTCTCATTTTAAAACTTTAAAATTTTAGAATTCTCAATTTATTTCTCATTTTAAAATAATTTTCTCTCAGGTCAGGGTTGACCTGACTTATTTCCTAAGCTAGCCAGTTGAAAGAAACCGAAATTTAAATTTGGGTGTTGTGTGGTTTTTTGGTTTTGTGGGTTTTTTTGTTTTTTGTTTTAACAAAGCTACTATGTTTGTTTTGTTAAGCAGTTGTTTACCTATGACATTCCATGAGAGGCTTTATTCTAACTTGCAGATGGGTAAATGAAAGAGCCTTACAGGAATGCAGTAGCCTCTCAAAGTTGTACAAAGACAAGTGCAAAGCCTTGCACCTGCAGAGAAAAAAAAAAGGCAAAAAATCAATATGGGCTGAGCAGCAGCTCTGCAGAAAGACCTGGAAGTTCTAGTGGACAAGGGGTTAAATGGGAATCATTGGTGTGTGGAAACAAAGGCCAACTGCATGCTGCATTGTATTAGAGAGAGGATTGAGTCAAGAAGTGGAGGGAAGTGGGGTTTTTCCCTTTTACTTAGTATTTTTGGAACCCCATCTCTAATCATGTGTCTAGCACTGACCCCCAAAAGTCAAGAAAGGTATCAACAAACTGGAAAAAATCCACCTCCTAAGGTGGTTAGTAGAAGAATCAGACTGTTCCAAGAGGTGCAGCATTAAAAAGCAAGAGGCTGTTCTCACAGGTTACGAGGGAAACTGCTTGAATATATGAAAAAAAACTCTTCCCATGAGAATGGATAAGCTTTGAAACAGGTGGCTCAGAAATGTTGTTCTTTTTCTCCCTTCTATCAGCTCTCCCACTTGAAGCTTTTGCTCTTTATGTGAAAACAGAATTTTACTGCTTTGCTACATTTGGGTGCCCTCTGGTGTCTGAGTTAAGACTCATGTCATAAAACAGTGTGGACATCCCTTGTGGTCCAGCAGTGACACTGGTCTTTCAGTTCCCACCACTTGGTTGCTGAGGATGGAGATACTGAGGAGTCTGTGCCCCCCCGTAATCACTGGGGGAAAGGAGATGTTTTAAGCTCTGTTGCAGCACACGGATAAGGGTAGCATTTTTTCAGTCTAATTTATGCTTTCAGTATTAAAGTTGACTTTTCGTAGTGATGTCTTTATGCCGTCTTAGTCTTCTACCAAAGGGAGGTGATGGAATAGAGTAGCATTAGATCCTTTCTAAGGATAAAAGGAGTTACTTCCAGCTTCTGGCTTCACCACTGTGATGTAAGAATGGTACAAGAAGGTCTAAAGAGTATCTAAATGAAAAATGCTGTTTGTGGTAAATATAAAGATTACGTATGTACACTCAAACCCTTCTGTCTTGTTTTGTTTCCTTTGCAATTTTTGATTGCCAAAATAATTTAAATCACTATGTGTAGATAATTATTGTGAGGCAATAACTTTGATATAATTATTTGCTGTGCTTCTCATGAGTACTGAATTGGTTTACATTTTCAAATGTGTATCCAAATATAGGATGTGCTGATGGAATTGTTGGAGCAGTGTGCTGATGGACTCTGGAAGGCAGAACGCTATGAACTCATTGCTGATATATATAAACTTATAATTCCCATTTATGAAAAACGGAGAGATTTTGAGGTACTAAATTCATCATAAGTAATATCTATGGAAGAAAAAATATCCTGAATTTTCTAGTCATAACTGCATGATGCATTGGACATCACAGGAGTATTAAAATTGTAACTGAAATTTAAATGTGTTGAAATTTTTGTTTTCTTTTTAATAATTAAAAATGTTTTTCTTTAAATATAAATAATTAAAATTACTCTTGCATATTGTCATTTGGATACAAGTGCTAAACTTATTACTACCATTCAATAAAACAATGTTTTTAGTTGTTACTAACTACAAGGATATCATTTATTGTTGTTTTAAGGTTGCAAAGTTCTACTTTATTCTTTTACCTTGTTATTGTTTTATTTTTAGAGGCTTGCTCATTTATATGACACTCTTCATCGAGCATACAGTAAAGTTACAGAAGTTATGCATACAGGCAAGAGACTGCTGGGAACTTATTTCAGGGTAGCATTCTTTGGACAAGTGAGTATAACTTACTTTCATTTGTCTGCTCTGTACAGTAAGAAAAACCTGAATTTATTTTACAAGGTATACTGTTTCATCTCCTATATTGATACCATGACATAAAAAGCACAAGAAATGTGTTCTGTAGGAAATAATTGAACGCCATCAATCATTTATTTTAAAACATATATCAATTCCGATAAAATTCTTATTATTTTCCTCAGTAAATTTTTTGCCTTTTTTCCTTTCTCTTCTTTTATTTACTACCTTAAGGCAGCGGTAAGTTTTCTGTAATGTCAGTTCTTAGCAATGTATTGATTTAATGTCTGTAGTGCTACAGTGTGGTTTGCAAGGCTGCTTCTTAGATTGGTATGCATTAATAGGCATTGCAATTCAAAAAATAACATCAAGTTCCATTTAGAGAGCAGATCACTCTTTTCTATGCATCAGTACTGCATGCTTCAAACCAAAGTTCTGGCTGTGTATTGGACAGCTTCGTGTCCTCTAATATATGTCTAGAATGCCTTTGTATCTGTATGGTATCACGCAGTATCAAATAATACACTTTCTACGTGCGTAGCCCAGTTGCTTAGTTGTTCAGCTGAGCATGGAGAATTGTAAAATACTCTGAGCAGTATAACTTCACATGTATTCTGTTGTCTTTTATAACTTTATAGCAATACCAGTTTACAGACAGTGAAACAGATGTTGAGGTAATTACAGAAACCGCTTACAAAGCAAGCAATGCAGTAAAAACTACTGCATTTCACCTTAGTTTGGTGTGGGTATTTTTGTCAATCTAGCCTGTGTTTATACATGATATGTTGTGCTTTTCTATTTTGTCTGTTTCGCTTATGACAAAAATATTTATTTTCTGGTTTCAAACATGAACTCAGACATGGCTTGTTGTTTTAAACCAATGACCTGTTTCACTTTCCATGTACTCTATTGTGCATTTAGTTACAGGTTTAAAACCTTATGTAATAAAATAAAGAAGTATATACCAATATAGTATAACATAAAATTAAGATATTTGCGTAATTAAATTTTTTTTTCTGAATTAGTTTTTTGTTACTACATAAGGAAAATTTTTTTTATGTAAACTATTGCCAAAATACTCACTTATGAATCAGATAGTGCTGTTGGGCAAGATTTCTGTTTTGGTGAGTGAAACAGTGCTGCAAGTTCACTTTTAAATAAAAGTGAAGGAGACTTATCTCAAAGGCTTGGCACACCATAAGATTGCAACAAACTTTAAAAAAATTAAATTCTGTGTTTCCATTACTTTCACTCATGTTGTAGTAGAGAGTTACATTTTTCTGTTGTTTTTTTGTTCTCTTAAGAAAACTTTTTACTTAGATTTTAATTTCTCTTTATTTACATTTGCTTGAATACTGATGTTATATGTTTATATTTCCTTTGAACCACACACATTATGTCCATCTCAATCGTTGCCCTAAATGTTTTTCCCCAAGATTTTGATTACTTCATTTTTTACAGGGTTTCTTTGAGGATGAAGATGGAAAGGAATATATCTATAAAGAGCCTAAACTCACACCTCTTTCAGAAATTTCCCAAAGACTCCAAAAACTCTACTCCGACAAATTTGGATCTGAAAATGTCAAAATGATTCAGGATTCTGGCAAAGTATGATCTTTATTCTCTCTAAAAAATTCTGATATATTACTTTCACTAATTCACTTGAAATACTGTGAAATCACTGCTTCTTAGTCATTTGGTACACGAGCATACGTGTCTAAAAACTCTGCTGTTTGAAAGGCATGACAGAACTATTATCTCCTACTAAGCTTGCCTTTTAGAACAACCAAAAAGCTTAATTTCTGTAGTGTTACCTCTCAAAACAATAATTGTATATTAGAACAAGTTTGGATTATGATCATATTCTGTGTTAACTTCAGCTATATTTCTTGCCCATTCGTGCACAGTCATTCTCTGGAAATTTTTCCCTTTTTACACCTCAACCTCAGACTTTATGGTGACTTTTGCCTCAGCCTCAGGCTTTATTTTCTCTTATTATAATTTCCTGACTCTTTTGTTTCTTTATTCTACCAGTAAGATCAAAACTTTCTGTGCCTCTTGGCCTGAGAGTGCAGCATTGGTGGGCATTTCAGTATTGGAACTTTAAAAGGAGAGGAAAACTTAATGCAAGGACTAGGTTTAATGATCATGAGTGATTTAAAAAAAAAAAAAAACAAACCAAAAAATAAACAAACCAAAACCAACAAAAAAATCCACAATGCGTTGTAATGCATCTAGTTGCCTTGTCTTCCTAATAGTTGAAAGCTGAAAGCAGGAAACCCCTGTGAAGGCATGAAGATTTCCTGTATTTTCAATAATTTAAAGGTTAAGAGACCAAATTTAATTTCTGAAAGTTGTGTAACTATTATTGAATCCACTTTATTCACAATGTAGCTGTTTGATTTTTTTTTTGTCCTGTTTTTAAGGTAAATCCTAAAGATTTAGATTCGAAATATGCATATATTCAAGTTACGCATGTAATTCCATACTTTGAAGAAAAAGAGTTGCAAGAAAGAAAAACAGATTTTGAAAGGACTCATAACATTCGTCGCTTTATGTTTGAGATGCCTTTTACTCAAGCTGGTAAAAGACAAGGAGGAGTAGAAGAGCAGTGTAAGCGACGGACTATTTTGACAGGTACTGATTGAATGGAATGCTTTGATGGAAGCATTAAATGCATCAAATGGTCTAATTCTGTTCTGTATAAGTTTTTCCATTTCACTTAATAAGGTCCTTTATAGCTATCAGCTAAAATCCTTTTCATATTTTTAGCCATAACTGGGTTTTTCGGTTTGGTTTCTTCAATAGAGAATCCTCAAAATTATTATCTTTTTTTCTTTAAGTTTCAAGAATTGTGAATCTGCAGTCTAGCTTTCCTTGCTCTTAGAAAAAGACTATTTTGTGTTTTGTCCCTGTTAAGTGTGTTTCTATGTTAATATAGTTGTAAAAACAAATAAGTGACTTTATAACGTTAGCTGTCCATGGCCAGTAGTTGTGAGGAAATAGAAAGTACAGCTTTGCTATTTTTGATTCCTCTCTTCTTGAGAGATGTGAATGATAAGCCATTCTTTTTACAGTTCTCATATGAATTAAGTTCCAGTGGTTTATTTCTTTGTGGTTGTTCGTAGCAGTAATGACAATGATCGATCTTTGCTGTAATGAATGTAAAGGTGTGCATATTTACATCTTCAGTGTTTTATTTCCCTGTACATTACTATTTCTAATTATGTAAGTTATAATATATAAGTTATTAAATTGGGCAACTCATTACATCAAAATGAGATTTTAGCATAAGATTGTCTCAAAACTCACCTTACTCAAAAACATTTTCCTAACTATAGTAAACTTGTGTCCGTCCATAGCTATACATTGTTTCCCATATGTGAAAAAGCGCATTCCAGTAATGTACCAGCACCATACTGATCTAAACCCAATTGAAGTAGCCATTGATGAAATGAGTAAAAAAGTTGCAGAACTCAGACAGCTTTGCTCTTCAACTGAAGTAGATATGATCAAATTGCAGCTGAAGCTACAGGGAAGTGTCAGTGTTCAGGTAAGACCTTTGCCATGCAGCTATTTCATTTGCTTCTGTCCCTGAAAAATTATATAGGTAGCATTTTGTAATTAGTTGCTATTCTGTATGTTCCAGAACATCCTGAATTAGAAATATTCTCATTGTTTGCAGTTATTTCCTGAATAGGAAAAACACTAAAAATGTGTCATATAAACACTGACAATAGACAGTTACATGAAAGAATTAAGATTCATCTCTGGAATCTGTTGCAGTCTGAGCCCCACCAGGTTTTGGTGTAAAGCTGAAACTACAACAAAATAGTGGATGGATAGGAGGATGAATGAACATATTTGGCCTAGCTGTAGGTCTGCCCACAGTAGGTCCAACATATTTTGTTAAGATCCCTATTGAGGTAGAGAGTGACAAAATGTAGGAGGAAGTTAGTGGCAGAAAATCTCACTGTGCAACAATTCTTTTTGCCTAAGGCAAGCAAGAACTGAACATATAAAGAGATCATCAGACTCCCCAAAATAGGGTACATGGTTTTAAAAGCAATAGTTTTTAAATGTTTTTAAAAAAACAATGTTTCTAAAACAATAGTTTTAACATGTACAAATCAATATGGTAAGGATCTTCAAAATGAAGTGACAAAAGTGCCGCTCTACTATTTTTAACTGATTCAAAACAAAGGAACTGTAAGCACAGTCATCTGAAATGAACGGTTTTCATGTTGAACGGAAAAGAGAAAAAAACCAAGCCAAGGTTTCAGAATCAGCAAGTTGTCAGGCTAGTGTTTGGGGTGAGAAGGGAGGGACTCTTACTGTTAATATAAAGGAATAATAGGGATGAGTCGGAACTCACTGAATCCACTTTTCATGTAGCTGCCATAAGAGTGCAATTAAACATCTGTGAATTATTGCAGAATTTTCAACTTGGAAAACTGTTTTTAATAGATAAGCAGACCAAACAGTATTAGATTTAGCTCATTTTCACACCCTAATTTCATAAGCAAAGATGACGGGCAGTATCTGCAGTTACTTTGCCACATCACTGAAGTGATTTCTTTGTGCCAGGACAGGTTAATACAGATTACTGGAGAGACCACTTCTGCTCTTATGTTTCAGCTCTAGCAGTTTTCTTGGTTTAGAAGCCCAGCTTTTTTGAAATCAGTGTGTTCTCATAAGAAAATAAAATCTGATAGACACCTGCAGTACCTGTTATTGCTAAGACAATGTCAGATAACTGAGTATTTTTTAATTCTTGTTCTTTTTAGGTTAATGCTGGTCCATTAGCATATGCAAGAGCTTTCTTAGATGACACAAACACCAAAAGATATCCAGACAATAAAGTAAAGCTACTAAAGGAAGTTTTTAGGTATGGTGTGGTAGGTTTGCCTTTTTTTGGAGGTGGGGGAAAGGGGAGAAAAAGTTTACTTTTCTTTCTAGATTCATACCATGAGAATGTTTTAAAAACTTTTAACTTTTATAGTGTTCTGATTGCATTAAAACATACTTTGAACTGACATTTTAAATCAATATTTTGGATTTGTGATTGAAAACTTCTCTATTTTCTCTAAATCAGGCAATTTGTTGAAGCCTGTGGCCACGCTCTGGGTGTAAATGAACGACTTATAAAGGAAGACCAGTTGGAATATCAAGAAGAAATGAAGGCCAACTACAGAGAAATGGCAAAAGAGCTTTCTGAAATAATGCATGAACAAGTATGTGCTGAAATTAAGTTATACATACCATCATTCAGAATGTAACTATAATGTGAAAGCAACAGGAAAAATGTATGTAGTGCTTTATACAAAAGGATTTTCTTTTTTTTTTTCTTTCTATCTGAGAATAAGCATGTCATGAAATTGTGGACCTTAATTTTTTTTCTGTTTGTGAATTTTCTTGGCACCAGCCTGGTTTTTTGTAGGCAAGGAAAACTGCAGTAAAGATAAACCAAATTTAATTAAATTAATATGTGTGGTTGCAGAGGTCTCTATTCAGTGACTCAAAAAGCTAATTTTATTCTGTACTTCCTGATAACTGTAGGGGGATTTGTTCTGAAAGCTTAGCCCTTTTTTGTTAGATTTTGGAGATATAAACATTTACTTTTGCAACAGTTACATCCTTCAAGAGGTATTTCAGTACATTTTCTTGAGAGAAGCCCACTACTGACAAGCTAAAGATATGGGAGAAGGAAAACCAGAACTCTTGTGTAGTGAAACATAGGACCTTGCATCTGGGTTCTGTAGTAGAAATGTCTCCTGACTTCAAAGGCAAAGATATTATTTCCAGGAGGACAGGAAGGGCTGAAGTTTCATGCTTGATCCCTGCCTTCTTGACATTTTTATTCATCATATTCATCACTTAAGGTTCCTTTTCTTTCATCCACTGTTACTTGTATAACCTTTTCCCAGAGCCATAGAATAGTTCTTAACCCTCAAGACCTGCATTTCTGCCTCACAAGAAATAACTGTGTTTTCTGATAATATTTTACCTTTCAAACACAAGTCTATGAGACTTCCTTAGATGTATGACCATAATAGAAACTTTTCTTAGTCTAAGAACCAATGCATCCTAGTCTGCACAATCAGTTGATAGAAGTAGGAGCTCTCAGTTTCTCTTGTCTATACAGAAGAACTGTAGGCTTTACTCAGAAATCAAACTGTACAGGAAAAGTCAAACTTAAGACCTACCTGAGGCATTCAGTCTATCTGATATTTAAACACACTGCTAATATTCCAGCTTTTTTTTTTTTCAGGATTGCGTCATTTAGGTGTACCATGATTTTATCCATTTACTATTTTTTGACATCTCTAAATTACTCTATTATTATCTGAGAAATACATGCTCAAAAATCTAGTCAACTTCATGGAATAACAGCTTATCTGCAGGATTATCTAAGAGAGTTATGCCTTTATTCTGCCCTTGCTTAGATGGTGTCCAAAACTTCTATGGCAATATTTTTCTGTTCAGAACCATGTCGCTTGTCTAAAGTTCACTTCACATGCTTTCTTGCTCTCTGTTATTTCCTGACGTGGTTTTCTCAGGCACTGCGCTATGAGTGACTCTGTGATATGATATCATTATGGTGAAGCACATGAATATGGCAAGCACATAGGCTTTATTTTCATTCTCTTATTTTGATATCCTATCACAGAGAAGAGTTTATGACAAAACTAATTCATGTTAACCACCAATGATAGAAAATATTGTGAAACAAAGTTTATAGGAAGTGATACCATTTTTCCAGAATTTGTGTTGTTGGGTTTTTTTTTTTTAATAAAAAACAGTATCTTTCACATATGCATGTAGAAGAAAACAGTTTTGAAAGATCCATGAAACAGAAAAAGAGATTGCTTAGCTGACAATAATGGAGCAGTTTGACTATATTTCAGTGTGATTAATTGAAAAGCAGAATGCAGAAGAGGGTTCTAGAAAGGAGGATAACTGATTGGAAAGCTGATTAAGATGAACAAAGTACTTGAGAGAATTAGACAGCTGTACAGAATACCCCTTTTGAAGAGGGAGGCAAGTGTTTTGGTCAAATAATTTGATGATAAAGGCAAGATTAGCATTCCTCTGGTGTAGGAACAAGTAAAAGAATATGACAATTTGTATACAAGAAAAAATACTTTGAACTCAGTGCTAGATTTGGATGTTTAAAAAATGCTAAAGTGTATGAATTTCTGAAGATTGATGATAAGAAAAAGCATGTAATGCCTGAAATTTCAGGAGTAAATCACATTGCCCCTTCTTCTCTTTGTTTACTTTTAGAAAAACAACTGATATATATATAGGGTGAGCACAATATGAAAGTACATCACTGACTGCAGTATATACTATTAGCCTACCACTGTATTCTTTTTATACAGATGTCATTAGTTGTAAATAATTAAAACATGCAATGTTGTTGATGGTTTGGGGTTTTTTGGGGTTTGTGGTTTGTTTTTTCTTAAATTAGACTCACCTGAAGTAGCTAATTTCAAAAACTCCCCTGAAGGCTTAGAAACATCAGGTTCTTTCATTGAAATCTTGAAAAATGTCACCTTTATGTGCCTGCCTATTGCTAGTCTGGGAAAAATAGCTTTGCACAGGGTTTGTTCTAATGTCGCTGAATAAACCATTAGCTGTATTGCAACACTGGGTTTTTAACAACTGCAAATATTTTGTTCTAAAATATATATAAAAGAATCTTAACAGATTTTTCTTTTTTATCTCCTCTGCTGCTTGCCAATATGATCAGATGGGATGGTAATTAATTTTCTCTACTTCTGTTCTCTTAGTTTGCCTAATAATTCCTTTTTTTTTTTTTACAATGTTTCTTATTGTCGTATCAATTTGATTATAGCTGTTAAGCATGAAGTCTTTCTGGTGCTTCAATAGCTTTTTGTAAGGAAGAAATGCTCAAATCATACTTGTAAGGTTAAGAAAGGAAAACCAAAAAAGAGCAGAAAGTGAGCTTGTTGTCACTGTGAATCTCCTTTTCAAAGTTAAAAGGAGGAATGAGAGAAACTATCTAAGCGTCCTCTACAGAGGACAATGTAATATCTAAATTAGGAGAACTGATATTGGAGAAATAACTACTGCCCCTGCCTGGGAGAGGATGGCTGAATAGAGTAACCAGCCTTAAGAAGCTCTGTGCAATTGAGAAAGTACTGGGAGGTTGAGTTGATAAACAGCACATCATGAAATTGATAAATGCTTGTCTCATTTTGTAACAATTTTGTAAATACGTGTTTTTTATTTTAAGATTACTCCGGTTGAAGAAAAGGCCAGTGTCATGCCCAACTCACTACACATTTTCAACGCCATAAGTGGAACTCCAACAAGCACAACAGTTCATGGGATGCCCAGTTCTTC
Source organism: Lepidothrix coronata (assembly GCF_001604755.1). NCBI lineage: Eukaryota > Metazoa > Chordata > Aves > Passeriformes > Pipridae > Lepidothrix > Lepidothrix coronata. The sequence goes on along the minus strand of NW_016690268.1, from coordinate 3,317,451 downwards.
TTCAGTTGCATGATTGTTTTGTAAAGGAAAGTATGTTCGTTTCTTTCAAAGTTTGTGGATTGGCTTCATCGTGTGCAAACTCAGGATGATCTTGAAGCTAAATGTTGGGCACGTGCAAGCTGCATAATTCATACGAATGTTTGAGCACACTTAGCAAATAGCAGTTACTGGTAATAGTCTTTTAGAATAAGGGAGGTGCACATATATTTTTTAATCTCGCTGGTAAAATTTAAAAGTGTTCACAATGTCATTGCAGAAGTGCGTGTTGGAAAATTATAGAGTTGAAGCTAGCTTCTGTTGTTCATTAGAAAGTATTATTAAAATGAATTGCACATTACAAAAAAGTGTTGTGGGATGTAATTTTGCAGATATGTAACATTCAGGTGTTCTTTTTGTGTATGGCACATAGAGATTCCTAATACAAGAACTATTTTGGGGCTTGACAGAGACACTAGTTTTTGGGGTTTAATGGAACTGACAATAGTAGTTTTTGTACCATTTGGCAAATTGTTGTGCTTTATTTTATACCTTGTTGCATTTTGGAGGTATGTGAGCTTAGATCTTACTAAACAACTAAATACAACCAAAGGTCTGTATTAATGAACACTGAATTATACTACAGTATCAATAGTAGTAAATTGTTATGTACATATTGTTTGTTAATACAGTCCATACAGTCTGTACATAAATGTATTACATTTCTAATCATTTTTTTAATATTCATACCAGCTCTTACCATTCTGCTTTCAGTTTATTTTGAAAATCTGCTCATTCCAAGTATATGCAGACTTTACAGTTCATTTATTCCTGTATATAAATAAGTGCAATATAAAGATGTATACAGTCTTTGCTATGTTAGGTTTATATGCAGTTATTAAAAGAAAAAAAAACCTTTTTGCCAAAGCAATGGAGTATGTAATTGGTAATCATGGTTACTGTGGTAAATGGTGGTATTATTTAAAGCTTTTTCCATATTCTTATTCTTTTAAGACATTAATTTAGTAATTTTATATTTGGGGAAAATAAAGGTTTTTAATTTTATTTAACTGGAAGCACTGTTCTGCTGTAATTAAACATTCTGTATTACATCTATATTAAAAGGAAAAAGGTAGTTACTTTTCTCATTGTGTGCTCTGGTTTTTAATTTTAGATTTATGCCTGACATTTGGGAAATATGAAAGCTTGGTCAAAAAAAATGGCTTTTTGCAACCTGAGTGTGAGATGAGATGCAGACACTTCTAGGGTTTACTTCATATTCTTTGTCAATAAAGAGAATTTAGATTATTAGTTGAGACATCAGTTTTGAGTCCCTCACATTTGACACAAGTACAATGTTACCGTAACTACAAGTTGTTATTCACCAAAATAGTTAATATTAGGAAGTCTTCAAAACTTTTCATCACATAACAGTAGAAATCATCTATTCCTTATGACATAAGGTTCCTGTCATTTTCTGTAGTGTAGCGTGAATCACATATGTTGCCATTACTCATCAAAGGTTTCTCCAAAACAGCTCATCCTGGCAGGGAAATGCTGGGTAACTGCTTTTACCAATTATGTTTCTGAAAAAAATTTTGTTTGTATAAAATTCTTTTCCTTAAAAAGGAAAAAATCAGAGATAAACACTTCTAGACAGCGAAACCATAATGCTGTGTTAAGAGGCAGACCGCTTTCTTCCCCTCTACCCTATATGCTTCACACTTTTGTTCATTTGTGGAAATCGGTGTAGGAACACCTACCTCAAAAGGTAACTCATTATTAGGAGCATATATCCTGTAAAGTTGTTTTGCTGTTCAAGAAGATTTCTGTATTCACGTATTAATAGAAATCGTGTACATCATGATGGCTTCTTCCAAATACCTCTCTTTTTCTAACTTCTTCCACTTTGCCCTGGGAGCAGAACTGACAATTTCCCACAGTTGTGCAACGCTTTTTGAACTAAGGCCTCAAATTGATGGAGTTTTGTCTGCTAACAAACCTATAAATGTAGTATGTATTCAGAATTGAATATGTATCTATGCATATGTATAGATACATCTAAATATACGTATAACTGTTCTGCTTACTTGCTGAAAGTTGGCCTATGAAAAGCAGTGAACTGTAGTCGACAAAATATTGCTGTAGATTTACTTAGGGTTGTATTAATGATTAACACATATTCAACTCTGTAAACAAAATGTCTGTAGACTTAATCTAATGTGATGCTTTTATATGCACGCACCCTCTACTGTTTTGGTTTTAGTTATACTAAGATTATAATTGTGGGGTTTTACCTCCTGAATAATTCCTTCTCTACCAGCTTCCCTTCTCTGTTGTTACTTCTGTAACATGCAAATTAAGTATCCAATATGAGTTAATTTATTTATAAAGACTTGGACTTTGATAGTTTTGGAAGAGAGTTGATTTTCTTCACAGTAGCTGGGATGGGGCTGTGTTTTGGACTTGTGCTGCAAACTGTATTGGTAACACAAGGATATTTTAGCTATTACTGAGCAGTGCTTGCACACTGTCAGGGCCTTTTATGCTTTTCACATTGCCACACCAGTGAGCGGGCTGGGGATGCACAAGGAGTTGGGAGGGGACACAGCCGGGACAGCTGACCCCAACTGACCACAGGGATATCCTATGCTGTATCATGTCATGCTCAGCAATAAAAACTATGGAGAATGTTTGCCAGAGCAACAGTTGCTCAAGGACTGGCTGGGCATTGGTCAGCTGGTGGTGAGCAATTGAGGGATTTTTGCATAATTTCTTTTTCTTGGTTTTGTTTTGGGTCTTTTTACACATTAAACTATTTTAATCTACAGATTTTTTTCACTCTTACCCTTCTGATTCTGACCCCTATCCCACTGTGGAGGAGTGACTGAGCAGCTGGGTGAAGTTAAACCACAATAGTCCTTTTTGGCACCCAAAGGTGTTGGGCTTGAAGGGTTTGATATAAGAGGTTGACCACAGCGTGTTAGAGGGAACTGATAATTATTATCTGTTTAACAGTTGGTGGCTGCGCTGTTGATTTACTTGTTGACAGCATTGGTTTATCTAATCACTGCCTTACTCCCTATTTTTTTGCTCTGCATCAAATTGGAGAGCTTGTTAAAGGCTGAATTTGACTTCTTCCATTTGCTGTGCAGTGTGTTGTTTGGTTGTGTTTTGCCTGGGAGAACTATGATAAAAGCATTGGCCTTGAGCCTAATCTGGTATTTGGGCCCTGCATTGTTGCCTTCCCTGTACTTTGGGAACCATCTCATGAAGACAATGAACAATTACACATTTTCTGTTTTCTCCTCCAAGAACCAGTTGGTGGTTGCAGAATTGCAGCTGAGACTTATGTTCCAAAATAAATATTCCTTTAAATTAGTTAATTTCTATTTAATATTTTAAGAATTGGTATAAGGTTTGAGCAGCTTTACACAACATTAATTTTCAAATAAAAGTGAGGCATCAGATTTTTTTCAAGCATATGAGGGAAAGAAGATGTCTACTGTTCTAGAATAGTTATCAGACTATGTAAGAAAATGCTGGTAGCCATTGAATAAGTAAGTTTGAGTTGGCATTTAGTGTTTGAAAAAAGGATTCTGAAGCCTGGAAGAAATCTGAACAGAAATTGACTGCATTGTTTTCTTCCAGTCAACGTTATTAGCACAACTACCAAGATAGAAGTGAAACTTCTGATAAAGCTGGTAAGTAACGTGATTTTTTTTTCAGTGCCTTGGACTGTGAATGGAAGAGATAAGAAGTTCCCAAGGTCGTATTGGTCATTCCGTAACTGTCCGACCTCTGTGACCGTTGCTTGGGGAGGGATAAATCCAGAGCTGTATTTCATTAACTGAAGGTTTAGTAGCCACATTAACCATAGCAGCCAATAACAAGGCACTAAGGGGACCAACACTTTTTGTAATTGGTCTAATGAGATGAAAGAATTGTCAACATAACTATTGAGACTTTTAAAAGGGCCTGTGACAGGAAAGAAAATTTCTGTTCACCAATAACAGCCTGTTGAGGTTGTTTTCTTTCAAATTGCTTAAAGCTTTTTTCTCTCATTATCTGCAGTGTTGGATCCTTTTTCTGCATCCATAATTTGAAACAGCTGAATATTATCACAGTATGCTCAGAGACTATGAAAATACATACACAATGCACATTAAAGCCTTGAAAAAATTTTATGTGAATGTGCCTAGAGAAATTATGTGACTGTATTTTATTTTTCACTTCCTTGAGAAAGATAAATGGGAAGGTGACACCCTAAACTAAAATGGTTTGTTATCTGGTTTGGAGATACTGATAACTCCAAACCATTGGAACAGAAATAGAAATGGAGTGCACCAGCTGGTAAAGCACAAAGCAGCAATGTGTTCAGGAAGAGCTGTGTTGTTAAACTGTGTCCTCAGAACTGGGTGATTAACTTGCCATGCACATCTGCAGGGGAAAATGACTCACAACCAATAGTAAAATACACTTATAGAAAACCCTGCTATATAACAATACACAGCTGGTTTGGATCACAGATTCTTTTAATGAAATAATTACCATACTGTGTTTTGGTGTGTGTCTAGGAACTAGTGATCAAAACTTGACTATGCTTGTTAACAACTGGCAGAGATAACCTAAACCAAAATTTAGATTTTATTCCCCCCACAAATAAGTAATTCTGATCAGCATGTTAATTGAAGAAATGTATGGATGCAAAGTTATGACAGCAAAAGAAGAAATGCTTTTGCTTTTTGACAAGCCGAAGATAGTGATGAAATACTGACACTTGAAAAAAATAAAATATTTGAATACAGTTAAAAGGAAGTAGAAATTAAAGTACAGACAACCGCTAAGGAATTTCAGATGTTGATTGGAAAAATCTACCTTTCATACATGAAGATATTAAGGCATTTTGCTGAAATAGTTGCTAGCTCCTAGCTCCACTGCTAGGCAGGTGGTCAGAGGTCAAATTGTGAAGTGTGAAGTCATGTTAGAAGTGGTTATGTTCTGTCTTGAGAAACAGTGACATATTTTTGCATGAAGATAATTATATATTTTATAGCTCTTTTATAATGCAACAGAAAGTTTATTTTTATCATGTGTTCAGTATGTGCAGGCCTAAAATCTGAAATGAGGTTGACTGAAAGGTGCTGGTCTGCTGACATTCTACTAAAAGAGATCTCTGAGCACACAAATTTGAGAATGTTCATATTCCAATATCAGAGAAAGCATGTGGGGGTTGATGATACACTTGTTGCCATGGTACTGTTGTGAAACACCACACTGGGAGATTTATTATGAGATTCAAATAACAAATAATAAAAATAGGCTTTTATAGAAAATAGGTCTGATCAAACAGCTATCCTCCTCCTTTGCAGAGACTATAAAATTAGAGACTCTTTTGTAATTCATTGACTGTGTGCAGTATGAAATTAATGTGACAAAATTCAACTCAAGACCAGAATGAAAGGGAAGTCACTATTTACTTTAAAGAAACCCAATCTCAGTCACTCTTGTTAATTCTCTCATAGATTTCACTCAATCATATTTTCACACCCACATGCTCACGAGCACTAAGAAGCTCGTGTCCAAGCAGCCATGCCAGGCAGCCTGGAGTTCCCCACGGGAGACAAGAAATGGTGACTCTTGAGTAAGTGCCATGTCTCTGGGGTTCTTCCTTTGCAGTGCAAAAGTTTTTTTATTGTGCCAGTTTTGGTTGGGCTAGAGTTAGATTTTCTTCATAGTAGCTGGTATGGGACTGTGCTTTGGATTTGTGCTGAAAACAATGCTGATAACTCGGGGATGTTTTTTGTTATTGCTGAGCAGGGCTTACACAGAGTCAAGGCCTTATCTGCCTCTCACCCCACCCCACCAGAGAGGAAGCTGGGGATGCACAAGGATTTGGGAGAGGACACAACTGGGACAGCTGGCCCTAACTGACCACAGGGTTATCCCATACCATATGGCATTGAGCTCAGCAGGAAAACTGAAGGGGAGGGAAGTTGGCCAGGGCAGCAGTTGCTTGGGGACTGGCTGGGCATCTGTCACTGATGAGCAATTAGGGTTTTGGCAGCACTTTTGTTGGTTTGGGGCGTTTTTATCTTTGCTTTTTTTTTTTTTTTTAGGGTGTTTGGTTTGGCTTTTTGGTTTATTTGTTAAACTATCTCAACCCACAAGTTACTGCACTTTTACCCTTCCAATTCTCTCACCCATCCAATTGGGAGGGGGATGAAGAAGTGCCTGTGTGGGGCTGAGCTTCCAGCCAGGGTTAAACCACAGAGCCACACAGCTATTTATATCCTTCAGCTAGTATAATGTGATGTTCCTTCATAACCTTGCTTACCTCATCACCCATAAACCATAGGGAGGGTTGCTATCTGTTTGTTTCCTCATTTCAGTAACTTTATGGTCTTTTCTTCCTGCTGGGGTAACAAGCAGTGGAGTGACACATGCTGTGCTGGAACCTGCTGCCATCCTCCTGCTATCAGACCTCAGGTCTTCTGCTGACAAGTTATCCTGCCCTGGCCTTATCAGAGCTCAGGCCTCCTGGTCTTGATGTAAACAGCACATTCCTGAGCGTTTACTCATTTAATTGCTGTTAGTTTTATCCTTGGTTATCAGTCCATGCTGTTCCTTCAAACTCTGCTGCTGCTCATGGTTTCACATAAATAATTCCCACTTTTATTTCGTTCAGACCATTCTTAATGTCTCAGTTTGGGCTCCCTGGAGCAGTATGGTATGAGTGGGCCATTGTAATGGAGCGTGTGTCCAGATGCTCAAGTGCAGCCTGACAAATGGTTTTGGAGACCATTGCTGGAAAATCAAATGGAGTTGCTTTCTACAAGACTTCCCAAATATATTGGTGTCATAGTGGTACTACTCAACATTTTCACTGCTATTCCAGAAACTAACTTAAAAAACCTACCAATTTTAAATTTCATGAAAGCAAAGTTGAATCTCTCTGATTTGAACTGCTCCGAACAAAACAAACTCCTAATGTAGTTCTGTGATAAAGAGAACTAATGCAGCAAGTGGATGTAAACAGAATGTACTGTGGTGGTTTTACCCCTTGTCCTGCAGCACCTGTGAAACCACTGTGAAACCACTCTGCTCCTGGGTGGACACTGGGGATGAGGTTTTAAAACACTGAACTGAAGAATTGATACAAGAGTCACAAAAATCCAAGTTCAGGGAATATACGGTAGAAGATCTTCTACCAACAATCTTCTTGGTAGAAGATTTCTACCAAGTAGAAATTTGAGGAGTGTACAATACAAAAACAGTCTTGCCAAAGTGAATAGAGGATGCTGCAAGGCTTTTTTAGTGTGATTAAAGAAAACATAACAGACATTGGATACTGAAGCAAGGCAAATTCAGAGTAGAAATTCAAATAAGATTCTTAATCCCTATTAAAAACTACATTGAGCACTATCAATGGTGCTGAAAGGTCTGGGTGCCTTCTGTCAGATAATTTTTACAATAAGGCAATGCTGTGTATTTAATTACATCTTTATTTCAGATATGGGTAACCTGTGAAACCTATTAGCTAACAATCTCTCTTAGGTCTAAGTGCTAAAACCAAAACCTGAAATCCTGAAATTGTTAGCTGTCTTAAGCTAATGTTACTTACTGTTAACTTGTTCTGTTTCATGGCTATTTTATAACAGCATTCTGGAAAAACAGATGCATGCAGTCTCTAACATGATAATTTTAGAAAATGGTGGTGGTGTTGACTGGATCTTTGCTTGGGACAGAACGCTGGTACTTACCAAAAAACTTGTGTACAGCAGCCAGATTTCAGCCAGTTGTTAATCACAGCAGATGCTTGTACAAAAAGCACTAGTGAAGCAGTTTCCAGACAATTATATGCTAATACTTCTAGTGTTTGAAGTTACTTGAAATGCTCATAAGTGAAAAAATGCCCGGGATACTTATTTGAGGGAACGATGTCTCTCATGAATGACCTAGAACTTGAGTTTTTTTCTTTGCCTCCACCTTTCAGGCAGCAGTGAGAAACTTCCTTTATCTCTGTTTTGGGTGGTACCTATCAGCTTTTACAAGGCAGATAAGTCATTTGGTCCATGCAGCATGAAAGTTGAATTTTGTCTAATCCTGTTGAAGAAAACAAGGTCCTGGGTTAAAATTCTTAGAACCTGGAATTCCTCAATTCAATTTCATACATGATGTGTCTTGTGTCCTGATTTGTCATTTTAAAACTGTTCTAACTTCATTTAGCCATTTGATGAGGCACTGGGAACAGCTACAAGTTCTCACAGCTGTACTTGTTCTTGCTCAAGTAGCAGATATCTGACTGGAGCTGTATTGCAAATGAAGTTAATTTCAATTAATAAGCATGTGAAGAAATTTGCAGTATCCTTTGTTGTCCTCTTTAAGTGTAAAAGCTGTTTATTGAAATTTGGTCCTCCTGGAGCTCCTAAGTCTTTCATTTTGGCTTTTTTTTTCCCCTTTTACCAAATTGCAAGTCATTTACATATGATTAAATTACACTGGAGATATTTGTCAGGTAAATAATTGACAGAAAGCATTTCAATTCGACCTGTTTCAGCCCCATTTTCTTAATCCATTTATCTTGTATATTTTAATTGATTTATATTCCCTTCAATTAAGACTAATATGTATCAGCTTGCCTCTATCCTAATTTTATCACTCTATGTAAATTAGGACATAAACAGATCTCCCTCTTTTCCTAGCAGGATGTGTTATATTGCTACTGAAGTTTACAAATTCCTGCCCAAAACCTGCACTTAATTGTTCCATCCCTTTTCTATGTATTGTATGCAATTTATATGCATGGTTGTCATCTTCCCTGCAGATAGCCAAAGTCCTTCACTGTGTTCAGCTCCTCTCTCATAGCACACATCAGCAACATTGATGCTCAGAAAAAAGTCATTGTCAGCACCAGACAGAACATTATCTTTCCCATGTAAGGGCTCAGCTCATCATGTCTAAGGTGAGCCAGCCATAAATATTTTGAACTGTGCTACAATGTGCTGCAGTGGTGTCCTAAATATCTCATCTCAATCTATCCTTAACAGGGACATCTTGCACCAAAGATCTGTCTTCCTGCTCGTTAATGACCCCGTCCGATAAGGTGGGATGTTACTCAGGATCTTTGGTGGAGCAGCATCCATCTCTGCACAAGCTTTCTGAAGATATTGGGGATTTTTCTGTAGTAGGTATTATTTTCCCTATGAAAAAAATCTGTGGTCTCAGCTGAGTGCAATTTAACACTTTTTTTCTGTAAAGTTTTGTTGGGCTCCAGAGAAGCTCATCAAGGGTTACTGGCTGGAGTGTTTCAAGTCCCAGGCAGATACTGAGCATCAGCTGTTACCAAGTGAACCATAATGGAAAATTCAGTGTGAATATTAACAAAACAAATTATGGCTGAGAAGCCTTGTTAGAAGGTCACATTATCTGATAATAGAAAGAAAAGGAAGTTGTTTTAGTAGGATGCAGGAACTCCTCGTTGTCTCCAGGAACTGTAAATGAATGGGGGTGGGAGCAATAGGATGATACTTTGTTCTTTAACTATGATTTCTCATCCCTTTTTTAAAAATGTTCTCAGAGAAAAAAAATTATCTTTTTCAATATGAAACTGAATGCACCTGTGAATACTTCTTATTGGGACATGCCAGTAAGTAATAGAGAGGTGGTAATAGATAAGCAACATGATTTTATCAGAAAGAAAGTAGCAAAGTACAAAGCTATTAGATATGTGCACCATAATGAAACTGGCATGGTGAAGGGCCTTGAGGGGAAGTCACATGAGGAGCAGTGAGGGCACTTGATCTGTTCAGCCTGGAGAAGAGGAGACTGAGGGGAGAGCTCATTGCAGTTACAACTTCCTTGTGAGGAGAAGAGAAGTGGCAGGCACTGATCTCTTCTCTGTGATGACCAGTAACAGGGCCCAAAGGAATGGCCTGAAGATGTGTCATGGGAGGTTTAGGTTGGATATTAGAAAAAGGTTCTTCACTCAGCGGGTGAAGAGGGCACTGCAAGAGGCTCCTCAGGGAAGTAGTCACAGCACCAAGCCTGACAGAGTTCAAGAAGAATTTGAACAATACTCTCAGGCACATGATGTGACTCTTGGGGATGGTCCTGTGCAGGGCCAGGAGCTGGACTCAGTGATCCTAGTGGGTCCCTTCCAACTTGGCATATTCTGTGATTCTGTGATATTAGAAACTGGTATTAATAAAGCACTGCTTTCTAATAACAATATACAAGCCTAATTCAAATATGTAACTTAAAAGTTTTTGAGTTTTACTCCAGTATTGAAACAGATAAATGTGGGCACTACTGTAGCACTTGCTTTGTCTGAAGCTTCAGCAGTTCTGAAGGGATAAGCCTGGATTAACTTCTGATACACCCAATGATACTGAGCAACTCTAGTTCAAGCAATTTCAGTAATTGATGCTGTATTTGTTCTCTGGAAGATGATTTTACAGCCTATAACTAAAATGATCAAGGGTCTTAAGGCCTTTCCATGATAATGAGCCCTTCCATTTTAGACTACTTTTTTTTTATAGCTTTTACCTATAACTAGTCAGGAGTATTTTAAACAGCTTTGCTTTGACCAGATATAATTGCTTGTTTATGGAAGAAAGCACTACATTGCAGGCAAATCTGTTCTGCATCACTTTCCAAACAACAAAAAAAATAGAGTAATTAATTGTGCTTGCATGGCCTTCTATTTTTTTTTTTCTTTGCTTTTCAACATAGATTATAGGGAATCATTGCGCTGGTTTTGCCTCATGAAGGGACTGTTTCTGTTATGGAAAATGTTTTATGCATATATAGTGTATCTGTTGTATAGGCTGAGCAATTTGAAACCTTTTAAAAGAAAGATTTTCATGTAGCATATGGGGGGGATCACAAGATTTACAATGTGCTAACTTCATGATCTCATTATAAGCAGACTTAGGTATTTTTGAATGCAAGGTTTCATCCTATTATATAGCCTTTTTAGAGTAAAGAAGTAAAAATTTTACATATGAAAATATGATTAATATCTGCAAAGGTTCATAACTGTTTCATTGTTACAGACAGAAAAGCTTAGATTATTCACTGAAATGTCAGTGTATCAATAGCAAAGCTGTAAATTCTGAACCCTTGTTTTTGTAACACCCTGTTACCATCTGATTAATAACAGCTCTTTCTGTAAAACTTGCTCAGATACAAAAATATGCAGTGGAAAAATAATTATATACTCTGCAAACTTTGACAGCTAAGACAGCAGTGAAAAGTGAACCTTTATCAATATAATGGAACAAGATACAACCTTTGATTAGGCAGCCTATTATTTTTTAAGTAACTTTTTTTTTTAATAGCTAACTCCAGGTGTTTAACTTACAAAGTCTCCTGAAACTTCAGCTATATCTTTTTTAGCAGAGTATGATCATAATTCTCAAGATGTGACATCTGTGGCAACAAAAACTATTGTACACTGCTGCCATGGTTATATTCAGTGTTTACACTTGATATAATTGGATGCTATGGTCTGGCTTTTGCTATTTTTTGTTCTAACTTCTTCCATGACAAGACAGTAAGTGAATTATGAGTGATGGAACTTTATTATCATATTTACTGTTTGGGTGTTGGAGTTTTTTTAACTCCTATAAAAACAGTGGTGGGTTTTGCAATTACCTTTTCCATATCTAGCAGCCATGCTTGCCAGAAGAATCCTGTGTTCAGTTTTGGGTCCCTTGTTACAAGAAAGACATGGAGGTGCTGGAGTGTGTCCAGAGAAGGGCAATAGAGCTGATGAAGGGTCTGAAATGTAAGGAGGGTACTGATGTTGTCTAGCCTGGAGAAAAGGAGGCTCAGGGGGAACCTGCTCACTTTCTACAACTACCAGAAAGGAGGTTATAGCAAGGTGGAGGTCAGGATCTTCTTCCAGGTAACAAGCAATAGGACGAGAGGAAAAGCTCTCAAGCTGCACCAGGGGAGGTTTAGATTGGATATTAAGAAAAATTTCTTCAGAGGAAGGACTGTAAAATGTTGGAACAGGCTGCCCAGGGAAATGGTTGAGTCACCTCAACACTGGAGGTATTTAAAAAGATGAGTAGATTCTATGGTTCTAAACGGAGACTGCAAGAGCTCACTTATACCCTTTATTCTTCTTCCCATTGCAACCTTCTCCTCAGCAAAAGGATTTCAGGCAGAAAGTTGAGAGGTGGCAATTTGATTTTCAATCTCGTGAGAGAAGGAGGGAGAAACAAGGTCAAAAGTCTCACTGGTGGAAAAGAACCTATCTCTGAGGATTAGGGTTCTGTAAAATATCTGAAGATAAATGTTTTCTGTCTGGAGCTGCTAATAAGTGAGTCTCTGCTCACTCTTTGCAGGATAGCTTTCAGCACCAAAATTGCAGTCATTTTCATTACAGAATTAAAATCTCTGTGTTGCCGATGCTACATTTTTTATGAGGACAGTGCTAAAAGGCCATAAACAATCTTATTTTTGTAACTAGATTGTCAATTTTCTTTCATTTGGTTGTTGGGATCTCCAGGAGATGCTTCTGACAAAGGCAATGTTTCAACACATATGAATAACATGCTTAGAAGAATACACGTGTGGGTGCATTCCAGCTATGAGAATAGCCTGAGCAAGAAGCTGTCCAACCATTTTGAGCTGCACTTAATAAGCTCCCAGGTTTACTTTTGTCCTAACATGAAAATATTCTAGATGCCCTATGTTACTACAGGATGTGTTTGAGAATCTCTGGTTGTTCCTCCAAAATTCACACTCTAAAGTTTCCAACCTAAGAAATGGATTAATCTGACTGTATTTATGAAGTTATTTGTAGGTAGAGGCTGCAGAGGCTATTGATACTCTCTGGCTCTGACAACTGTGTTTCCAAGTAAAAAAAAAAAAAGAATTGCTGAAATACCTAAAATGAACACAGTACACTTCATCTTTAGAAAAATTATTAACCTTCCTGATAAAATTCTTAATGATTTCCTAAAAAACTATTTCCTTGTCGTTAGGTATGTTCCCTGTAATTCTGTATAACAGCATTGTTTAATGGGAATATGCTTCTTGAATTCTCCTTCTCTCTCTGGTTCCTCTCAAAAGACAGTTTCCTGGAAAATGCATTATGCTGAAGGAAGCAGCAAGTGACCCAGCATGTTATGCTCACAAGTAGGACTAGGTTATTTATGTGCTGCAGTTTCAGTTTATGAAATATGTTATGTAATTTTAGGTAATTTATGTACTGTTGTATTGTAACCTTTGTACTGAATGCATTTTACTCAGATGCCTTTGCAAGAAGGAAAAAGCTGTTGTTGGCTGAGTTTCTGTTGTTGTGGTTTGGGGTTTCTTTTATTATTTCCTTTTTTTTCAAAATCTCCCCCTCCCCTAAAGGGAAAATGGGTTGGGCTATTGGATTTGTTTACACTTCCTGCTAAGTAATAACAAATCCTGGGCTTTCCAAGTGTAAGAATGTAAGGGGACCATCCCTCTTTTAGAAGCTGAAAGAACAAAGTAATTGAATTGTGTTGTGATGCTTACTGGGAATCGGTTGCTCAGGAGAGTGGCAAGAACAAATAAAATAAGAATAGATCAATAGTAATGTCTTTTTTCTAATTTGGACAAGTATTACAAAAATAAGTAGACTACCTAGAGAAGGTTAGAGGTGCTACTGGAAAAAAAAGAGAGGTAGAGAAGCAGGGAAGCCCTTAGGGGTACAGGTGAATTAATCCAGTTGAGCCCTGGATGCTTCAGTCTTTCAGTAGCAACAACACTGACAAAGATTTCTAAGATCAAATACGAAAATTGACTTTACAGTGACTTCACAAGAGAGCAGTGAGATAAATGAATCCATTGAAATCTGATTACACCTTAAATTCTGTCAGATACTGCTGCTAAAGTTTTCATTTCAATCTGAATGATATGCAGAAAAGCTATAGGTAATGAAAAGAAGGAAGCTTTGTATCCTATGGTGAAAATATGGATATCTGTGTAAGTAACAAGAAAATCCATTTCAGGAGGAATGAGCCCATCTGCAAACTTCTAACAGGGCTGCAATAGGTATATAGTGTCAACTCTTGATCTCCAGTTGTGGAATTTCAACTCTGGAAAATGCATCTCCAGAAAATTATATGATGTAGTCCTGTTACCTGAACTCAAAATAAGTTATTTCCACTGTGGACATTAATGTTATCTGAAGTCAGGTACATTTTATACAACAGTGCTGCCTAACTCACCCCAAAAAGAATGTATGAAGTCAAAGGTTGAAAATGTGAGCATCCAATACTGTAAGATGATTTATTTGGGGTGGGATGGAGGGGAGGGGGGGCGGGGAGGAGGGGTAGGAGTGGTACAATACTTATAAATAATCCTCTAAGTGTCTTCATGAGTTAAATACAAATCACACATCAGTTCCTAAATATCATGTCAGTTTAACTCCGGTCTTTTAACATCTGCTTGAGTCAAAACACAGATTGGTCAAGAGATAACACTTGTGTTGTCCAGTCAACAACATGATTCATGTTGTAGGACTGGTTGCATAAGTTGACAGGATAATTTAGCCAGCTCTAGCAGCTGCTGTGCTGCTGACACTCTCATGTGCTGTCCTGAAGAGAAAACGGCTGAGCACAGCTTGTCTGAAAACATGCTAGTAATGAAATTTCAGCAGACACAATGCAATGAGACACTAAAAAGTTCACTTGAAAATGTAAGATCTCACAACACTGACCTGAAGTTTCAGAAGAAGAATATCCATGTGGAAGTACAAAGAAAACAAACTATTGAAGAGATATTTGGGTGGTTTCAGTATGCTTTGAACAACATTCACCAACCTTGCACTGCCTTGGGTGAGAGAAGGTGTGTCAGAGAAATTCAAATCTAATGTGAAGAAAAGCAGAGGTACATAATTCAGGATAAAAAAAGCTTTTACTACCCAGTTAAATGGAAGGCTTGAATCCTAGCTCGGTGCAGGATACCCATACATTTGTTGTTATCTTTTTTTCTTGGATATGATCACATGTTTCAAAGGGACAAACAGGTGTTTCTCTGTAGTAGAAATGAATACATAAAGGCTTTGAATCAGGAACTCTTTCGTTCTGCCCTACTTCCCTTGCCAGCTGCCCTTAATACTTATGCTAACACTCCTATTTGTCTACCCCACATACCTGCTGGGAGTGCCCTTCCTTGGCAGGGAGAATTTCCCAGCCTCAGAGTTGGATTGCTCAATGTCTGACAGTAGCTCGGCACCAAAACTGGGATTACTATGTGTGTTTCTGTCAGCCCGGTCTCATGCCTGAGGTATCGCAAAGGCACAACGCAATGTGTGCTCTGCTTTTGACTGTGACACGTGGTACAAAGATTAAGATTGAAGGCTGGACCCACAAAGGCCTTTCAAGACTGGAAGGGATGGTCACATCTCTAATCAAGATTTTTAACACCTCCTTGCTACTGTCAGCTAAGGATGGTTTCCATACAGCCCTGCACTTCCAGAACTGAGGTATCCTATTAAATCCAGGCTTTGAACAAAACACAGTTCCTTCAGATTCCCTGGGGGAAAAAAAACTGTGGAAGAAAACAGTAGCAAAGGTGTTGTCATGATGGAGAATGGATATAAAGAGGAAGTGGACAAGGTAAATCTGGCTCTACAGAGATAACAATGTTATCAGAGTAAATGAATGGGAAACAAAACAATCGAAGTTATCAAACTCAAGTTATGTTTTCGGCAAAAATAAAAGAAACAAAACCGCATCTTGGCAGGAGTGACATCACAATGTATTGTGTACCATTAACTCATTAGGTCTACATCTGCCATATTAATTAACTTTGCATGTTGTCACAGGCACTGGTAATGAGCCAAAGACTTCTGTCGTCAGACTGGAGCAGCTCCAGGTAAATAAAGTTCACTTAGTTACTTTATTTATGTACAAGTCTCTGTTCTATTTCCCTCTCCCCTGCTTTTTTCTCCACCTACATGTTCACTGTGTGTACACAGACCTGCCAGAGAAGCCAAGTCCCTTCTGGGCCATAGCACATGAGCTCTTTTCCTTTTTCCGGGGAGAATTACCCACAAACTGCTGCTGAGCTGGGCTTGCAGGCTGGTTTGGTAGGAAACTTCTATTCCTCTGCATGTCCTTCATCTGGTTTAGCAAACTTCTGAAGTAGCAAGTCCATGTGTTTTTGGGCCAGAGTTGATCCTTGCATGGAAATTGAGTGAACATCTCAAATACCAATTCCAGTGTCGCTCATGGAAGTGCAGAGAACCTGCTACATGTATTGCTGGTGGCTGAATGCAGCTGAGCTGCTGCAGACCCCTTCTTAGAGACCCCTGGTGCCCTCCGTCCTGGCAGTCCTCACCTCCTCCAGACCATCCCACCAATTATTTGCTCTGCTAGTAAACGATGTCTTCAAGAGACAAAATGTGACACAGTGCATGAGAAAGGTCACAGCAAACAAATTATCCCTTCTATGTTTCTGAATGTTCATGGTTTTTATGGGATGCCTCAGTTACATTAGACAGTGCAGCTCCTCTGTGCAAGGCTTTCATAAGCTGATTCACTAATCACTTTTTCCCCTCAGATTCCCTATCTGGAAGGTAGGAATAAATTTTTCTGGAAAGGATGCATTATCTTGGGAGGAATAGTTACTGGCACGTGACTAGTTTTAGTGTTTGGCTACTACCATCACGAAAGCCAAATAGATTTTTGTTGTAGAGCAAAACCCATTAGTCTTTGTTTAGAGTGGAACTAATGCACTACCTAAATCTGTTTTCAGCATCCCATCCAATACTGGCTATTCCATGATGAGCTGCACACCCTTGCAAGTTCTTTATGATTATTATAATTTTTTCAATCTAAAATACTGAGTCAAAAATATCTATTCATATTTATAAGCCACACATATTCTGAACAAATAGTAATTTGTCTTAATTTTCTTTAAAATACTTCAATCTTAATTCAGGTTGCTAGTCCTGAAATAATGAATAGTTGTTTTCAACTATTCCATGTTATGGATTCACCTCACCACCTCCTCTGAAATGATTGTGTTCTTCCTACCTATGAGATGTGAGGAAACAACCTTACTGACTAAGTGACAACGTTTAACTGAGTGATATGGGGTACGATCCCTCCTATGGAAGGAGCATTACAGCCCGGCCCAGGAGATTCCTGCAGAGCAATGTGATAGTAACTTTTTGACACAGGTGGTGGAAAAGCCAATGAGGAGAGGTGTGCTGCTGGACCTTATACTAACAAAGAAAGAAAGACTGGCTGGGCATGTGAAGGTTGGGGGTAGCCTTGTTTGCAGTGACCATGAGACAGTGGAGTTCAGAATCCTGTGTGGAAGAAGGAGAGCTGTAAGTAAGATTACAACCCTGGATTTCAGGAGAGTTAGCTTGGGCCTCTTCAAGGACCTACTTGGAGGAATCCCATGGGTACGGGGACTATAAGGTAGGAAGGTCCAAAAGAGTTGGTTAATATTCAAGCATCACTTTCTCCAAGCTCAAGATTGAGTAAGAAATCAAGTAAAGGGGACAAGAGAATTGCATGGATGAGCAAGGAGCTTCTGGCAAAACTCAAATAGAAAAAGGGAGTTCATGGAATGTGGAAAAAGGCACAGGCCACTTGGGAAGGATATAGGAACGTTGTCAGAATATGAAGGGATGAGATGAGAAGGGCTAAGGTCCATTTGTAATCAAGGACAACAAGAAGGGCTTCTTCTTCAAGTACATCAGTAGCAAAAGGAAAACCAGAGAAAATGTGGGCCTGCTGCTGAATGAGGTGGTGCCGTGGTGACAAAGGACACAGAGAAGGTAGTTACTGAATGCCTTCTTTGCTTCAGTCTCTACTGCTAAGGCCAGCCCTCAGGAATCCCAGACCCCTGAAGCCAAGAAAGAAAGTCTGGAGAAAAGGAAGACTTTCTCTTGGTCAAGGAGGATGGGTTAGAGATCAAGAAGGCAAACTTGACACTGACAAATCCATGGGCCCCAATGAGATGCACCCACAAGTGCTGAGTGAGCTGGCAGATGTTATTGCTAAGCTGCTCTCCCTCATTTTTGAAAAGTCGTGGAGAACAGGAGAGGTGCTTGAGGACTGGAGGAAAGTCAATGTCATTTCAGTTTTCAAAGTGAAGGAAGGACACAGAAAACTACAAGCCAGTCAACATCACCTTCATCCCTGGAAAAGTGATGGATTAGCTCATCATGGATGTCATCTCTAAGCATGTGGAGGAAAAGAAGGTTATCAGGAGTAGTGAACATGGATTCAGCCAGGGGAAATCTTGCTTGACCAACCTGATTGCCTTCTTTGATGGCATGACAGTCTGGGTAGATGAGGGAAGAGCAGTGGATGCTGTCTACCTTGATTTCAGCAAGGCTTTTGACACTGTCTCCCATAAGACCCTCATGGGCAAACTCAGGAAGCATGGATTGGATGAGTGGATGGTGAGGTGGACTGATAACAGTGGTCAGTGTCAGAGAGTTTTCTTGGAGGCCTGTTACTAGCAGTGTCCCTCAAGGGTCAGTGCTGGGTCCAGTATTTAACTTGTTCATCAATGACTCAGATGAAAGGGCAGAGGCTTCCTCAGCAAGTTCACTGACACAAAGCTGGGAGGAGTGGCTGATACCCCAGAGGGCTGTGCAGCCCTTCAGAAGGACCTCGACAGATTGAAGAGATGGGCAGAGAAGAATTGTCTGAAGTTCAACAAGGGCAAATACAAGGTCCTGCACCCGGGATAGTATAACCTCAGACACCAGTACAGACTAAGTGCTGACCTTCTGGAAAGCAGCTCTGCAGAGAAGGACCTGGGGGTCCTGGTGGACAACAAGCTGTCCATGAGCCAGCAGTGTGTCCTTGTGGTCAAGTGTGATGGTTTGAAACTCCCAAGAATCTAATTTCTAAGTTCAAGCCCCCCTCCCACAGTTTGCCCCTGTGAGGGAGGGTTTAGTGATGCTATGGACTTGATATCTTTTTCACCTCATGTGGAGAGTTTTCAGACAAAACACATCCATTTGTTATTGAGGGAAGGGGAAAATATTTACAAAGGTTTATTTACACCCACATATATATTTACATTAAATTAAATTTCTCCTTTTCTTCAATAAAAGTCCAAGAAGAAAAGAGAAAAGTCTTTCTGTCACTCCTCAGGCTACAGTTCCTTCATTTCAGTTTTTTGTGGCACTGGTTAGTGTCCTTCATTTTCCTAAAGCGGCAGATTTTAAGTATGGCAGTCAGGATTTTGTTCTTACTTTGTGGAAATTCCAACCCCGAGCCTGAGCCTTCGGGGGATTTCCTTGTAGATCTTCACTCCTCTTGGGTTAGAACACTGAAGGCAGCTTTCAGTTCAGTCTTACCAAAGCTCTTCTGCTCTGTCTCAGCTCGCCAGCATGATAGAAGCAGCAGCAGCAGAGGGCACGGCCACCTCCTCCACATTCCATCCTGGCTCAGCTCTCAGGACGACTCCGGGTTTTGAGCTCCTTTCTCTCTCTCTCTCTCTAGCTGCTGCTGCATTTCGAGACTCCCTAAGGGTTTGGAAGTCCACCCCTCCTCTTCAAGAAGTCTCTGGGTTTTGGGAAAGTGATAACAGTCTTACCCCAAACCAGCTCTGTTGAGTTTTCCTCTGTTTTGTCGCCAGCTCTCCCTCCTGCAGGAACATCTCTGCGTCTTTCAGCCGGCTTCACGTTATCTTGTTGCTACTGGCTATCTTTTGGCTTTTAGCCACCGTTGTCTCTGTTCAGGACTGTTCCACTGCTGCTTTCAATGTCTTCTTCTGCTGCTGACAGTAAGGAAACTCTTCCAGCTCTTGATTACGGGACCCGGTCCAGCTTTGACACTATACCGGGTCTCCCGTAGCCTCAGCTGGGGGCTGGGGGCCCTTGGCCCCCGGAGGGGCTTACTGGCCCCCTGCTTCCTCCTGGCTCAAATCATGGCTACCCACCTTCTAAACTATCTTCACCACCTTCTCTTCCATTTCTGTGGGTATGTAATTTCTGTAGGGCACATGTAGACTATTGATTGGTCCAGTGTTATCAGTGGGATAAACCATTACTATCTCAGAGAGAAGGTTTTTCAAACCACCACATCAAGAAAGCAAATGATATCCTGGGGTGCATTAGGAAGAACATTACCAACAAGTCGAAGGAGGTGATCCTGCCCCTCTGCTCAGCCCTGGTGAGGCCTCATTAGGAATATTGTGTCCAGCTCTGGGCCCCTCAGTACAAGAAACATGGAGCTCCTGGCATGGGTCCAGCAGAGACAACAAACATGATCAGGGGACTGGAGCATCTGTCTTATTGGGATAGGCTGAGGGAGCTGGGCCTGTTCAGCCTGAGAAGAGATGACTGAGAGGGGACATCATCAATGTCTTTAAGTATCTGAAGGGAGGGTGTCAAGAGACTGGGGCCAGGCTCTTCACTGATGTCCAGTGATGGGACAAGGGGCAAAAGGCACTACCTGAAACAAAGAAAGTTTCATCTGAATACGAAGAAAAACTTCCTTACTGTGTGGATGACAGAACACTGAAACAAGCTGCCCAGAGAGGCTGTACAGTCTCCTTCCCTGGAGATACTCAAAACCTGTCTGGTCATGATCCTGTGCAACCTGTTCTAGGTAATCCTTCTCTAGCAGGGGATTTGTACTAGATGATCTCCAGAGGTCCCTTCCAACTTCAACTATTCTGTGATTCTGTGTTATTTTGTGGCATTTAACAAACAATGAAGTACAGATCAATTAAAATTTCTACCCATACAGCCAAACAGTTGGTGCTAGGATATGTATGGTTTTGTAATAATGTGTCATTTTAACCTGCTCAACTTACAGAAATGACATACTGTACATTCTAATCACCAACTGTGTTTTATGCTTAATTATTCAAAGTTACGTTGCCTGACTTTTCTACTACACGCTGAAAATACACTCCTGTGTGTTTTGAGCTCTTTAGAAGAAAGCAGAATCGCATTTTCATCTTTCTTTGCTGAGTATTTAACAGCCCTGCTGTGCTCTGAGTTCTCTAGAAAGTGAGCCTTGCTAGGAAACTTAAATCCTCTGAGAACAAATTCTGTCCCTCCAATAAGTATAACCACAAAATAGCCTCACAGAGGTCAACTCTTGGCATCAGCTTACTAAACGGAAGCAGAAGCCAATCCACCTCAGAAATAGCTATGAAACAATTGTTTGTAGCTTTATCTCTCTCTGTGGGACAAATTAAAACATGTACTCATCAGAGTGAATTTTTTGTGGATTAATATAAACCTTGAATATTGAAAGATAACATGAGTGGAAGCCAGGGTGATCAAATTAGCTCTTTTATCTCAATCTTTTTGAGAAAATAGGTGGGTTTTTTTTTTACTTGCTGTGTCTCACTTGTATGACTCTTTCTAGGAAGAAACATCAAAGGCCTGCTCTTTGTTTCCACCAGGTGCATGTGGGTATGTAAGATGTGCTTGGGAACAAATGTTTCACTACCGTTGTTGAAGCAAGGTTAAGAGAGCCGATGTTCAGGGAAGAAATGACACCTTTAATTTCATACTTTAACAGCTCAAAAATGGTGGCAGTATCTCAATTATTTCTGTACACAAATGA
Organism: Lepidothrix coronata; assembly: GCF_001604755.1. Taxonomy (NCBI): domain Eukaryota; kingdom Metazoa; phylum Chordata; class Aves; order Passeriformes; family Pipridae; genus Lepidothrix; species Lepidothrix coronata. Next base: position 3,295,924 of record NW_016690268.1, on the reverse strand, counting down.
GCTATTGGTGGTTTAAGCATTCTTTGCTGCATTACAGACTGCTTGTTTTGCTGGAGTAACCATAATAGAGAAACGCAACACTGCCTGTGCTGTGTGGCCATATATATATATATGCCACTGAGCAATGATATATGACTAGCATCAGCTGTGGCAGTGGAGCTTATACAGCAAGATTTGTGTTTCTTACAGGAGTACTTGCTATAAATATAGCTATAACCACCTACTCGTGTTTTATCTTAAGAATTTATTCATGAATTGTAACAGTCAAAAGTATGGGTAACTGATAAGAAGTTAGAGCTCCTTTGAGGAGATTACCCTCATATAGACACAGTTTAAGAAATCCAGGTTCAGCTGTAACTACATCACAAATCAGAGCAGCCTTCTTTAGTACTTGAAGTGCTGACTGTGGACATTCCACATTACAATACATTGCAACGCTTGTTTGATTTGTACCTAAGAAGAAATCAACCTGTTCAGCAGCCAGGTAATTACTAAGTGCACGATGTAGAAGATGCTACTGGATTGATTGCACAAAGCACAGACCAGTGTAACACAAAATCTTCAAGCCTCAAAGAAGGATTTTATTCTTCTTTCAGAAAATTCTTTTTTGGCAATGCCTGCTAATATTTTACTGTTTCTGAATTCTGAGTACATTCAAGTCTTAGTAACGTGTAGCTTCCCTAACCCACTCTTCTTGTTGGCCTCCCACTCTGGTTGCTCTTCTCATGCTAGACTTTTCCATTTATTTCACATACAGAGCTCAGTAAGGTCCATATAGGAAACATACATCATGTTGTATTGATCAGCATTCTCCCAGGTTTCCCTGTGGATTGGTGGCACAAATGGCACCCAGGACAGATGCCTGCTGCGGACTGACCAAGTGATGAGCAAATTGGGTCACGGAAACATAGAGTCACAGAATGGTTTGGGTTGGAATGGACCTTAAAGTTCATCTAGTTCCAACCCCCCTGCCACAGGCAGGGACACTTTCCACTAGACCAGATTGGTTAAAGCCCCATCCACCTTGGTCCTGAATACTTCCAGAGATGAATCCACAGCTTCTCTGGACAACTTCTCAGGAGTACCAGTTCATGGAAGCCACAGGCCAGATATCATTAGTAACCAGTGGCAGCAGCAGTCAGGGAAACCTCTTTCCTTGTCTTGAAAGGAGGGAATGAGGCAGAAAGCTGCTCTCCACACAGCTTGTAGTCCGCTTACTTGCTTACTGAGTTTTCTATCACGCAATTGACATCAAAGGATCAACGTGCGGCGTTAGCATTGCACAGCGCCCGGTTCACCTTATAGCATTGGCTCGGAGCTCCTTGATGGCCACAGAGCGAAAACAGCCCCGGACAGCAGGTGACACTCCTCGTTTAGCAACCAGAAGGGCAGCGGGCAGCCCGAGCTCCCCGATCCGCTGCGCTCACGCAGCCCGGGCCGAGCCCGGCGGGTCACGGCCAGGTGAGCGCCGGGATCGCTCCCCCGATAAGCGCCCCTGCTCCCGCCCCGACACCTGCGCGGCACCGCCCCGCAGCGCCCGGGGCCGGGCGGGGCCCCGCCACCGCCGCCCTTAAAGCCCAGCCGCCCCCAGCAGCTTCCTTCCCTCTTTCCCTCTTGTTTTCCAGCCCCGAGAGTTCCGCTGGTACCGGGCTGGCAACATGGGTATGTGCTGCGGGGAAGGGTGGGGGCAGCCTGGAGGTGGGTGGCACGGCAGTAGCGGTCCCCGGCCTGGGGGCCGCGGCAGGGATGCCGCCCCGGGATGAGCACCGGAGGATCCTCAAGCCGCCTCTCTCCGAGTCGGTTGTCCGTGCCGGACTGGGAGCTGGCAGCATGGCTAAGGAGCCGTGGGCCCCCAGGGCTGGCTCCGCTGTTCGGTGCAGGTCTGAGGACACCTTCAGATGCTCTTCCTTTTTTATCATCCCTCTTCCTCTGGGGCAGCTCTCCCTCTGGCAATGCTGTGTCCTGGCTTTCGTGACCCTGCCTTGAAACCCGAGCAAGAGCCGAGTGATGTTGCCTTGGCCTTTGTGAGCTCTTAGAACTGAGCCCCTGGCTGTTAAGGTTTACCCTACACTTTCAAGGCATGTGGAGCTTAGGATCTGAGCACAAGTTACATGTGGTGTTTCTACACATGTTAAATAATGCTTTTTTACTGAGACTGTTTACCTATGATTGACCTAGTATTTTTTAAATATATTGAGACACAGATTGAACATTCAGATAAGGGTAGAGCCCATTTAGCTAATTAATCCCGAAGGTTTATTCTTGTCTGAATTGGAATACCAAGCAGTAAATGTGCAAACAGTGCTTTTCTGTGGTGTAGCTCTACATTGCCGTTTGTTGGACCCTTGGTCCTGCAGTGTCAGAGCACATTGGTGTGTCTCTCCTAACAAGCAGTTCTTGAGCTGGAGAAACCTTGTCTTACACAGGGAAGGAACCTGAGATGCAAAAAAAAAAAAAAAAAAAAAAAAAGAGAGAGAAAGTGCCATTGCATCTTCAGCAGGCAAATCTGCATTCTGGGAACATGCAGCTGTAGTAAAGAGCAGGCAGAACCTGGCAATGGTGCTGCCCAGGGGGGCACTGGAGTCTCACTGACTCGGGCAGCCAACTGTGAAAATGGTGATGGCTGTGGGAAGAGAGAGAAATGCGATGCAGCTGAGTCTGCTCATGTAATATCAAGCTTGCTGCATTATTGGTTTACTTGGATGGTTTCTATGTCAGTGTTTTTCAGGAATAGCAAAGTGTGAATCAGGGACTCTTGGAGTTACTTATCCTAATGGTAGCAACATCCCTGTGGAGGTGCTGGAAGACTGCTCCAGAGAGCAGAGGCAACAGGTTTGGCTGTACCACAGGTCAGGTACCAGGAAAGCAGGCTTGCTCTGGAGCTAGAAACATCCTCAGTGACAGTGTGGGGGTGTACAGATTTAACCTGGCCACAGACATGAAGTATTTCAATCTGGTAGATTTGCTGAATGGAGCAAGGCAATGCACTTCCATCTTGTGTCACGGAGCGTGAGCTGTAGGAGTTGAAGCATCACACTGCATCCCTCTGACTGCAGGGAACCAAACTGGTGGGAGCTGCTGGGGAAGGGGTTGGAGCCATAAGCCTGTCCCACCTTACCTGCAAGTATGAAAAGGAGAGAGTGACCCACTGATAAATAATTATTTAGATGCAGTGCTAAAGCCAAGAACTGAGTGGCTTATGTCTTTACATTTCTTAAAAATATTTAATCTCTAAGGGAGTACAAAGGGACAACTGTTTAGAGGTTTATATCGAAAAATGCAGAGCTCTTCAGTGTTTTGTGGAGAGAATGAGGAGTTCTGCTTGTCGTTCTATGTGGGGAGAGAATAAGAGGTGCTGAGGGTTACCTCAAAAAGGGACTGCTCCGAAATGGCACTAGCAAACCTCAGATTTATCACTGAAAATGATCCAAAATGTTGGGTGCTCTGTGCTTTTGTAGGTAGAAACCTGAAGCTGCCTGATGGTGGAATCCTCAGCTAATTTAGATGTCTTTGTTGAAATGTTGGCTTTAATGCTACTGAGAGTTTTCCTGACCCTCTATGTAAAAGGAGAATTGAGGGTTAAGTAAAAATGATTGAGAAATAAGTGTGTCTCTTAAACAAGGAAGTTAGACAACGTTGTCTGAGAAAAATGCCTCTGTGATGTCCTCTGTGTAAAGTTTCTTACAGAGGTGATACTTTTACCATTTGGAAGGGAAAAAATGCAACCAACAGCAAGTTTCTTGATATTTTTGTCCCAAGGCTTAGTTAACAGACAGGAGCTGCCCGAACTGTTGTTCTCTGTACATGTTACAAAAAGATGGCAATATGACAGGTGTACTGGAAAGACCAACAACCAGAAATAACCAAGGAGTTGCTATGAAATAGTCTATCAGTAACATCTTAGTATCTTTCAGTGTATCTGCTCACGTGGGTTGTATAAGGGATATTGCCAAAAACTTTAATAACTCATGTACCTGCACATGGCCTGAATTTGTTGTGTTAGCACTTTCAAAATGTTACTTGTTCCCTAGGAAAATGTATTCTTGAATTACCTGCTGCCTCTGTTGTGAAGGAACTTGTCCACAGCAGTGAAGGAAAGAATCAGATTTATCAGTTTTAATAATTTCTGGAAATCATTTTAGTTAGTATCATGTCAAACGCTGTAGTGTTGCTGTCAGCTGTTTTTATCCATTGTGAACTATGGACTAAATAATGATTTTGGCAAAGATACTTATAGAGATCTATGGTAGTTGGTTTACAAGCAGGGATTTCAAAGTTCACATCTTGTACTTGTCTTATCTGAAGGATAATGAGTTTACTTGTGGTTTTATGTGAAATGTCGACATCAACTATCTAGCACAGTGAAAGCTCAGCCTACAAGCCTGTCCCCTGAGCCAAGCAAGCCCTGCAGGACACTGCTTGGAGGGCTGCCAGGGGTAGTGGTCCTGCCATGATCAGCTGGAAGTCACTTTAGGGCTGCTCTTTAGATGTCTGCTCTACCTGCCCTCAGTAGGATCCTCCTGTTCTTCCAGGTCTTCCTGGGTTAATTTTCAGGTTGTGGGAATGCCTGCTAACATGGATCCCTCAGTTGCACTGCGTATTCAGTCCTCTTTAAATCTGAGCTGTGGAAAGTTTGTCCCTTTTCGGGACTTGACCTCCATCAGTGGCAGGGCATCTTTAGTCTATTCCTTACTATTGACTTGTCTTCAATTCGCTCTCAGGGATGCTACCTTGAAGCAGGATTCGTCTTTTGTGAGTGGCTGGATGGTCTAGCCCCGCCTTCAATGATATGGAGTAAGCAGTCATAGTAGGATGGGATGCTTTGTCTTGTCAGTCCTTTTGAGTATTTCCCGTGACTTTATGCACACCTTGAAAAAGCTAAGGCAATCAAGTGATGCTTTGCCTAATAACCATGAAAAGTCTCCCTTTAGTAAACTGAACATTTACTCATCCTGAAAATAACTGTACTTGTATTTCATTATTTTGAGCTGAATTTTTTTTGAATCTTCCATTGGTTTTAAAGGAATATTACTTACTACTTTCCATTAACTTCTGTTTTTTTTTTTTCTCTTCACAGCTGGAAGAGGTAAGGGCAAGTCAGTAAGTATTGTTTTCTCTTATAAAAAGTTGCTATACTGACTCTCTTTGGGTTACATTGTTTTGGTAACTTTAGCAGTACACAAAACAACAATCACTGTAAACATACATTAAATGTATAAAATAGTGAGCTACTGGCCAACTGATGCAAAAGCAACCTTGTAGTTTTTAAAGTTCTAGCTAAGCATAAGTGCTCACCATCCTGATAACAAGTCTGAAGAGTTTGTGCTGACTGAGCGGGCGTTGGTCCCTGGAGCCCATCCTTCTTGTGGCTGAGTTGTCATTATCCACCAGCTCTCCTTTAGGACTACTTTTCAGTGGTAGTTCTTGCTCTTGAATCTTTGAACTGCTAATGACACGTGCCTCAGCAACTCTATCTCTGTGTTTGCTTATCTTATAAGGCTTTACTCCACAGACTTTCCCTCTGTTTAGTGGCTTCCTCAGCAGCCAAGGTCAAAGCTGTGCAGTGGGGTGCTGGTAACCCCAGGGCAGGGCAAAATTATGGAGAGCATTATAAAGCATAACCTTCAGGTTACCTCTTTGGTGGTGGATCCAGTGCTTCTTGACCAGTGAGGATTACAACAGTAAAGGTTTTGGTGGTAGATGTGTGTATGTGCACATGTATACTGTAACAGGGGACAGTATAGTGCAAAACAAGGACAAGTATAAGTCATATATTATCATGGATTAATAGCATAGTCTCCTTGCTTGTAGCATCTTGGAAAAGCAGAAGGTTTGTCACCTTTAGGAAGACCAATAGCTTTCTCCTGCCTGCCTCTGTTCATACTCAGCTCCAGCTGTGACATGCAGATCCCTTCCAGTTCAGAGGCAGACAGTAAAAGCCCACCAGTGGCTGCTGTGCCACCATGCGAATGCAGGATGTCTCCACCAGGCACATAAACACTAGTGGCTTAAAAGAGAAATCCAGCCTTGTTGGATTGCAACCTCCCCAGACCAGCATGTAACACCCTCTTAAACAATAAGGCGTTGGGTAGGATGATGATGTAATGCTGGGGAGGTTTGTGAGAACCCCAAAATGGTCAAAAAGATTTTAGTGAGGTTTTGTGACATTCTGGTGGGGATGGGTCCCACCAGCTCCTGGTCCAGGACTGCTCTTTTTTCTCTCTGTGGGCAGGACAGACATGGGGAAGACTTTGTTCCACCTCAGGAGCAGACATTCTCTCCTCTCCTGCTAGGCTATTCCCAATTACACCGGCAGAAACAAGTCATGCAATCTGGATTACTGTTTCAGTGACTAACCTAACATGTGCTGAAATCAAAATCTCTTCGGTATATCTCATGGCTGCTGAACTAAACCTTCACAGTGTGGTTCTCCATCTGTCTCCTCAGGAGCATGAACATTGTCATGGCTTAGGGGGATAGTGTGTGGGCAAGGTGGGAAGCATTTGTCTCTGTGAACTCCACCAACAGCTGTGTCCAAGTTGGGAGTAGTTATCTAGAGCTCCTGCCCTCTTCAGCTGAGGGAAATGGGCACTTTCAAGTGAAAGTAACTAATTTTTGGACACATGCAGATGATCTTCCTTTGGAGACACCTTTCTGCCCAAGGAGGATGTGATAAATCAAGGATGACAAGTTTATATTTATGCCTCAAATTTTGATTGCTCCAAAGCTAGATGAGTCCCACTGGCACTTGCCTGACATTGGGTTTTTTCAGTGAATACTGTTTATCAAACCATGGGTAGGATGGGCACTACATACTTGGTTCTGCTAGTAACAAAGATCAACACTATTCAGGCTGCTCAGACATCCTCACGACTGAGTCAGATAGGTCAGCAAGGTCAGCAAGGCGCTTGCCACTTTCATTTCTTCTGCAGTATTCACAAAAAAACCTGCTGTAGCATGCAGGTCTCAAAGTCTTGTGTTGTTCATTGAAGATTTGCTGGAGGCATGGGCTCTCTGATTTACTTGTGTCAGGCAGGATGTCCCCATGTAAGGTTTCTTTCCTTCTGATCTGCAAAGTTAACTTTTTCCTGTGTCACATGAAATACAGATCAGTTTAATTCCTGAACCCTTGCAATCCAAACAATGCTATTTTTTTAATTAAACCTAAGAAGCATGGAAAAGAATTGTTTTATCTCTGGAATGTTCTGAGTCTTATTGAAAATCTGTTTTTTTGCTATTTGCAGAATTAAACCAATAAAAAAAGATTTTTAAGGAAGAATTATGTTTACACTGCATTCCCATTAATTTTAATAGAAATGATATCATGTATTCATCCACTAAGAAAAGTAGATGATCAGAAATTAAACTTCAAGTTCTACTGATAATGTCAGATTTGTACCTGATGTATGTTTTTTTTCCCCTTTGTCTCAATGGCAATAACTCTGGTGCAAGCTACATGACTGACCATTGACAAGCCTGTTGCAGCAGGTGAAGGGTCAGTGAATCTGGCATCTAATGCCATACCATTTTAGGTTAGGAATAAATTCCATTCTATCAAGTCTGAAGAAATTAAGAATTCTTCAAGCAGAGTATTTTTAAGGATGGGAAGTTTTTCCTAGAAATTTTCTTGAATGAAAACTTTAAATGTTTGTTTTTCTCAACTGCAAGTATTTAAAAATAACCCCAGACTTCTAACTGTGGTGTGCTGTGGGGTTTTTTGTTGGTTTTGGATTTTTTTTTCATAAACATGGCTTTTTGTGTATTTTTAGATACCAATCAAGATTGCTCTAAGAGTTAGGTGCTGGAGACCTCAAATGTGTATAGTGCAACACTTGAAGGTCAGGTATAGCATTGCTAAAGATCTCTTGCAAAGGGCAGATGAGCAGTGTGTAGAGCTCTAGGGACCAAGAGGGGAAAGTGAGAACTGACTCTTGGTTCAGGTAAACCATTGTCATTTCCACAGAAGCCCATACAGCCTCCTGACCCTGAGTACTCACCCACTTTGACTGAGTTCATATTAACCTTGCTCAAGCTGTGGGTTGCAGTGAGCAGTGTTAGTTTGTGTTGCACAGCTCTGACCTCACCCTGTCTCTTGCCTCCAGTCACTCTGCTCTGGCTTCCCTCTGAGCATCTTCTTCATCGTCGTCAATGAGTTCTGCGAGCGGTTCTCCTACTATGGCATGCGAGGTATGTACTGTGTCTCCTTGTGCTGACCACATGTTAACCAGCCCTGACTTTGGTTTGTAACCCATTGTTTTGTTGTTCTTCCTACAGCTGTGCTCGTTTTGTATTTCAAGTTTTTCCTGCACTGGGATGACAATTTGGCCACAGCCATCTACCACACGTTTGTTGCGCTGTGTTACTTGACACCTATCCTTGGAGCAATCATTGCGGACTCTTGGCTGGGAAAGTTTATGTGAGTGCTTCCTCAGAAAAAAACCCAAAAAATCTTGAAAGCTCACCTGAAATCAGTGTTACATAAACCATCACCTAAAACAGCAGCTCTGAACACCTTCAGAGCTGGTGTTGACTACTCCAGGATAGTTTGTTTTATTTGACCAAAACTTGAGGTTTTAATTGATTGAGCTCAGACTTGAAATTGCACTGTTAATTAAGAAATGTTCCAGTTCTGCTAATCAGTTAAGGGTAGTAGCATGCTTTCCCAGCATACTGCATGTTTTTCCTCTCACGCAGACAAAATGCAAGCTAAACTAAGGAAAGTATTCACCAAGCTGTGAAAATAGATACCGGAGACTATAATTACATTGGACAGCCTCTTTACCTACTGTAGGTGGCCAATGAAATAGTGAATTAACTGGGACTTAAACTAAGTTTTAAAATACTGTATGATTTCAGAATTGACAGTTCAGTGAGAGTTCTTACTGAGTAGCAAGTCTGTCTTTAAATCATGTATTCTGCGTTTTTTACCTGTGTGCTAATTGTTCAGGAAAGTACCACTGCAGTTCTTTGAAAGGTAACCAGATTATTTCCAACAGCCTTATCTTGCTCTCCTTTACTAATGTCTTGATTCTAATAGTGTTTACTTTGCCTGAAAAAAAGCACAATAAAGTTTTTATGGAAGGTCATGAACCATGAATGTTAGCTGACTTGTCAAAGGTCTCCCAGAGATGAGAGATGAAGCTATCTGTGCTGTGCAGTCAGCTGCACCACCTTCTGCTGTGCTGACAGCTCTGGGAAGCCCAGGACTGTGACCACTGCCCTGTGTGCTCCATGGAGCTGGTCTGAGCAGTGTAAACTCACTGCAAATAGCTAGATATGTTGCAGATTGCAGCCCAAATATGTTGTGTACTTGCTTGTTTAGATGGTATAGTTTATTTTTTTTTTAATCCAATTTGGCTTCTACTTATTTTATCAGGATGAAGCTTTGCAGATCTTGCATCCCTTCTCCTTTGGTACTTGTTTAACCTCAATTGTACACTTTCTCCCAAGCTGTTAGGCAACTCAAGTAATGAAACTGAAGTGCTGTTTAAAAAAACATTCTACGTTATCTGTTAAATATCACTTAACAGCAGATTGACTGTTCCCCCACTTCATAGATCTTTCCTCTGCTACAGGGAAGAGAATTTTAAGCCAGAGAAACTTTGTTGTAAAGTAAGAAGAATTTGTCTGTGTCCCTCTTGTATCAGGGTGATGCTCCAAGCTTGATGTGAGGATCTCTGGCCTGTGTCAAATAGAGTTGGATTGTCCTAGGTCTTGGAGCCTGACTTTCATTGTCATGAGTTGCACTGGGTTTAGGACTGCTTCTCCTGCAAACTGAGTTTTTAAATACTTTCCTATCATTGCATCATATTTCTCCTACTTTTCCTCCAAACTGGGGAACTGGATCTGTGCCTGTTGAATGGAGGCTCGCCCAAGGAAGCAAATGAACATGGATTAAACTACAGTCACATGCTTAAGGTCCAAAAAAATTAAAATGGAGTGTGTTTTTACATACAGAAAGGAGGACTGGACCCTAAAGGCAGGGGGTGGGGGCTGATGATTCTGCAGCATTACCCTCCTAGGCACCTCCTGGTAGAGGAAGTCAGGCTGAAAACCTGCAACCTGTGCTCTTCAGTGCTGCTCTTGCTCTAATCTGAGTGTAAAGATGTTCACATACAGCCAAGTGGGAGAATAGAGTTGTTGTTCACAAAACTATTTTGGTGTAATTTCCATGATTAAAGTAGATTTATAATTTTTTTCTCCTTTTATTCCTGCAACTAGAATATAAAGTAACATAGAGAATGTTTAGTGATATTAAAATCAGTGTAAATTGCATATTTGTGTTGCAGAGTAGTCCATTTAAACTTCACCGTATACAAAATATAATAATGGCATTCTTGAGTTGGTTATTAAAAAGGCAACCACTGGAGATATTTAAATATCTCCCATGAGCTGATGATATCTATAGAATCCATTTGTCATCTTGCCTTGTTTAATTAAACAAGGCTACCTAAAATAATAATAATAAAAAAATAGAATAGAATACTGTGGCAGTGGTGTGGGGACAAATTTTTACAGTAGCTTTTGACAAGTTCAGTCCTTATTGTATCTGTTAATTGTGCTTCTTTACTAAGCATCTTTGAAATAAGCAAAAGTCTGCTTTATCTATGTAATCTGCATTGTCTGTGTGTGTGTAATTGTATTAACATATCTAAAAAAAATGTATCTCCTCTCTTTACAACAGGACCATTGTCTCCCTGTCCATTGTCTATACGATTGGGCAGGCAGTCTTGTCTGTGGGTTCCATAAATGACCTGTCGGATCACAACCAGGATGGCTCTCCCGATAATGTACAATTGCACATGTGAGTTGCCTTGTACATGGGGTTTTTTTCCAGGCTGATGAACAGGACAACTTACACCTTAAATTTATGCTACTTGAATTTCAACTGTCTTTCAATCAGTCTAGTATTTATGCTTTAAGAAAGAAAATAAAGTGATTTTTTTTCCCTTTTTCTCTTTTTTCCTTTGCTTCAGTGCTCTGTCTATGATTGGCTTGATCCTCATTGCGCTTGGTACTGGTGGGATCAAACCTTGTGTGTCAGCATTTGGTGGAGACCAGTTTGAAGATGATCAGGTAACAGTGTCTTTCAGATTTTCAGTTATACAGAAATTTTAATACTCTAATAATGTTTTACTATTATAATACTCTAATGATGTGCGTGTTTAGACATATGCATTACTGCAGTGTTTCCTGAGTAGCTGAAGAAGGAGATACTGAACTATTTGTCTTGAAATGTGAAAATAGACTTGCTAATTTAACAATCTAGGCTCATCAATGTGGTTCTGGCTAAGCCTTTCTAAACATCTTTCTGTTTTTACTGTAGGAAAAACAAAGAAGTACCTTCTTCTCTCTTTTTTATATAGCCATTAATGCTGGAAGTCTCATATCTACTATAGTCACCCCAAGTCTCAGAGGTAAGGCCACATATTTGTTTATAAACAGTTAAACATCAGAAAAGGATGAGTGTTAGATTGCACTCTAGTTAGGTTTAAATTAAAGTTATGTTCTCTGACACACTGGAGTTATCTGACAAATGGTTTTCAGTGTGTCATTCAACTTCTCACAGGCAAGGTACTGTCAAAAACAAGCCAATCTGAGACCTGAATTGCCTTTAGGATCAGAAATACTAGATCCAAAGAGACATGGTGGAGCTGACAACTTGTATGCCTTAATGCATGTTTTAATTCTGTGAAGGTACAAATGTGTCACCTCTTCCACTACCTTTAAAGCCATCACACTAGAAAGAGTTGTATTTGCTGGGAAGGGAAGTGGGGAGAGAGCCTTCTCCTCTGGAAGTGAAGGCTATTCTGAAGTGTGCTCATGCTAAGTACAGGAGCATCAATACACGTAGTAATCCATTTATCCATGAGACAAGGTAAATAACTTTTCATATTGTTAAACAAGAAAGTTATTTTCTCTTCTGCTTATGAAGAGTAGCATGACCCTAAACAAAATGCAAACAATTTGCTAATCTATATGCATATGGAATTCTGTGGCAAGCTTACACAGATGGTGCTATATGGATGTGCTTGGCAGGAGTTTGAGGAAGGCTTCTTTTCTCAAAAAAAAAAAGGAAACAGCATGTGAGTTCTGGAATAACCCTGAAGCACTGGGGTGAAATTCTGGCCTTTGGATTTCTTGACTGGAAGGCTGTGTAGAAGTGTTTGAGATGTTTGCTTAATGCAAATTCTGTCCTTTCCCAAAAAGGAACTAGGGATGCATAAGGCACAACATGCACTTTACTTCCTTGCTGATTAAGGGTGAAAACTACCTTGGAAGAAAAAAAGAAAAGACAAATCAGCTGAGGGAGGTGATAAACTGCCATGTACTGTAAAAGTTTAACCAAAAGGCCAATACAGCTAAATCAAGACATTAGTTAGCTGCAAGCTAGCTTTCCCCCCCCACCACCGATCAAACTCTCTTCCAGAGGTCCCTTCCAACCTCAACCATTCTGTGATACCTTTCATTGTTGAAAAGGGAATTATTTAAGTTGGATACTGATCATCAGTTCTGTGGATGTCAGCAGAGAGGTTTGTTGTACCCCCATGAGTTAACAATCAATGTGAAGTACAGAAATCATACGTAAAACATCAGTAGTGCTGACTGGGACTTTAATCTAATGTTACTTTGTATTTCAGCTACAGAATGTGGCATTCATACCAAACAGCGATGTTACCCGCTAGCTTTTGGAGTTCCTGCTGTCCTGATGGCTGTTGCCTTGAGTAAGTGGTTCTGTTGCCATCTTGCTACTTCAGTGATTAGATGATAATGATTTCATAATGGAAAAGTGATAGAAATGTCCAGGTAATACCTCTACTAAGACCTGAATATTTCTGCAATTTTTAACTCAAAATTTTTTCGTGGGTGGAATTAAACTGAAGCACTCACTTTTCCAGGAGAGACTGATGGGGCTGGGGAGAGGCATGAATATACCTTTGAATTCTATACTTTCTGTAAATTACTGTCTATATTTCTTGGACTACTGGGATATATAAATAGATCTTTTGAATGTAGTGTGAAAATTCTCAGAAAATATGTGTTTTGGAAGTTATCTCTAGTCCAGTAATGCAAAACTGTCTAATTGTCCCTGCACTGGAGAAATCCTGTACTTGGTATGTCATTATTTCTCAAACACCTGCATTTTTATTAGCTGCACTACAGGTCACTCCCTGAGCCTGACTGCTACATCACAAAGACCAAGAAACTGGGGGGTGCCCTTATGTACCACAGTAACCGTCCTGGTCCTGGTCCTTCATAGTCCTGACCAGGAGCCCACCCAGCTACCAGTGACCTCACCTTGCCTCTGTGCTCAGCCTGAGCTGCAGATGGCTGTGGGGGCTTGCTTGTGTCCTGCCCTGCACATGATAGGGTGAGGCTGAGGAATGTGCCCTGGGCATGGGAGTAAATGACACCTTGGTGAGTCCTGCAGTTCAGGCAGAGCCTCGTGTCCCTGTATGATGTGAGCTGCAGCATCCTGAACTCCTAAAAAGGAACCCGTACAACAAGGCCAGAGCCAAGGTCCCAAGTGGTCCTAGTTTTGACCATCCCTCAATCAAACTGACCTTCCATTGAGCGCTTACCTTAAGAATTTCCAGATTTAGTTTTTTGTCTTAAATAGAAGGAATCTGCTGGTATTAATTTGATTTATTTTACTGTATGATAGCATGAGAATAGGCCATTTCGTTGCTCATTAGGAGACTTATTTCCACCCTCATCTAACTCCTTAACTGTTACAGTTTCCATACCAGATTATTTGCCTCTATTTTAATATAATTCTGAGTTGCTTTTGCTTTCTGTTTGCATGTTGTAGTCGTGTTTGTAGCTGGAAGCAGAATGTACAAGAAAGTTAAACCTCAAGGAAATGTAATGCTTCAAGTTTGCAAATGCGTTGGAGTAAGTACTACTTTTATTCCCAAAATCCTTGGCAGCAATTTTTAAAACTGTTCTGTAAACATTCCTAGATCAGAAAGCTGTCATAATATAAGGAAAGGTTCTAAGGATTTTTTTTTATTTTTTTTTTTTTTACTTTTCTTTCATTGCTGACACCTCCAGGTTTAGACTGCCCTTTTCTTAAGTATATCTTGATTTATACATAAATTATACAAGTGAATTTATACATAAAGGAAACAAAGTAAGATGTCAGTGATATGTAAAAGCTTATCCCAGCTTCTGGGAATCATTCCCTACACATTTGTGTACCTTTCTGCAGCCTTGTAGTAAGAGATAAACATGCCTTGACCTGAGTCAAGAGCAGAGCTACCAGTACATTTTATCAGCAAATATTTATTGCTTATTAAAAGAATGTTATTTACAATGCAGAGGTATATTGATCCCCACTGCATTAAGGAAGTTGGGGGTTACATATCAGTGTGAGCGTGCAAGGAAGGGAGTGGAACCTGCACAAGTAGATTTGCAATAGATTTTTGCAGTGCCTCAACTTTGAAATCAGGGGATTTTTTCATTTATGGGCTGCTTCATTCTCTGTGCAGCCCTGCCAGCTTGTTATAGTCTAGCCCATTGCTTATCTTGTAAGCACTGTCAAAACTAAATCTCTACAGGTGACTCTGGCCATTGCTTAGAGTGCTGCTCCTAAGACCCACCTCTGCCTTGCATATTATTCCATGTAGAAAGTCTTGGGAGTTCTTTGGGACTATATTTGTGTACATTCAATATCAGAGTGTGAGGCATATCCACAAGATGCAGCTTCTTATACTGAAATGTACTCTTAAAGCCATTCAGCTCTGAAAATCTGTGCATATGACACCGCTCTACTTATTGTTGTACCTAAGTAAGTCTGAAGACAGGTCTTCAAGCTCCCAAAATCAACCCACACTGAGAGAGACTACTCTCAGATGTTTGGTTCACCTAATCCCAAGTGCACACTCCACTGCATATGCAGTGTGAGGCCTTAAATGCAATATTCCCATAGATGATTGGAGCAGTTAACAGAAGTGACCTTTAGCACCCTCTAAACACTAGAAGTGGGAGCATAATCTTTAATGACAAAACAGCTCATTGCATTTATAAATATTTGTATTGCCATTAAACAATTCTGTCTCTCCTCAGTTTGCCATCAAAAACCGATTTCGGCATCGCAGCAAGGAGTTCCCCAAGAGAGAACACTGGCTGGACTGGGCGAGTGAGAAGTATGATGTAAGTCCTGTGTAAGCCTCTTCTGCTGTGATATCCCCTGATCCTCAGCTTCTCTCTGTCTGCTCTGAGCCATTGCCTCAAGCATTGGACAAATAGTTTTGGGCCTCTCGATCATTCAGTAGCTAATGATCTGGCTTCTCTGGGGTTGCAGGTCAGCACCTCAGCTCCTGTGGGGGAGAGCAGAGATGTGTGAGTCAATGCTCTCTGTAATCATAGGCTGTCCAGGGAAATTCAAGGGAGATGAAGAAAATACTTTCCCTTGCCAAACAAATACAAACACTTGTAAGTTTTCGGTTAGGAAACTAGCAAGCATTATCTTTCTCAAGTTTTTGTTTCTCTTTATAAACTACCTTCAAACAAAATATGCTTGTTTAATGACTGCAGAGGGGGAAAATGGGAATGATGCTGCTGCCTGTCATGGTTAATGCACAGGGCCATAATCCTTGTCTTGGGATGAAACTTATGAATTATGATTTGGATTTTCAGTTGAAGTGGGTAAACACTGCATCCCCTCTGGCCTCAGTATAATTTGTAACTATGACTCTCAAAGCCTGACATCCCACAGACCCCAACCATGTCGCTTGCCTCCGATCTGCTTTGCCCAGTTGTCAATGGTGGCACAAACCTTAGCCTGTCACTTTCATTTTCCTTTTGCCTATATGGTTTGTTCATATGTGAAATTCCTCACTTGCCTGTCATTCAAATGCCTCCTTCCTAAAAAAATAATGCAGCACTAAGTGATGAATCTCATGCTGCCATCAGTATACATGCAAAGACCAGGTCTCTCTGATATCAGTGTCACCTTCCACACACACACAGCCCTTCCCACATCCACAATAAAACTTTGTATTATTTTAACAGAAATAATCAGAAGTACCCACAACATGGGAAGTTTAGTATGTGGGTAAACATTACATGATGGGTCTTTGCCTCTAGCTCTGCTGTGAATAGCAGTCTGCAATTGTCTTTTTTTTTTCTTTTTTTTTTTTTTAACCAATTCCTCCTGTGTAATTCTTATTTGCTGCAGAAACGACTGATTGCTCAGACTAAGATGGTGTTGAAGGTGCTTTTCCTTTACATCCCTCTCCCCATGTTCTGGGCACTTTTTGACCAGCAGGTAAAGTAGAAATTGTTTGGCTTGTTAATTACAGCTGTATGCTATCACTCTGTGTACTCTGAGGTCACCAGACATAAAAGACGTGTATGAGATGGTAGAAAAACAAATTCTTTAACCCGGTTTTAATGCAAAATGGTAGTTACTGAGTCCTGCTACTACAGGATGTTCTGCAGTCAGGGTAATCTCAGTTTATCTGAACATGCCCAGGACTGCTTCAATGACTGAGGCCTCTCCAAATTTTGTATCAGACCCGGACTCGGGGGGTGAAACAGTAATTTAAATTTTTCTTAGTTCTAATGTTTCTTCCATTGTCAGTTGTGAGATGAAATTTAGTGTCCTAGTGCAAATGATGTTGAGAATCAGGGCTTAAATGATCTGGATTCCAGTTTGCTTAATCACTTCCACCCTGTTATAAATGCAGAATCACAGAAAATGCCAAGTTGGAAGGGACCCACAAGGATCGTTGAGTCCAACTCCTGGCCCTGCACAGGATCATCCCCAAGAGTCATATCACATGCCTGAGAGTATTGTCCAAATTCTTCTTGAACTCTGTCAGGCTTGGTGCCATGAAGACTTCCCTGGGGAGCCTCTTGCAGTGCCCTCTTCACCCGCTGAGTGAAGAACCTTTTTCTAATATCCAACCTAAACCTCCCGTGACACACCTTCAGGCCATTCCCTTGGGTCCTGTCACTGGTCACCACAGAGAAGAGATCAGTGCCTGCCCCTCTTCTCTCCCTCATGAAGAAGTTGTAACTGCAATGAGGTTTCCCCTCAGTCTCCTCCAGGCTGAACAGATCAAGTGACCTCAGCCACTCCTCCTGTGGCTTCCCCTTAAGGCCCTTCACCATCTTCATTGCCCTCCTTTGGATGCTCTCTAACACCTTAATATCTTTCTGTATTTTGATGCCCCAAACTGCACACAATATTCAAGGTGAGGCTGCACCAGTGCAAAGCAGAGCAGGACAATCCCCTCCCCCAACCGGCTGGCGACACTTTGCCCGATGCCCCCCTGGTCACGGTTGGCTCTCCTGGCTGCCAGGGCACTGCTGACTCAGATTCAACTTGCCATCAACCAGGACCCGCAGGTCCCTTTCCATGGCTCTGCTTTTCAGCATCTCATTCCCCAGTCTGTATGAACGTCCAGGGTTCTTCAAGCAGAAGTATAAGCCTATAACTCCCATTCATTTGGTGAACTGAGTGCTCAAGACTCATGAAAGCAACTTTCATAGTTATGCACTGAAGTATGATTTAGGAGGACATCTGAGAGAATGTCTAGGCTTGAAAGCTTTATCCAATGCAGATGGGTACGAAGTTCGGTCCAGATTCCCTACCCTGCTGCTTTACTACCTGTGAGCTGTAATGATCCGTGTAATCTGTTACAAGTAGGTAGTTCTGCTATGAAATTCAGAGCTAAATACTCATTACATGAATAATAACTCATATCTTGGACGGTGGTACATTGCCGGTGGTTAAAGGCATGCAGCACAGATGCAGCAATAAGCATTCTTGTCTCACCCTAGGATCAGACTGAAAGTCAGCCCCACTTAACCCAGCTATTGGCAGGTTTTTGAGGCAGAGGGCTCAGGGCAGGTTGAGCCCTGGCTTGTCTGCACACTCTGCTGGGCTGTGTGAAGGAAGGATGGATGTATTGGAGGTGTGGGCTGCTCGAGCTTAAGCAGGTGGCAGACAGGTGCATTGGTGCCTTCTATGCATAGCACGTGGCAGTGCTCTGCACAGGATGTCCCTGCCATCTCTCCACCTAACTTCTGCATCGAAATTATTTTCCACTCTATTTCACAAAACAAGTAAATGAAATTAAATGGACCATGAGGATTGCTTTGTTCAAATGTTTATGTTGCTAGCTAGCTTTATTTTTTTTTGTTGTATTGCATGTTTTTCCCAACACTTTACTTATAAAAACAATTCAGAAGGAACTTTGGAAGATTGATTTACTATGACATCTAATTTTCTCTTCTTTTATTAAGGGATCAAGATGGACACTGCAAGCCACAGCAATGAATGGGGATTTTGTAAGTTAATTTTTATTCCTTTTTTGTTTTTAAGTAACACTTTTCAGACCATTTACTTGTTGTCATAATATTAAAAACTATTTATTTTTCCTTCACCAGGGTATTGCAGTTCAACCGGACCAAATGCAGGTACATTTAATCTTCTATCTGCTGATTTCTTCTGAAAGATTATTTACATATTGACCTTTGTTTAAAAAAATTACTTCGAAAAATACTTAATTTTTTTCCTCTTCTTATGTTCATCTTCAACAGATTGTGAATCCAATCCTGATTGTTATAATGGTCCCAGTTGTAGATTCTTTGATTTATCCTTTAATCAAGAAATGCAAGATCAATTTTACGTAAGTTGATGTAATTACCTGACTTCAACAGAAGCTCGTTTTAGTGGTTTCTTTAAATGGCTCTTCCAGCCCTAATGTAACGGTAGTGTATTCAAAATGGGTTAATATTTAAAAGAAATTAAAATATAAAAAAAATATAGGATATTGCAAGTGGTGTGTAGAGGCACCACAGAGTAGAATCTAATAGTAAAGTAAAAATATTTTCCAATTAAGGACAAAACCTTCCGATTACAGGAGATGCTCTTTACTGTTTTCCACATTCCCTATGTCTACCCCCTCTCCTTCCTCAAGAATATGACGTAGAAATACAACATATATTCTTACTATGTGTCATGTTTTGGGCTTAAAACTACCTGAAGATGTGTTTCCTCTTCCGTCCCAGTGAGGAGTCTGGCTCACTGAATACCTCTAGCTGGATCTTCAGTGGGCATTACATGTTATTTTTAAAGTTGGTAACGAAGTGGCTAGCACTTGCAAGAGAGCTTGGAGAGGCAGAAGAGAATACAGTTCTTAAAACAGTTTTCACGGAGCTAAGGTGTAATGTTGTTTTTCCATACAGTTAGGAAGAATCTAGGGGGTGTGATGTGCTGGAAACGCTGTCATTCATTTATGAACACTCTACATTGGACAAATGATGCCATGAATAAAATGGCTACTTTAAATTTACCCTTACAGCTTAACTGAATATAAGTAGATGTCTTCTAATTCAAAAAATTCCTCTCACTTCTTTTGTTCAGTATTATTTAAACATACGATATGGACACACATTGTTACTCTCTTTTAAAGGCATATCTACCTGTCTCTTTGTTGTAAAGCTAACAACTGTATTAGATTCAGGTTTTTCTTCCTGCAAAACAGACTTTTTCAGAAACCTAATAACTGTGTTCAATCAGTATTTGAGCCCAGCAGATGCAGAGTAACAGTTTATACTAAGATGCTGCAGAAAAGACATATTTCCTGAAAGCGTAACTATAAATTGAGGCATACCTAGCTTAGCGGAACACTTTCTGTAATAATATCAGCCCTTCAAATGGTGGTAATGTGCTACTTGTGGCCATTTGAATTTCCAAAGGTGAAAAGAAAAAAACACACTTCTGAAGCTTTGAATTCACACTTATCTTAAAACTCACGTGTCTTTTGTTGTTGTACTAGGCCCCTGAAGAAGATGACTGTTGGTATGTTCCTTGCCTCTATGGCTTTTGTTGCTGCTGCCCTTGTGCAAGTGCAAATAGATGTAAGTTCAGCCTCACGCGAGTATTTACTATTTACTATTATTTGGTTGTTAATACAGAACAAAGTGTTTTTAGCGGGGAAATGAACTAAGACTCCTAAATTTGGAACCAAGCATACAAGAGTGGAAGTAGAAGGATGGGAAATGTTAGAGAATATTGCAATACTGTGATTAGCATAATAAAAAAAACAGGATGTGGGAAAAGCTCATTCCTTGAACTGCAGGGTGGCCTTGGTAGTGCCAGCATGATGCAGCATGTGATAAAAGAAGAACCACATCTGGCCATGGAGGCTTTGTTGTGGATGAGAGATTTCTTTCCTAAGGCAACTTGTGAGACTAGTAACAAAACCTGTTATTTGTGTTGCATCCCTCAGACAACTGTAGATTGTAAGGCAAATGTTCAACATGAAATAATAAAGATCACAGTAATTATAGTAATTTTTCCATGTGACTTAGGGCACTGATTTTACTTTTTGTCTGTCTTGTAGAAAACTTCTCCAGTTTTCCCTGCAGCTGGACAAACACAAATCAGATTAATGAACCTAGGTAATGTTCCTGCAACAGTTCAGCTTCAACCTCAACTTCCGAGTGTGCATGTAGCACCTAAGGAGGCGGTAAGTAAGGGCAGATGAGGAACAGCAAGTTAAGAAAAATCTAATGGAGTAAGTCAGTCATTCTTAACTAATGGTTCAAAATTGAGGTTTTTTTCCTAGTTTTTTTTTCTTCTAGTAATTTTAACTATTTCTTTTTTTTTTTTTTGTATTGTGCAATGAATTGTTACTGAAAACACAGCGAATGAAGAAATGGTAACTACGTCGGTATTTTAACAGGCTAGTTTGTTTTGACAAGAGTAGAGGTTTCTTTCAAGAAATATTCATAAACTTATTAGCGACTTTAAACTAGTTGAAAACTTCACTCTCATTAAAAAGGTTCTATTTCTTAACAGCAAGAACACTCCTTCCTTCAGTAAAAGTCCATTCAGCTCTAGTAAGTCACTGCTATTACTGTAAGGGATGGCTTACTTGAACAAGGAGCTTTTTCTGTGGCTACATCACATGTTAAGCTTCAGGTTCTAATACAACACAGCATTGGTAGCTCTGTTGACAGCAAAATGTGATGGAGCTGATGGATCTTTTTGATAAGGGATGTTAGAAGTGTGATCTCTGGTAGTCTGAGGTCCTTTTTCTATATAAGAGGAGAAATCCTACTCCATCCTCCTCCAAATGGAAACAGAGCTATGAGGAGAAGATAAGGGCACCCAAAGTATCTACTGACAAGGAATGGATATAATCATGGTTTATACCTGAAAATGAAGGGCATACTCTGTCTATTAATGTTTTAAGTATTTTATGTTGATTAAACATGTTTCGAATATTTTAAACACGTCACTTCTGTTACGCTGAAACCATAAAGATGAAGTTTGCATTTGCATCTTTTAGGTGTTGCTATTTGGAAAATGCTTCATCTTATGATAGTGCTGCCTCTGTAGCTAAGCAGAATTTTTTTCTGGTGGTTGTGGTAAGCCTGATTGATATGGAGCAAGAAATACACAGGAAAATATAACAGCTATTCCATAATGTTTGTGGAAAGCCCATGTGACTTTGAAGCTTGTGTAACAAATTAAATTAATAAAAGAATAGTGATCCAATCGAACAAAACTGAAAGTTAGGGGATGCTTATGATCTCTGGCACTTCAGAAGTAGCACATGTATAAACTTCTGACACCCCTGAGTCCATAACATTCCCTCAAATTTGTAGACAAGTATGCAGTTGCACAGAAATTCATAGCAATTTGTTTGTCTTTGTAGACAGACTACATGATATTTAAGGCTTCTGAGCTGCAATTAAACATAACTTCTGGATCGCTAAACGAAACTCATATTTTGGAGGGCCTGCTAGAGGGAAAACGTTACACTTTCGCATTTCAATTGTTTGGAACAGACATTGTTCCTAGTTTGGTAAGTCTGCTTAATTCTTAAAATATACATTGATGTTTTGATAGCTAAATATGTGGACTGTGTGAAGCTGAGAGGACAAGCTCTGAGTAGCTTTTTATTTTGTCTTGTTTTTTGTTTCTCCTTGTCTTTGCTGTACCAGTAGGACTGGTGAACTGTAGAGAGCAGGCCAGGATGTTGTTTAAAAAAAAATAAAAAAAATTTTTATTTACCTTGATGATTACCCTTTCCCCAAGATTTAGATGTGTGGTCATATGAGTTTTCTAGTAAACCTGTATTGTAGTAGGTTCCTAAAGTGGAAGGTCTGGAATCTTGCTCTGAAGTCTCTGTTAATTGCCCACTGCCATGCAATAATGCATATTAAAGCTCTTCACTGAGGCCAATGAAGTATTTTGATAATGGTCTATTCCACCAGATATTGGACAATGTTACATCAAAACCAGAAGAAGGACAAAATCTCATCAGGTAGAGTTTGTTTTGCTTCTAAATTTTGACAGTAGTGTGACTATCTCTTCAATATATGGGTGGACTCTTCTTGTTTAATATAGTTTTCTATACTGTAGGAGCTCGCCTCTTGCTGGATACTTCATTTGATGTTTAGGGTGTGTAAGAACTTCCGAGGCATGATTCATTTAAGCTATCTTGCACATCTGCTTTGGGTTTAATTTAGCTAAAATCAGAAACATGTATTTCACTCCATTGCCTAGACATTTTTATTGATGAACTGCACAGACTACGTGTCTATACCTTCTTTTTAAACTTGAATAAAAAATATTCTCCTGCTTCTCTCCTTTTTTTTCTACATTTTCCATTTGCTGATGAATTTTCTACTGGTTGTAGTAGTGGCTTGCTTTTGATGTTCTCCTAAGAAAAATATTAAATGGGAAGACTTGATCCTTGTTGTGCTGCCAGTATACTATTGAAAGTAAAACCTGTATTCTTTGACTTATGTATATTTTGCGTAGTGTTTAATCGCTCTTGCATTTTAAAGGTTCATAAATAGTGATGTTTCTACTGTTTACATTACCCTGGATGGCAAGACTGTTGAAGTGCTGCCTCCTCTTAGTGCCAGTAATTACACCACCATTCCAGGAGGACACTCGTAAGCATTTTTCTTTATCCTAATTTAATCTTAGACATGCTTGTCCTTGGGAAAAGGGCATAGAACATTTTCTTTTTATATATATATAAAATAGACACAATTGACTATACCTATGGTTTGAACTGTTTTCTTTTTCAGGCGATATGCCATTAAGAGTGAAACGCTCTCATCCACTTGTTCAGTTTTATCAAAGAAATTTGGATTTGGCAGTGCCTATACCATTTCAATCGATGACGTGAGTTGCCAGTGTTGTTTGATGGACAATATAGAATTACTTTCCATGTTGTATACTTTAATTAAAAAGCACTTGTAGAATTATCCCTCTTGCTCCTAATCATACATATGATATAATTCTGGTGTGTTAAATGAAACATAAAGCCATTGCTAACTATAAAAATAATGATGGGTATGATAATGACATAATGCAAGAATTCATGTTCATCACTAATAGCCTTAAGTCTTTAGGCCTATTAGATACTATGGATTTGCATGAAATCTGCTGTAAATACCTATACTTTATAACTAGGTATGCAGCTCTTCATATGCAATATTTTTTATTTACCCAGAACTTTGTATATGATTATAGAACTACTTAAAGTGTCTTTTAGTGTGCAGACTTTTTATTACTTTTATTTACTTTTTATTACTGTTCCTAACATGCTATTTTGATTTCCAGTGTACTCAAGGCATTCTTAATATAACATATTTTGAAGATATTCCACCCAGTTCAGTCCATATGGCATGGCAGATCCCTCAGTATTTTCTTCTTACATGTGGAGAAGTAGTCTTCTCTGTCACTGGGCTGGAATTTTCATACTCACAGGTAGGTTTTGCTATTCTTGTGTTAAGAATCCTGATAAAAATTAAGATCTTTGATCTGTTGTTTTTAAGTGGTGGTTCTGTACTGCTGCTTTGATCAATTATATCCTTTAGAGGTCTTTAGCAGGACTGTATAAACTGATGCAAGTTGGCCCTGGTTCACTAGGATTCAGTGTTTTACATGAAGCTATGCTGAATTATATAATTTGAAGACAACCACCAGTCCTCAAATTTCCTCCTCACATATGACTTTCCATTGAAAATAAGAGGAACTGTACTGCTGCTGCAAAACCGAACTGGAGAGCACTCAGATATAAAATAAGGAAATACTGATGCCTTATCTCCACACCAATTTAATCCATACAGCCTTTAGCAGCAATTTAGTTATACTTTTAAAATTCCTTTGTCTTCTGACTCCAGTTTATTAGCTGTGTGTATTTCTTCCCTTAATTCTGAGTCTAGAAGCTGCAGTGATGGGAACATTTTAAGATGTGGCTTGCTAGATGATGATGCACTCAGTTTCTTCATTTCAGGTGTACCATGTGTTTCCAAGGTGTAAAATGTGCCTATTAGTTACTCAGTATGTGTAAAGTTAAAGGTGTTATAGTTAGCGTACTAGTGATCTCTTGCTCCTCAAAGCCTTCTCCAGACCTATTTAATTCTCTAGCAATTTATAATTTAAAAAAAAAAAATCAAACAAAACCAAAAGAATCCCAACCACCACCAAAATCAACAAAACCAAGAAATCCTCTTCCCCTCCTGCAGAGAACCAGTGTTTGCTGTATGGTAAAAAATGCAGTAAACATCAGAAAATAAGTCATAGCAGTGTTTGCCTGAAACTTAAATGTCTGTCTTTTACAGGCCCCATCTAATATGAAGTCAGTGCTGCAGGCAGGATGGCTGCTGACTGTGGCTGTTGGTAACATAATTGTCCTAATTGTAGCTGGAGCATCCAAACTCAGCAAGCAGGTAAGCACACAAGCAGTAAGTGTGCTATTGTATTACACTGTGAGAAAGCAGTTCCAATCCAGAGGGGAGTCAAGGCAGATAATCCTCAACCACAACTTTTGAACATCCGCATTATGGTGGATTTGCATTTAAAACTGGAATATGAGAGGTTAGTGTTGGCTACAAGAGTGTACTAGTCAGTTGTAGAACTAGTTCTTGACTGAGTAATCTCATTAGAGTATATAAATAGCACAGTTATCAATCTTTATAACTTATTTAGGTAAAAACTAGTTTTGGACTTGAACAAATAGTTCTTCAGTAGAGGCTTCTTCCACTTATCTCTTGTTTGCCATCCTTAACTCTTGCTGTCAGTGTCCTTTGCTTGCCAGCAGCAGTCTCTAGTATCTCTGCAGTGAATTTCTTCTCACGGTGTAGAAAGTCTGTGACCATTTTAGCTGAAATTCTGGACTAACGGAATTAAAACCTATCAAATTTCTGTTAATTCTTAATGAGCCCTCACCTGCATACCACAGTCCTGCCACATCCCTTCTGG
The DNA here is from genome assembly GCF_001604755.1 of Lepidothrix coronata. Taxonomy (NCBI): domain Eukaryota; kingdom Metazoa; phylum Chordata; class Aves; order Passeriformes; family Pipridae; genus Lepidothrix; species Lepidothrix coronata. Next base: position 3,270,672 of record NW_016690268.1, on the reverse strand, counting down.
ATCCATTGGTTTCAAACCTCATTCTTTGAGGCATGAAAGCTGTGGTTCTCCTGGTAAAGAACACCTGTACAAGACTTTCTATTAGTGCCACTCCCTAATGGATCAAAAAGTCTGAGAGAGGGAAAAGCCTGTCTCTGAAACAGGTCTGGCAGTCCCAGTTTCAGCTAGATTAACCAGAAAGAGCATGAAACAGGTGTTGAGGCTTTTCAGGTGGAATTTGTACTTTGAAACCAGAGTTTCTGGTCTTGGTCTCTGCCCACATTCGTGGTCAGTAGAAACTTTTAACTGCTGACCTAAGTGGAAGTGGAATCACTGCCAACCTGGTTTAGATTGAGATTACCTGACCAAAAGGAGGTGCTGAGTTTCCTTTTCATTCAATTTCCAGTTCCTTCAGGAAAAAGATATTATTGAACTTTTCAGCATTCACAAACTTTTGTCTTTTCAGTGAAGACAGAACTACTGAAAGAATTTCAATTCTCAGTTTCTTTAATAAGTAATTATATACATCTAATACTTAGTCCTGTAAGCCATATGATACTTGTTAGGCACACTCAGTTTCACATTCTGAATTCTCTTCTTGCAAACACTAAAATAACGGTCCAATACTCTTGAGGAATGAATATTGGTGGATAATTTGTGCCTTTTTTTTTTTTTTACAGTGGGCAGAGTATGTGCTGTTTGCTGCCTTGCTGTTCGTAGTTTGCGTCATTTTTGCTGTCATGGCTACCTTTTATACCTATGTTGATCCAAATGAGATTGAAGCCCAATTTGATGAGGAAGAAAAGAAAGCTAAAAAGGATCAAGATGACCGTGAAAAGGAAGCTGAAGCTGATTCTAAAATGTAGAAGCTGTATTCAAGGAGTGTTCTTAAATTATGAAATCCCATTCACTCTCCCTGCAGTAAGAGGAATTTGGGTAGCAGTAATAACTCTTCTGGATAGTGTCTTGTGGGAGACTTTAAGGAAACCTGTTTTAACTTAAAATGGAGCCTCTTTTGGCAAGCAATAGAAAAAGATTAGTCTCTCTCTTGTACTGTATGTGGTATCCTGAAGAAACTCCAGCAGAATTTGCACTCTTAATGTACCTCAATCTTAAATATTATAGCATTAGAATATTGAAATTAGACTTGGAACTATTGGACCTGTGAAAAGTATTTTTATAATGCATTTCAATTTTATAGCATGAAAGAAACAAGTCTTGTCAAGAAACAGCAATTGAAGGCAACCTTTTTGCATGATCTCTCTAGCCTCACTGTTACTTCAAAGCAGCAGGTCACATGTGCCTTAAATTCTTTTGTACTTTTGTACAGATAATGGGAGCAAAGCTCTGGCAGTGTTCAGATTAAAATGCTGTCTGTGCTCCATGTGGCAGTAACTTGGACGTGCACTGTAATGTAATGCTTTATGTGCCTGTTAACTACCCATTTAACTCCTGTTATGTCTTTAATTAATATTAGAAGTGTCCACTCAGGTAAACTGATAATGGCAAATGACCTTTGGAATAAGCAACAGCAATAAAACTTGTGGTGTAAAAACTAATGGAAGTGGTTTAAGAATGTGGCTCACAGTTGCATGTTAACAAAACTTGATCCCGCCTCTCTTCTACCTTTCTCAATGTGCTCCATCACTTGAAGCTAATGGATCAGTGTTAGTCTTAATATACCTGTAACATCCCTCAAATTTATGGTATGGAAGACTAAATTTTGCTGCTTATCAGGATACTGTAGTCCATGTTATGGAGTGTCAGTGGTCTGCATGTTGCTTTGGGAATTTTTGTTTAAGGTTCACATCCTGTGCTTTTTCCAGCAGCTAACTTGGACTCACTGGCTCCTCCAGTAGACTGGCCAGACTTTCAACTGCTTTGATAGCTGGCTCCCAATGCTCTTATTCTATTTTACAGCAAGTCCATTTTAATATTTGAAAGTGCTCACGCAGACACACATATTCAAGCAATGTGTGTTTTGCTAGCACTGCAGATGCATGGGCCCCTGTGACCCCTGTTCCCACTCCAGTTGCTGGCACTTAGACCTTCATATGCATAGATAATAGAGTCTCTCACCCATGAAAACAGTTAGAAATGGAGTTTAAAAAGTTAAGTCCAAGGTGCTCTCTCTCCTGCATCACAGATAGTCACAGAATATTCTGAATTGGAAGGGAACCACAAGGATCATCAAGTCCAACTCTACAGGGATCAAACCCATGACCTTGGTGTTATTAGCACCATGCTGTAACCATCTGAGCTAAAAGTCCTGTTACCCTGTAGGCAGTATCCCTTATTGGTCTCTAAGGTCATCTGGGGAGAGCCTGTCCCATGGATTTGAGATGCTGCATGCCCTCCAGCCAATGGGACTGAGGGTCTCATGGTACAGCCCCAGGAGCAACTGGATCCCTGCCTTCCTCTGAGGAGTTAAGGGGGTTTTATGCCAGCTTTATTTATGGTAGACTAGCCAGTCTTTCCTGTGCCATGCAAGTTAAGCAAAATAAATTCTCTAAACTGTATCCCTATAGGAGGATCTTTTGTCTACTACTTTGTCTGTACCAGATGAAATGTTTATTTAACAGTTTAATACTACTTTTTTCTCCCTTTGAAGTACAGGTCATCTGTCTACTTTTTACATCATAAGATGTTGGAAGTTGGCACTTTAGCAAACCTGCTATCTTGTCTACAACATGATGGATGTGGTTTATGGGTAGAAAGCCACTAATGCTGTAAAATTAGATGGGAAAACTTTCTGATGAGGTGAAAACTATCTATAAGGTAGCATAGAAACAGTTTTAGTGACAAGATTTTTCTCATTTTAAACAGGGATTTAAGTAATTAAAGTTAAAATATACATGTGCCTTCTCAAACAAAATCTGCTATGAAAAAATTGGGAAACCTTGCATAGACACCTGGGTAGCTCCTGTCAGCATTGCTGTGACTCTGAAAGCCACATGCAGCAAATCTGTCTTTTGGACTGGAATTTAGTGTTTTCATTTCCTTAGTTTTAAGGATTAAAGGGGGTAAGGTTAACCTCTAAATCTGACAGCGTTTAGTTTTGGATGTTTCTGGCTAGACTACCAGACTGCTGCAAGGGTCTTTTACATATATTTTTCTGTTACAGAGAAGACAGCCTGAAATCAATTGGATTAACAGTTGATTATTCCAAATTCAGTTCTTAACAAACAAGAACCTTTAAAAAATGCAAGAGTGGTGAATTATGAAAGCCTGCTCTAGCACTCCAATCTGCATTCATGTGCAGCTGGGTAGATACAGGAATGTGTATGTCTGTATGCTTAATATTACAAATATATTGTACTGCTTTCATGTTTTTTCCTACTGCTCCTTAGCTCAGCCTAATTGACACTTGATTTAAAATGGGTCAGCATCAGAGTTTCTGAACTACATCAATCTAGCCCCTTTGCTGTTTTTAAAAGAGGCCATTTTAAAACAGCCATTTGCTGTTCTTAAAAATTGGCTTACTAGCAGCACAGTCCTTTCAAAAACTTATCTGTAGTTATAGACAAATGTCTATACAATGTTTTTCCTGGGTAGTTTTTTTTTTCTTTTGGAAGGAATTGCAAGCTACCTCTATATATTCTTCCTCTACAAATTGCTTTTACCTTTTTCTTTCACAGCTTAACATAGTGTCTTAACATAGTTCCTTAGCATAATATCATTGACCATCTTGCAGAGGTTAGAATATTGATAATAAAATAACTGGATCCTGCTTTAAAGAGTGAAAGGGAGACAAATTATCAAAGAGAAAAACTGAAATCATCTTACTCCACCAGGAGATGGTTCAGGACAATTAAGAATGCTCCATTTCCAGCCTAATTCAATCACTGCTGTTCCTCCTATCAACAACACTGGGTTTTGTGGAGCTTAGCACAGTACAAGGGTAACATGAGAGCCTGTAATTCAATGTGCTCTCTATTATTGCTGTTAAATGTTATCATTTTCCCATGCTCATACCTAACCTGAGTCAAAGCTCTGCATAAAATACCTGATGCCCAGAAGTGGATAAAAAGTCTATGTCCCAGGGAATTTAACAGTGCTCTGACTGTGTATGGAGGAGAGGAGAGGAAGATGAGAAAAACACAGGACCTGTGTTTTTCAGAGAGTAGCTATGTGCTTACCTGAACAATAGAATCATTAAGGTTGGAAAAGACCTGTGAGATTGTCAAGTCCAACCACTTACTAATAAAACCATGTCCCCTGAACCACATTGTGGTCCACTCATTTTTTGAATACTTCCACGGATGATGACTTCACCACCTCCCTGGGCAGCCTGCTCCAATGCTTAACCACTCTTGTAGTGAAGAAAATTTTCTTAGTATCCAATCTAAACCTCCCCTGACACAACTTGAGGCCATTTCCTCTCATCCTAGCACTAGCTCCCTGGGAGAAGAGGCTCACCCCCACCTTGCTACATCCTCCTTTGTAGAAAGGAATAAGGTTTCCCCCATGCCTCATTTTCTCTAGGCTAAACAACCTCAGCCACTCCTCATAGAACCTGTGCTCCAGCTCCTTCTCCAGTTCTGTTACCCTTCTCTGAACACACTCTAGCACCTCAGTGTCTGCCTTGTAGTGAGGGGCCCAAAACTGGACACAGGATTTGAGGTGTAACCTCACCAGGGCTGAGTACAGGGGAACAATTGCAGCTCTGGTCCTTCTGGCCACTTCTGATACAGGCCAGGATGCCATTGGCCTTCTTGCCCATTGGCACACTGCTGGCTCATGTTTGGTTGACTACCGATCAGCACCCCCAGGTCCCTTTCACCGGGCAGCTTTACAGCTATTCTTCCCCCAGCCTGTAGCACTGCATGGACTTGTTGTGACCCAAGTGCAGGACCCAGTACTTGGCCTTGTTGAACCTCATACCACTGTCCTTGCCTCATCGATCCAGCCTGTCGAGATCCCAGCAGATCAACACTCCTGCCCAGCTTGGTATTGTCTGCAAAGTGACTGAAGGTTCATTCAATCCCCATGGCCACATCATCAGTAAAGATATTGAACAGGGCTGGCCCAAATACTGAGCCCTGGGGAAAACTACTAGTGACCAGTCACCAGCTGAATGTAACTCCATTCACCACCACTCTCTGGAGCTGGCCATGCAGCCAGTTTTTAACCCAGCAAAGAGTGCATCTGTCCAAGTCATGGGCTGCCAGCTTTTCCCAGAGAATAGTATGGGAGATAGTGTCAAAGGCTTTACTGAATACTAGGTAGACTACATCCATAGCCTTTCACTTATCCACTAGGTGGGTCACCTTGTTATCGAAGGAAATCAAGTTGTCTTTCATAAACCCATGCTGGCTGGGCCTGATCCCCTGCACATGCTATGTAATCACACTCAAGGCAATCTGTTCTATAACCTTCCTCATCACTGAGGTCAGGCTGACAGGTTCCCAGAATCCTCCTTCCTACCCTTTTTGCAAGAGGGTGTCACACTGACTAGCCAGCATCTACCTCCTTTATAGTGACATACCGAACACTGGTGATCTTAAGTAGTGTTACAACTGTCATTGACTGCATCCTAAAGGAATCCTAGTTATTGCAGAAGACAATCAGATAGGTTTGACTTTGCCGCATGTATATTGGGAATGAAAACCTGGCTTTCCCTGCAATGCCAAAATAGGCGTAAGACCTTCTGAAACATGCATAAGGAGACTATCTGCAGTGAAAGTGGCTCTGTCTCCGTAACACTATTGCTGTATTTTGGAGGCGAGGGGGAATTAAAATTTGAAACTGTGGAAGCTGCATAACTAAATAAAATAATTAACAAAAATTATGCAAGAGCTAAGTATGAAAGAGTGAGGCACTTTTACAGCAATCGCTCTCAAACTGCTGTTGCAACCCTGTGTTTGATCTGCTTCTGCTGTTACTGGCAAATAAAACCCTCATGAGATTAAGATGAAATCTCAGATGTCTGCTCATGTGAAATTGTATTTGTCCTCCTCCTCTGAGATTCAGTGGACTGCAATGTATGTCCCTGTCAGAGCTTCTTTCCAACATAGCCCACAGAGGGCTTTTTTTACTCTAAATTGAACATGCAGTCCTTTCCCAGCTGGGAAAAATACTTTATTCAAACCTCATAAACTTAAACAAAATAATATCAGTGCTCCTGAAGCTGTGCTATGCTTCCTTGGTAATAAAAATTGGAAATGTTTTCTACTTAGATGGGGGTCCTATTTCCTAAAGGTCTTATCTTACAAACAATATTTCAAGTAAAGGTTAGTTCAATTGATGCAGCTCCTTCAGGCTGGTCCTTGAGTTCAACACTCAAGGAGTTGAGATTAGTTCTGTAACTGCCTAAGTGAATTAATGATATTAAATCCTTTTTTACTGAAATCTGATCCCAAACATGAGAGGGTAGGAGCAGAACAGTGCTACGTGAGTTTAATGTGGTTATAGCAGTGGATGTCCCATGCTGGCAGGGCCTGGTGAATGCTGAACCTGGAGAGGGAGACTGCTCTTAAGAAACTGAGCGTGGAAATTGAGGAGGATGGGAAGAGAACCTCCTGGGCCTCTATATTTGCCCCTGCTGTTCTGCAGCAAGCAGGAATATGAGACTAATGGTCATGATACTCTTCTGCAGCAGAGCAAGATGTTACCCTCACAGACCATCTCCTCCCCCTGTTTTGGACCAGGCTGCAGTCACTCACCACCACATTCCTGATTGAGTTATGGAAACCCAAGCTGGGCTTTGGCAATTTTTGTTTGGTTGCTTTTTGGGTTTAGCTCTTTACTGCATGCATTCATTGCAAGTGTGACTCATCATTTCTCCACTACATCAGTTTCAGAGCAGGTGGCTGCCCCAGGACCCATAGCACATAAGTGATGACCTCGCTCCCTCCCCTGACTTGCTGCCACCTGGTTGTGGGAGGCAGACTCAAGGTGCTGTTCTGTGCCACCTATTTCCAGCTCAAGCAGCTTGGCAAAACCAAGAGGAAACACAAAAGCCCAGAGCCATCTCCCATCTGCCTCAAGGCAGCTTATAGAACAGGATGGATATATTTGCTTTGCCCAAATCAGGCTTTTTGAAGCAAAACGCCAGTCTGTGACTACAGCTTCTAGGTAATATTAATAAATATAAAATACAACTACACTCTCCTACCTTTATTCAACCTTTATTTTTGCCAACTCTAGGGCCTTGCTTAGGAAAATCTTCTTTAAGGAAGGTCCCGGGACCTCATTTCCCACCACCAGGTGGCAGAAAAACATACTATAGAGTCAGGGAAATAGAGGGGATACACTCCCAGGACCCCTCCCTGCATCATAAACTTAATCACTTTTTGCTAGCATTTATCACAAGCTTCGGATTATCCTATGAAAATACCCAACTCAGAACCGTATCATATCAGATGCATGGATCAGTACTGCTTTTGGAGACCACAGGGCTGCTTCATGTTTAGAAAAATAAAAATGTGTGGATGGATTTAAGCAAGAGAGAGTCTCTGACAGCACTGGTGGAAATCACCTCTCTTAAAAGCTTTTGAAAACTTATTAGAATTGACAAAATCCCACGTGGTGTTATTAAAAGAGGCTTTGATATTGAAGAATAGTAAAGAATAAGAGTAAAGCTGACTGTGCTGCAGCACCCAACGTTCTTACTCTAAAAGATGCTAAAATCGCTGGCTACAACTTCAGGTTATGCTTAATCCATTTTCACCTGTAGGATTTAAACCCCAGGTGTAAACCCCTGCCCTAAGAAGCAAAGCCACAAGCAGGTTTGAGTGTTTTCGTAACTGTGCAAAATGTCAGACAAAGCAGAACCGGCTCCTGTGGGCACAGCAGACTCATCCACAGAGAAGACAACACCATATCTATACAGGGATGTATAGACACTTCAGCAAAAGATTAATTTTAAGTGGATACAGAATTTGGGCTGAATTGGACTGCACTTGGTCCTGACAGATTAAGCATGCACTGATTTCAGACTCCTGACTCCTGAGTGACTCCCAAACTGTTAATCTCTTTTACAATCACTTAACTCAGCCACTATCTCTAAAAATAAAGCCACAATCAATGCATTTGATAGGGGCCTCAGCTCTCTGAGATGGCTCTTCGTGAGATACAGTCCATTAAGGGGGTTTACTGGAAGAGCAGATCATTCCTGAATGACATTCAGTTTTAGACATCTCCTAATCACTGCACTTTTCATTCTGACATCTTCTGCAATGTATACAGATGTAGCCTTTAGAGCTATCCTGCAAACTTTAGAGTCAAACTTCGACATGCATAGAAAAGAGCTTTGTGTATGGGGCCTATAGTCCTTGGGAGGGCAACAAGGAACCTCCATAGCCCGTGTGGCCACGGATGCTGCTGCTGCAAGGGCTGAGAGGGTTGTGATCAGGGTCTGGATGGACCCCCAGGCAACTAGTCTTGAGGAGATCTTCAAAGAGAAGGGATTTGCAGTGAATTGTGACTTGGATGGGAGAACTTTGGGAAGCAGGACTGCTAGGAGAAGAGATTTTGGGCTCGCATGCTGAAATAGTTCGGGAAGGGCTCATATGAAAGAGTTTGGGATACTAGATGGAAAAGCTTTGGGACAGGAGAATCTAGGAAAGTCACTGGATGGCAGCTCCTGAGGCACTTATAACCAGATCTTCAGGTTGGGGTCAAGGGCCTGTGTGCAAGGACTGCTGGATCTGTTCCTCCCTGCTCTGTCCTGCACTGTGTCTGCCCTATAAAAAACAGAGGAAACTTCAGCTCAGGATTGCTGTAGGGGAGAGGTGTGGTTTCTAGCTCAGATTAAGTTAATATGAAATGATGCCAGTATTGAAGAAGGAGGTGGTTGCTGGGAGAGGTGGACTTTGAGCAGCTAAAACCCCTAATGATGCTACACCCTCATCCTCACGCGGACTTCTCGGGAAGGCTGGAATTTAATCTTAAAGGTGAACTGAAATGCTTTAAAAATAATCTTTGCAGAAGTTGGTTAAATGCTCAAATAATTAAATACAAACACTTTATATGTATAAAAATCACAGATATGCATATTTTTAAAGTATTTCTTTCTTTGTTTAATAGCCAGAACATAATAACTACATGGTCTTGCATTTCTGCTGGAAGAATGATATAAAAACACATGGTAAATCCTTGAGATATAATAAGGAAGAGGTTAGAATTTTTTATTTTAATAAATACAAATAAATCCAAGCATAAGACTGCACTACATTCTTTGAGAAAAGTGCTCATGGAAATACGTCAGTGTCAGTCTCTATACAACTGAAAAGGAAGATGTGCCCTTGACTGAGGAGCCTATGTACTACCTGCAAACAGCAGAAATCAAGAGTCCAGTGAAGTCGATGAGAATCTTTGCACTGTTATCAGTATGCTTTGCCTGAGCCCCCCAGCGCACACATCACCTTATATACATATGATTCTGTCTCTCCCTCTATCTATCTCTCTCTCATATGAAAAAAATAATGATCAATAATACCTGATCCAGGCAGGTGGTGAGTTGGCACTGGAGAGCTTCTCAAGAGAAGGGCAGGGAGGCTCATGATTTGCACCAGGGGAGTTTGGGAAGCAGGTGCAGTTGGGGGCGGGATATATTCCAGGTGCAAGAGGCAGAATGAGTGGAGCTGGGAACAGATGTGTGACACAATTGCAGTATCCAGATAAGAAACTAGAACTCAATCCAGGAAAAACAAACTAAGTGAGTTCTGCACACTGAGTGTAGCAGAAATTTGCATTTAACACAAGTAAGTCTGTATACAAAGTGTCTAGCAGGGTTATCTCTGCATTTCTTCCTGATGATAATTCTTGGTAGCAGCTTCAGGGACTTATCTGTGTATTCCTCACCTAAGCCTCAACAGAAAATAAATGTAGATTTGTGGCCTTCTGCAGTTCCCTGTGATCATTTCTACAGGAAGTTGTGGTGCTGAGGCAAATCCCTCTGCTATCAGGAGACAGTGGGATGGGAAGACTGTGCAGCTCTGCTACTCCATTGCAGTGTTAATATAGGCCTACAACTCTGTACATTTGCCTCTGTGCCGGCAAGAACAGCAGTGCTGATGTGGAGCAGCAAAATCTGCTCTTCTTTGCAAGTAAAAGCATCGGATACCCACTGCCTCAGTTGGAAGAAGAGATATGCTCAGTCTAAAATCCCTGGGAAGTCTGCTCTCATGAAAAAGACAGGAGGAAAACTGAGCTGGCAACCGTAGATGCCAAGGGAGCGTGAGCCTTTGGGATCTTGCCAAAGGTCTGGTGCAAGTAGGAGGTTGCAGCTGATTTTTGTGAATGAGAGGAGGTCTGCAGAAGGAGGTGGAAGATGGCTGGAGTGTGTCAGAGCACCAAGAGCAGAACAGGAACTTACTGGGTAATTAGTTTTAGAAGGTTCTGGGATGGGAATGATGGGTAGAGTAGGAAGGCACATGCATAGGACCTGTATTTTTGTGGGGGCAGAGTTATTACAGGCTGTAGCTGTCCCATGCACATACCTAGTGGGGATGATGGCAGGTTCCAATGCTAGAAAACAGCTTACAGCCTGTTATTTATTTTTCCAATACAAACCCTCCCAAAATAACGAGCTCACTTTTTGGGGGGTATCTGTGATTTCTGGCTTTTCCCTTTTGGGTGTTAAATTTGGGGACTGTGAAGGCTACAGGCTGAGGGCTCTGATTACCCAGCAAAGAGGTTTAGTGTCAGTAAACTCACCCCTTCACTGTTTGCTTCCGTACATGCTCCGCAAAGACTGACTGGTATGGATACACAGCTCTGGGCTTAAACTACGGGCGGGACCATTAATTCCTGCAAGCTGAGAAGGTGATTTTGTGGTATGACATAGCTGGAGCCATCATCCCACTCCATAAAGGACATTCTGGATGGAGTTTCACCTTCTATCTCATCTGAGCTAACTGTGGGCTACCAGTGAATGGGATGTGTTGGCCTCCCTCCCCCCCTCACACATGGTGTCTCTCCTGTGTGACATCCAGAGACTGGTGCCACAGGAGGCTAATCCAGCAGGATATGGATGCATTTCCCATGGGATCAGTGAACTGATCCAAATCTGCAAGCGGGCATGTGATTGCTAATGCAAGGACTGGGGCCAGGGCTGGGAGAAAGAAAGAGTGGGATCAGCACTTTGGCAGCAGACTGCGGTTAAGTTGGATTAAGTACAGCATGAAGCTGTACTCTAAAAAACCCATCACATCACAATCATTTTCATCTGGTACCAACCCCCCAGACTGACAACTGATACATGCAGGAATTCATATGTTTATTTATTCAACAGATTAATACAATACACTTCTGCCAACACAAGATTTTACAGGTAGCTGCTGGTATACCATGAGATTAATGAAGGGTAAAATGGGATAATTCCTGAATTAAAATAGTGAAATAGTCCAGTCAATTGTAAGACCACTGCTTATCAGTTATCAATGAGATACAATGCAACTTTTTCTGCTGAGACAACTGTAGTCTGCAAGCAAACATTTTAGATCTGTGATGACAAGGACAGTCTAGGGAAGGTGTCTTAGCGTGATTACAGGGTCAAAGAATCACAGAATAGTTTGGGCTGGAAGGGACCTTTAAAGGTCATTTAGTCCAACCCCCCTGTAATGTTCAGGGATATCTTCATCTATAGCAGGTTGCTCAGAGACCCATTCAGTCTGACCTTTAATGTTTCCAGGGATGGGGCATCCACCACCTCTCTGGGCAACCTGTTCCAGTGTTTTATAACCCTCATTGTCAAAACTTCTTCCTTCTACCTAATCTAAATTGACTCTCTTTTAGTTTAAAACCATTAAGGATCACTCTTAATGGATCCATTTAGTCCGGAGATTTTGCTAGTCTGCTGTATACATAGACATTAATCTGAGATAAGAACTGATGTGTCCATTATAAAATGTGAAATGTGAGAAGAAGATAGAGTAGGTATGTTTTCGACCATTTGCATATGTTTGGTTTGTGTGACAAAGGGCTAAGAGAAAGGCTTATAAAAAGCAAGATATAATGCAATGATGCTCTTCAGGGGCAGAGGCACAGGGCAGTATAATCAATCTCATGTTTCTTAATGAGCTCTAGGTTCCCACCTAATTTTAATTGTCTGCCTGGAATACTAAAATACTTTCAGGCACTTATATTCTGCTCATTATTAATAAAGAGCAGGATGTTTCTTCCATTTCCTGCCTCATCCTGTCTTATCCATTATGATTCTCTGTACTATGAGAAAGTGAATTTTCTTCTATTAATAAGAATCTCAAAACTCTGCAATTTTTTATGAATGATATGAAGAACATCACTCAGGAGGAGAATTATATATGGAACAGCATGTTTTATACAATCATAAAAAATACTGGGTTTTTCTTTGGGAAACATAATTTAATAACCATTTTTTTCCCCCTTCAGCATTCACAAGACCTAAAGTAGAATGCCCTTATTTGAACTTCCAACTCTGCTTCTATAATTGGCAAAACTATTTTCTAAGAAGTGGCTTGCTGAACCAGAATGTAAATGCACAGGCAAATCTAGGTGTGGAAGGCAATCTGTGTGCTTTTGAAGCTACATAAGCTTCCTCTGCTGGAAGAAATACATGGCTGCAGGGTTACCCATGGCATCTCGAGAGGAAGAAAGGCTCCATCACACATTTTGTAGAAGGGACATACTTTTCCACCAAAAATTAAAATTTTCAAATTTTGATGGAAACAGAGAAAACCCCCGATGTTTTGTGGTGTATGATTGCTGCATAGTTTGGAAGCACACTGGAAACTAATCTTGTGGAGCAAACACACCTACAGGCAGGAGAAACATCAGTCCTGGACAACAGGTGGATATTTTTTGTTATTAACAGGGAAATGTGCATTTCTCCTTCAGCACAGTAGAAGAATGTTAGAATATGGGTGTTGTAAATATCCTTAAGGTGGCCTTATAGAAAAGCAGCTTTCTGGGCTAACTTTATAATCACGAAATAGCTAAATCAGTGAATTAACACCCACAGATATAATCAAAGTTCAGTTCTGCACACTAAATCATCTTGACTACAGGTTCTCTTTTCAGATCAATGCCTAATCCTTTCTGCTTTCCTTCCTGAGAGGTCTGCTCAAACAGGGATGAAGCAAGGAACTGGACAAGAGAAGGAAATAATTTTATTTCTAAAGAAAAATATATTTAATGCTAAAAAGAATTTCCAAAGAACTGCTAGTGGGTGTAAATTCGTGTTTCTGAAGGCAGTTTTGGATTAGGACCTCATAAACAGTCTCAAGCTGTACTCGTTTAGGCAGACCATTTTAAATCTTGACTTTAAAATTCTTGATGGAGTTCAGCGAGAGAGCTGTACAGCTGGTGAGCCATTTATGAAATGCAAGAAGAAAGATATGGAGGGCAGCCTGGGAAATAAGCACCTTATATCTTGTGCAGCTGTAGGGGAGAAGTGAGGACGAGCCTGTATAGGGACTCTGTTACCTAGTTGGTCTCCCAGGAGGGTCAAGGCTGCTCAGAGCTGTTGCTGGCTAACCTCCATATGCTGTTCCTGCAGAAGCTGACTCCTCGGGCGTGTGAGGCTCAACCATCCACTTCTGCATAGCTTACTAGCAGTCCATATACCGAGTCTTGTAGCTTACAAATTTTAGTGCAGTGTGCCCTACCAACCCTCTGTCACCGAAAAAATCCCTTCAGCCACTTCCCATTTAACTAAGGCTGAATTAGAAGCCAAATGTGCTAGACACACAGCATTCCTACCCATTCTCCAACTCAGAAATGGCCAAACAGTTTTGTTTCTGAACTGTAGATAAATAAACCCTTAGCATGCAAATATATATTAAAGTTAAAAAAAGTTTCCAACTAGTAATGTGCTAATTCAGCTATAATTATGATATTGACTCAATAATGTGAGGGTTTAATCCTGTCCTCATCTAAGCCAAAAGAGCAGATTCTGATGGCTTATTTCTTCTTATTCAGAGATATTATTTCCCTGATGTCAATATAAAGCCACATGAAAAGTTTTTATGGCTATATGGGTAGGCTATTTGATTATTTCACTATTCAGACACTATACATGGAGCTTAAAGCCTGATTTTGTCTCTTTGATTTTCATTACTCTTTAGTGGGCTCTCCAGAGCCCTGTTATTTTTTTTCTTTTCTAGTACTTATTTATCAAAACTTTATACTCTTTTAAATTTGTCTTAGTAAAGACTATAGCTTGGTGTTGGGAAACTAGGAAAACATATTGCTGTTATACAAACAATTTTCCCATGAATTTGTTGAAATTTTTGTCCCCTCTCCCCCAGATCTCATGACAATGAGCTCCATTATTCATTTATGTTGTTACCTGCTTTACTCTATTTTAAAGTTTCTGTCTGATAGCTCTTGTTATGAGGAAACATGTACAGTCACTCCAGTTTTCTCCAGGCCATTCATGAGGTAACAGAACTCTACTACACACATAGAAAGTCTTTTTCTTAAGCTGAGTTGTCGTAGTGTATTTAATTATTCATCGAGATATTTTTCTGAATATTTGGTCTGTATTCTGCCCTTTCTGGTATTTTTTTCTATGCAACAGTATAATTTTGGAAATGGAAGTCACAGTCTGTAGGAGCAGCATAGATTTATAGTGAGGCATAACAATGCTGTCCCCCTTGTTTTTTATTCCTTTCCTAACAAATCCTAACATAGTTTTATCTTTTGACTGATTTGGAATCAGTGACAGCCAAGATTTCCTTCTTGATTAATAGGAACTTCAGTATGTAAAGTTAAGGTTTTTTTCCATATACTTTTCTTCATATACAGTTTTCAATGCTGAACACCTATCTGCTAGCGTGTCACTCAGCAGTCACTCACTCTGAGATTTTTCTGCAACTCCTTGGGTTTTGTTTTAGTTTCTTCCTCAGGATAGTTGGCAATATGAGACTATTTTGCCATTTCTCTTTAGCCTCTTTTCTAGGTCATTCCTGGATATCCTGAGCAAGATAGGTCCTAGACTGGTCCTGTGGCAGCCTACTGGTAACACCCTTCACTCTGAAATGTTTTTGGTTTTTTCTTTCCTATCATCATTTAGAGACCCATGTGAGGACCTCCCCTTTTACTTCAGGAACATTTAAATTCTTAAAGGTCCATTTGTGAAGAGCCTCGTTAATGTTGCTGTGCACTGTATGATACAGGCAAGTGTCATGCCTTTACAATATAAGTATTCAAAATGAAGTCTTACTGGTAATATTGAGAATTCAATTTTGTGTACATAGTCCATCAGACTATTAACAGGGTAATTAAAAAAAGGATAAGACTAGGAGCCTAATATATACAGTTAAGAGAAGAAATGACACTTTTTACAGTTTGTTAAAACAGTTTACTATAAGAAATTGTTGGGTCAAGAAATTGTAGAAATAGGAAGCAGGAAAGACAAAAGACAGTGGAGGATAAAGGTGGATAAGGAAGCAAGCAAAAATCTAGTAACAAGCTGAGCAGAGAACAGTCTGGTATGGTGATTCAGTTAATTGTTCTACAGCCCTCAGGCCAAAAACAAGCAGGATACCACTGCCATACAAGACGGACAAATGCAATCCTATTTGAATGGGAGTCCCACCTGTTATAGACCACAGTGCTTTTTCTGTAGTATAGATACTTATTTCAAGATATGACTAATTAATTATTTATTTATGGTACATTATAAATTCAAAAAGAGCCGAGTGCCTGGTGCACCTTTCTTCTTAGAAAACCCTAGTGGTCTGACATTGCTCATTTGAGAAGTTTTGATCTTTGTCAGTAAGGAAAATGTTTTTTCTTCAGATAGTTTATAAGCAGAAGTTCATAGTTGCTGCTTTTACGATTATGTAATTATATTTTTCTTCTGTAACCTTTTTCTTATATAACCAGCAAAGCAGAAAATCTCTGCATATTCAAAGCATCATGTCAAATTGAAATCAAACTAGTTATTGAGAAGTTGACACATAAAATAAATTGAACCTTTGAATGCTGGAAACATCTGGCTTCAAAAACATACAACAGGGAATCATTTAATGATAAGAACCGCTTGTTTTTGAAGTCTCAGTCATTGTATTGGAATGGTTCGGTAACATGTAATCACTCTATTTTTAATGAATATTTCCGCAAGGGTGGCCTTTCCTTAGAGGATAACATATAAAATCTTTTTTTTTTTTCTCAGAAAAGAGAAAAGAAACAGAAAAAGTTGAGAAAAGGAGAGGAAAGTTTGCAAGGCTTTTGCTATGTAGTCTGTGAGGACGTAGCTGAAATTTAGACTAAAAGATTAACATTTACAAAACAAAGAGCAAACAGACTATTTTACAATTACACTCAAAACTATTTGCTTAAAATTTCTACAAGTCCAAGTAGAAATTGGAAGTATATCAGAATATGTGGCACAGGATGAAATACAGAGCTGACAGAAATTATACGTTCTAATACATTGTTCTGACTTCATTAGAACTTGGACTGGTATCTGGTTTACAACATAGAGTTTTGAATCTGCTCCTTTGATTTCCTGCATTTAACAAGTAAATCTGCCCATACAGCTTATTCCATTGGCTCAAACTATGATTTTTCAGGCACAGTTTCTTATTGAACACATAACACAGAACTTCAAAACCTTGAGATGAAATAAATTTTTACTCAATGACAGCACACAAGCAAGAGAGAGACCTCACAGTGGCCCTAGCCCAGGAGCTTCCACGGTGGAAGTTATTTCAGAGCAGCATGGGAACTTTTCTATGCTTATGTGCCTTGAGCTAGAGAATTTACAACCTAAATGTAGAAAGGGAATTAACAAGACAAACCAGAAGCAACTCTAGCAAATCAAGTATTTGCTCCTTATGAAAATTATTTAAGTCCCAAAGAATATACTGACAGAAAATAATAGTTGTATACCTTTCATAATACAAAAGATAAAACTAACTTGTCTACCTTTTTTTGACTCTGCACTAAACGTGCAACTGCAGAAAAAGTAAAGCAGATGATAAAATCTGTATCATAATGACTATATAGAAAAGAGCAAGAATAAAGCTGCACAGGCAATAGTAAAACTGACATTTTCTCAGTGAGGATTTTTAATATCATGTGAAGGAGGGAAAGCTCAATGGTATTCATGGCACAAAGGACAAGGGTCATTTGTAGCCCACTGACTTTCTCCCTAGCAAGCAAGAAAAACTTACTGCAGTCAGTGGAACAACCACGGAGATACTAAAACTCTGGTTTTTTTAAAGAAAGAAGATTGCAAAAATGCTTTAGAAAACAATCTAAATAGAAAGCTTTGATACTGATTCTTATGACTGCTATTTGGCTTTTGACTGAGGTAAAACTCAAATGAAAGATTTTACATTTCTTAGAAAATGGCATACCAGTAAGAATATGTAGAAAGTATAATTTTTTGCATATTTCCTCTAGCTGAAACCCACAGAATTTAAAATCTATTCCACCATAAAGCAAACTATCACCTCCTTCATGAACAACTGAGAAACGAATTCCAATTGTTTGATTTTTTACACAATTTCTAGCTATCATCCTTTATGTTTTTCACTGTACTCAAGAGCTGGTATATTTAGTCTATTTTCTAATGTAAACAACCAATGTGTGTATGTGTGTGCATACATACTTGCCTGCATAAAGCTGTTAGCTAATTTTATTTGAATTATACTGAGGGATAGAAATCTTAGGAATATTTATGTGTGTACAAGCTTCAGGAAAACAAAATTGTGTAGCATTAACTCAGCCCACATTAGACAAGAAAGAATATCATAAATATAGGAAAAACTTCACTGGGACTTCCAATCATTTTTCAGCAAGACTATTTTGTATTTTAAAGTGTTTCTCTCAGCTAAGCTACTTGTACAAACTCTAGTGAATTATCTAGTGAAAAGTAATTAATGCTGCAGTAGATCATCACCTCATTTTTTAAAATCAGTTGAAAAGACAGTGACCTACACTGTCCTACAGATCCCAGACCCACCGGCTGACAGGTTTCAATAATTTTAATACTCATGTAACTCCCCAGCTTTACGCGGGAGGGGGTGCGGGGGGCTGGGAGGAAGGAGGGTAAAGGAGAGAATTGTAGGGCGTTCCATGGCACATTGGAAATCATGTGATGGAGCTCTTGAATTTCAGTTGTAATAAAGACGGGAAACGGAACATTGTCAGGTTCTCAAGGGGTCTGCCTGTGTCCAGGGCTTCCGTTGTGTGGGGGAGCCCTGACTGCTGACATGCTCTTGCTCCCGTTCAGGAGCTATTGTAGAAACGCGACTGTCATTCTGGTTTAGCGCTTTTGCAACTTCTGACAGGAAGTCAAGCGCTTCCTGAAACCGTAAACCTCGGGGGAGCGGTAGCGTTACCGTGACCTTCCTTGGAGCGCCTAGGCGGAGGGGAGGCAGGAAAACGACATGCCAGACCACGTCTAGGGTTTCTACCATCCCGATGCCGGCAGGGGAAAAGGGGGGACACGGGGCGGGACACGGGGCGGGACGGCGCGGGCAGGTAGCCGGGTAGAAGAGGCGGGACTGCCGCTGCGGCTCCTCCTCCTCCTCCCGCCTCAGGTTTGTCATCGTGTCGCTGGCACAGCCCGAAGGAGGAGGAGGAGGAGGAAGAGGAAGAAGAGGAGGAAGAGGAGGAAGAGGAGGAAGAGGAGGAAGAGGAGGAGGGATGAGAAAGCCGCCGCTGTTGCATCCGTGACGGGGGCCTAGAGAGCCCACGGTCGGGACTGCCCCTTTCCCACCGCCGCGAACCGGCGCTGCTCGCCTGGGGGAAGGGCCAGAAGGAGGAGGAGGAGGACGGCGGCGGCGCTGTGTGTGTGTGAGAGCGTGGAGATGAGCTCAGCTCTGTGCCCTGGAGCCGCCTGAGGAGACCCGGCTCCCTCCCTCCCTGCCCGCCGCCATGGCTCACTCCCCCGTGCAGGCGGGGCTGCCGGGGATGCAGGTAAGGACCTGCCCCAAGGGCCGGCACGAACACGCACCCTGGGCAGGGGTGGGTGCGAAGAGGGGGTTCCCAGCGATGGGGGGACAGGAAGAAAGCGCCTCTTGGCTGTGGCTCGGCCCTGTGGACTGGGCTGGGGGCTGAGTAGAGGGATGGAGACGGAACGTGCTGTCAGCGCTTGGCGTGATGCCCAGCGAGGTCCCTCCGCCCGGTGGATCCCTCCCTGCCTCCCTCCATCCCTGTCCTCAGCAGCCTCTGTGTCGCTGCAGGCGTGCAGAGCGGAGCGTGGTTTGTGTCCCCCTCCCCCCGGCCGGGATTTCTCCTCGGTGTTTTAACTCCTGAAGCGAACCGCGGCTCGGTGGGCGATTTTCAGCCCTGTTATTTTGCGGTAGATAGGGGAAGCACACATAAAACCAGTACGTAAGAGCAGGGCCTGGGAATGTTGACCTTCAGCGCATGCTGCAGTGCCCATCTCTGTGGTGCTGGGCTGAGGTGGGTGCTCGGGGATTGTGTTTGGCTCCTGTGTTTGACTGCAAGAGTTGGTTAGCTGCTTTTGTTATATGATGGAATTTGCTGGTTCTGTGTCGTAACTATATTTTTGAAAAAACTAGTGTGTTTTTCTGCTGACTGAGCTGGCTCCCCCCCCCGCCCTGTTTTTCTTGGTTTAAATGGAAACTGCTGCCAGCAAAACATTAAGGTCGTTATCATCTGTGTGTTGTTATACTAATGTTTCCCACATCTGATTAGAAACTTTCTGGCCCTAACCTCCAAAAGAACAACTTATGAATGACATGTTAGAGTTTTCCTTAATTTATCTCCTGGATTTGAAGTTTTTTTGCATCATTTGGTTTAAGTATTGATTTACCCTGGTTTGTTTTTCTGTGAGTCAAGATTCTAAGTCATGAATCTCTTTTCTTTGCATAACAGGAGGATTTGAATTTAAAATGTTACATGCTTAGGCATAGTTTGATTTATATGCTCAGGGATAGTACTGGATGCCATATAGAGTACGTAGGCCCACACTCTGAGCTGACTAATATTGCTCTGTAGGTCCTGCTGTTGAGTGTTCAAGTTCACCTTCCAAATATGAGAGTTTGCCAATTGCCAGAAACAGAGAAGTAAGGGTATCTTTATTTGGCTACAGTTAGGTTATTATTGGTGGGTTTGTTTGTTTTTTTTTTTTTTCTTTTGAGACATATTAGAACCAAGACAACTGTCTAGTTTGGAACAGAATCCATAATATTTTAGAATTAAAAAGTCAGATTTGTAGCTGCTCAGAAGCAAGCAGCATGTACTGCTGATGTGTGTCACTGCATGATCTCTCTAAGCACCTGTGTTTTTTATTGCCTTGATTTATTACTTAGTTTGTAGTACTGTTGGCTGTACTAAATGGGTAGATATTCAGGGTTTTTGTTAGTCCACATAATTTGTGAGTTTACTTCAAATCTTTTTATTCAGGACAGTGTTATTTTTCCATGATTTTTTTATTGTATTATTATGAGAGTTTCTCGTGTGAACTTCAACAGTGAAAAAACCCACCCAAACACTAAAGTAAAGACCTTCTGATAGGTAGAGACATAAAGTCTGTCAGTAATGTGAATACTGCTCACTGATTTTCTGTGACCAGTTGAAGATGTTTATATCCATTTGCATTCCAACAGAATAAATAGCAGTTTTATAGTGGTCTGTTTTCCATAGCTGATTCTCTTTGATTTTACTTGCAGATAAATGTTCAAAGAGTAAAGTTCATACAATGTGTGACATCTACTTAAATAAGACAAAAGTTTTGGTTTGTGACTTTTGATTATGTAGAAGATAGAGGAATAGAGCTTAGTTCTCTAGGTTATAATTAAATTGCCCAAATCACGGGACTATCTTTTCTTTTTCTGTAGTGTGATCCCTCCTCCCCACCTACCAGCTTCTGCAACAAACGGTGTAAGCAGTGTCAGTGACAAGTTATGCAGCTTTCTCTGACATTCTTTGCTGTACTTATACAAGAGAGCAGTCAGTATGCTAATGTGGACAGAGTAACTTCTTGGCCCTCAAAAAATCACTTGGAGGGACAACACTTTATTAATGCTGTTTGGCGTGAGCACAGTAGTGTGTAAATAGAGCAGAGAAATGAAGGATTAATATCTTTCTCTCTGAACAAGACATCTGATCAATGTTTGAAGAGTGATGCATAAAAAGCGAGTGGGTAGAGAGTGAGCCAAAGGAATGAAAAACTGTGGAGGAAATGTAGGATGGTGCTGGAAAGTTGTCAAACCTGAGATTTGCTGTCTGCTGCCAAGTGGGCATGTTGTAACCTGAATAAAAACAGAGTTGGGTTTTGACCTAAATTTCTATGTTGTGCAGGTTAAGTTTGAACTCAAGAGTTTTTGCTGTCATTGGTTTAAGGCCTTTGTGTAGAGATAAAGTTTGAGTGTGCAGTGTGAAGCTGCATGATTGCTAAACTGAGGATACGTTTCTTACTTCTTCATGCTTTATAGAAAGTGGCCTGACGAGAGTGCTTGTTTGTCTGTAAATGTGTGAGATTCCTGCAAGGCTGGCTTGGAATAAGTGTACATGACCTTGATTTTCAGACTGGCCTGCATTTCAAGACTGTGATAAGCTTTTATAGCTTCTTTGTGAAAGCTATATTTTAAATAATCAAGTATTGTGTTTATAAAATTATGGTAATAAATTCCTGGGGTGCTTTTAAAGTTCTATCATCTCTAAGACAAGCCTCTTCTGTGTGACAAACCCTTTTTTTATCTTTCTCCCTTTCGGTTTTTTTGGTAGCAATAACAGTGTTTATGCAGTAAGTTATTTTTATTCATTCTTCATTGTATTTTCAGTACAAGTGCTACAGGTTCTTCATGCAAAATATAAATAAGCATTGACATTCAAGCTGTCTTGCTTCAAGAATGTTAAAAGTTTAACTAAATTTAAGTAGGAACTTGACAAATGAACAGAAAAGAAAGGTTGTTAAGTGTAAAGACACCATTTCTGGCTCAGAAAGTGTCTGAAGTGTCAGTTTGCTGGAGATTGGAAGAGTGTTTTGTGAAATATGGCTATATACTTGTTCCCAGGATGTTCACTTTTGACTGCTCTAGGAGAAATATTTTGGCCTAGAGGATCCTTTGTTCTGATCTGACGTGACTGTTCTTTTGTACTTCCATACTGTAGGTATTACTGTCCTTCTTGTTATAACTCATTCTCCCTTTACAGTAAACTGTTTTAACTAATTCCTGTGTGAGCTCTGTGTTTGGGAATTACAGAATATTAGGTTGCTAAATCAAAGGCACTGGAAAGTCCACATAGCTTCTGCTGCTTTTCATTTGCAGCTTCTGGAGGAGAAGATTAGTTTTGGAGATTAGTTTTCCCAAATTTGATTTTTTTTCTTTTCTTTTTTTTTTTTTAAGCTTGTGCTCACTGTTACTGTTTAGATTATAGTTTGATAAATAGTTTGCACTAACTTAGAGCACTTAAATATTTGACAGATCCTTGGACTGTTGTGATCTTGGCTAATCAGTTTTAAAATATTCTGAGGATAGATGTCATGGTTCTGTGACATAATACAAGCTCACCCCTTGGGTGCCAGGGCACAAGAGTTCTAAACTGTGAAAATGAAGGGGGCATCTTCTCACTGTATAGTCAAAGGAAAGGCTGTGTCAGAGTATGCAATAGGTGTATGGAGCTGTTTGAGAGAAGTCAACTCTCGTTGACAGTGGAACTAATGATACTGGGAAGTCATGTATAACATCTTCTGCTGAATATGTGGATACTAAGCTTTTCCTCAAACATGCCCAAAATCTTGCTACTAAGCATGTGTGAAGGAGTGAGAGTTGGTTTCCTTTGGGCATTGTAGCAGGGAGAGTTCGTAAGGATGCCGAAATTGAAACCGAAACACCATTGAAAGCTCAAAAACCAATATTTATTACAAAGAAGTGGCCAAGTAAATGCGAATCCGATAGAAAGAGAAAAATGAGGGAAATAAGCCCTGAATACAACACCCTACTCGCTCAGGTGTCACGAGGTTATCTTACCAACTGCGAATGCCAAGAATCCTTTGTAGCAGCTGCATTCTCGGAGGGTCACCAGGCTCACACATAGCGAGTGTCCCCGCAGAAGGCAGCGTGGTCCTTTGTGTGAAGTGTGAGTCCCCCCCCAGAGCATGAGCCATCCGTTTATTATCCAATTAATTGGTGATGTCTACCTGGGCAGGTGTGGTCAGCACCGCCCAGCTAGAGGCCTTCAGTCCCTCCCAATGTTATGTAAGCAGTGCCCCTTCTGCGCACGCGTGTGTACTTTGGAATTCCCCCGTGCTTGCGCGCTATAACTCGGGGGATCTTTTCGAAATGAGTCTGGGGGCGTACTTCATCACCCTCCTCTTCACTTTCTCCTTCAAATGCCCTTGGAAGGCGATGAGCCGATAATAAGACACCAATTAATTGTAGTTTGTACAAAACTCTTCCTTCAAGGACGAAGTTCCCATTTATCAGTGCTTGTTTTCTCATAACTTGGCAGGAAAAAGATAGACTAAAAGTATCAACATCTAATTAAACCCTGGTACAGGCATACTACGAGTGACTTCTTGGTGTTGTGCTTTGCCTAAGTTCCTAGGAAGTCGTTGTTGCAGGGGCAAGCTTCAGTTTGGAAAATGAAGTTAAATCCTTGTGCCGTTAACAGACTGTACAGTTAAAATTACTGCAGTTCTATTTTATCAGTCTTTTAAGTCTCTTTGTTCTTTCTTTCTGTTGCCTTTGCAGGTACTTTTGTTTTAGGGGGAAAATAACTGATAATTAACTGTAAGGTATAGACTGCTATGTCTTTGGGGAACAGTTTGAGCTACTTAGTTTTTTTATGTTGACTTCATCACTTCCTGAATATCTGAAGCATTTATTAGGACAACTTTTTGGAATAAGGATTGACAATAGCGAATCCTTGTTTTTATGAATCTCAGTGTTTCCGCCATTCTGTGATTTTGATGCGATACACTTTAAACATGCTTTCCAGAATTCTGTTCAATTTCACAATTGTTCATATGGAGGTGAGGCGTGGTGTTCATGCAGAGGCAGAGGAGGTGAGGAAAGGTACTTCCAAAGGCTGAGCTTACGAAGTCTGGTTTTGGGTCTTTGTTCTGGTACCAGTCACATCCAAGGTGGTTGGTCATCCTTGTCAGTTAGTGCGTGACCAGTGTCAGCGTTCACCGTTTCTGTCTCACCATTAGTGTCAACAGCCTCTAAGTACAAGAACATATTTCCATCCTGCAGCCTTCCAGAATAGGTAAATAGATACTGCTTATGGCGACTGTGTCTTTCAGGTGCCCTTATAGACCAGTCAGGCCAGTCATATGCCATGACAAGTTTCTTGTACCAGTTTCATGTTTGAGTAAGATACCCTCTTAGTCAGCTGCCATTTTTGTTCCCCAGAGAGACAAAAGACTACTGATGTAGTGAAAACATTTAAATACCAGGCCTTGTGTTATGAGTGGTGTACAGGGCTCGATGTCAGCTTTTGCACGGTGGTATCTTTTGTGTTCCTGAAGTAGAAAATGGAAGTATGTATCTTGGCTGCATTTTTAAAATTTGCTTAAATTCTTTTCATGCCCCCTTTCTTGGGAAGGGGGATAGGGGATACACCAAGCACTGTGAACAAGGCATCTAATGTAAATTAATAGTAATATAAAATACTGCATTCATCCTATAATAATTTAGTCCCTGCTATACAAAAAAGATAGGCTGGAGAGGGTCCTGAGAAGGGCTACAAAGATGATCAAAAGCCTGACACATGGGAAAAGGCTGAGACAACTGTATTTGTTCAGCCTTGAGAAAGGAGCGCTGAGAGGAAATCTCATCAATGTGTTCTAGTATTGAAAGAGTGACTACAGAGAATATGGAAACCCTCTTTTTACAAGGAATCACATGAAATGATGAGAAGTAATGGGTACATGTTACCAATGGGAAGGTTCTGATTGGACAAGAGGAAAATTTTTCACAATTAGGGCTGTCAGCCATTGGAATAATCTTCTTGGGGAAATGATGGATACCCCAAGGCTGGACTCAAATTTTTAGATTTGCCTGGACAGGGTGCTGGACCATCTTGTCTAGACTGTGCTTTTGCCAAGAAATGTTGGACCAGGTGTTCCTTGAGGTCTCTTCCAACCTGGTATTCTATGATTGAATTTGATTTGCTTTTTGCTTTTGTGATGATTCACCTACTTGCATTTGTGGAGTACTATTTAATTAAGAAGTGTTCTGTATGGTCATTTGTGTGGATGCACCTATATAATCAAAACTTTTTTTACTTGTAAACTCTTCGTTAATTTGGGTACGTTTCCATGTATTTGTAGGCACCTGAGAATTAATAACAGACTGATTTGTGCAGCGGACATCGCACCCAGAAAATTCCCAGTTGACTGGGAATTTGGAAGGATGCTTTGGATATCTGTTCTATTAATAAAGAAGTTAATGTTTTATATTCTGAACCTCAGATAAATGCATCTTTCTTTAAAATAAGTAGAAAGAAGATTATACAAGTGCTGAGGAATACTTCTATGTTAGTCTAATTTTTGGCAACTTTTTTATTCCTGCTGGAAACATGCTTACAAACTGTTTCAGTTTAGGTAGAAATCAGAACAAAGGAGTTGAACTGTGTGACAAATGTGTTAGGCTGTAGTGATGCATGCTATATAGATGTTTTTGCCCTCATCTGTTTGTGACATCTAAAGTGATTGAGATGCCAAGTTTTACAGCTTTATTCTTTGCTTTCCCTCCCCACTGTTGCAACCCACAGAATTTATGGCAATTGTTCCTTTTTACTGATAATGAATGTATTGTTATTCTTAATTCTTATTTTTGGTATTTTTCATTTTTCCTAGAAAAAAGCAATTTCCTTATGGTAGTGAGTGTCTGAATTGCATAATTATAGTTATGGAGATGGAAAATGAGAAATATGGAATGTGTGTGAAGGAAAAAAAAGGAAAGAACAATCATGTGGTACTTTTGATAATTGACAAATTCTCAGTGAAACAGCTGGATCTCAGTTTTGCACCTAGTTATTAGAGATGAATGCTTTCATTCTAGTCTTTGTAGTTTTCATTTCATGTTTTGCTAATAAGTCTTCTTAAAAGAAAATAAAACTCAGTTGTTGCTGTTCATGATGATGTTCATAATGTTCATAACTATAAAATGACTATGCTAGTGCAGCTGATTTTACTTCATTATTGATAGATGAAACATAGTTCAAGTTTTATTCCAATTTTAAGGCTTGCTAAAAGTGTCTTTTTTTTCCTTCTTTACATAAAAGTCCCAGGTTATAAATCCAAATATTTATTATATCTTGTCTTTTTGAGTTAGTTAGCTGCTTTTTGGAAGTACAGGTGGGGCTTGATACAATGCAGTAAAGTTGAAGAATTTATTTTCTGTGTACTGTTTCTGTTTTATTTCAATTTCACACCAACTGCAGGAAATAATTTTGTATGTTGTATCAGTTATTCATATATGGGGTATATATATGGCTGAAAACAAAAACTTGTGAGCTTCAGAGAAAGCTAAATGCTGTGAGTAGCAAAATTTGAAACTTCTCCTTCCTGGAATTAGTCTTCTCTGAAATAAAACCATCTTACATTTGTGTTTTGGGGAGTTGGTATTTTTTTAGGTTTTTTTTTTTTTTTTTTTTGGTTGTGTGTTTGTTTATTTCCTGCCCCTGCTTTGGTAGCCCAGATTTGTGGGAGAGCTGCATGGTTTGAATTTGTGCCTTTTACCCAAATTTACAGTGTGTCTCCACTACTGCCACTCGTGCAGCTAACTCTGTGGGGATCCAAGGGAAAAGAAAAGCTGCATAATGCTAGTCTGTGTTGAGGTGAATAGGCTTTAGATGGTTTTTGAAAGATTGCAAGTGGAAAGCCTTTGCAGTTCTGCTTCTGAAATTGAGAGCTGTGTGACAAAGGATGACATCAACTCTGCCAGCTATTTACTTTAGCTTCTGATTTCTCTGGATAGTTGGGAAAATTGCCTGTATGAACTTGTCTGCTAGATTTCTGTTCTCTGGTCTGACCAGAGAATAAATTTAAAAGAAAGAAGTTATATGCAGCAATGGTGTCTCATTTCAAAAGAAATTATGTATTTGTGCAGTATATTTAGCACTAAAACTAATTCTTGGTGTGATAGGCGTAGTGTATCACAGAATAGATGAGATTGTAAGGGACCGCTGGAGCACATCTAGTCCACCTGCTCAAAGTAGAGTCAGCAGGTTGCTCAGGGCCACATCCAGCCTAGTTTTGAGTACCTCAGAGGATCAACAACCTGCCTGGACAGCCTTTTCTAGTGTTGGACTATCCTTACAGTAAGAAAGGTTGTTTTCTTTTCCTTTTCTTTTGTGGTTTTTCATTTGTTTGTTTTTTGCTTTTCCTCTTTTCTTTGTAAGTTTGCATGAAATTTCCTGAAACTCAGTTTCTCCCCATTGCATCTTGTCCTTTGACTGGACACCACTGAGAAGAATCTGGCTTTGTGTTCTTTTCTCCTTTCCATCAGGTATTCACACACAATAAGATTTCCAACCCCCCAGGCTTCTCTTTTCAAAGCTGAAACAATCCCCAGAAATTTCTGAGCCTCTTCAGATGATGGTGTTTTGGCCTCAGTCTTGATAGGGAATGAGGACTGGACTGACTAATTGGAAATGGATTTGGTGAAATGAAAAGTGTACAAAATGAGCTGTTAAAAGTTGTTTGTATATCTCAAACAACCCAGCACAGAGAAATTACAGATCTGCAAGTCAAATCAATTACATAAATAAGCTTGAGAACCTGAATACAGAGATGCCTTATAACTCCTGCATTTAAAGAAAAAAATAGTTTTTCAACTCTTCTCTATGATAACTGGATGAATAGCCCTTCATAAAAGGAGGTTAGAAATAAAACTGGAATGAGATGCAGAAAAATACTCAGTTAAAACTATATCTTAGGTCAGAATGGTTATGGATAAAGTTTGATCTAACTAGTTTGAATTTCAGTAACGTTTTCTATTGAGCTATAAGGGGCAGCTAGTTCAGATGAGAATTAGGGAATCATAAAAATAAATACTTTGCAAGACGTGTATAGTCCTGGCTGTAAGGAGCGTACTGCAGAGGTGGTGTCAGAGTGGAGGGTACTGCTGGTTTCTCCAGGATTGCTCTTGACAGTTGCTGACTGAAAAGTGACCTTAGCATAGAGAAAGGCAATGCATGCTGATTAAAATTGCTGATGGTACAAAATTTAAAGGCACCTGTTTCACTTGAGAGGCCATTACTGAAGAACTACACAACCTTGAGGATTGGAATTACTGAACAAAACAGCGTGAAGGGTAGCTTGTCATAAATATGAAAGATTACAAAGAACCTTTGCAATGGGCTGGGAGTTCATTAGTTGGAAATGCAGAGAATTAGGAAGAGGTGATTTGGTTTAGTTGGTTGCAGCAGAGTTTGAGCCATGAGAAGGATGGCTCTGAGGGATCTGAGGATGTATTGCCCTATTTTTATTCCGTAGAAGTGGGCAACAGTGTTCTTAGGTACTGAGAAGAGTTAATTTTAAATGCAGTATGTTTTTCTGGCTGATTAAGGTCAAAAATAATGAATCCAATGTGGTACAAGTACAGAGAGATTACTCAAATTATTGGATGAATGGTGGCTTTGCTCATGGTGAAAAGGACTTTGTTCTGCATGGCTGAACAAGCTGGAGATTGAGACAGGATGGTTGCGGTTTGTGTTCAGAAGTGTGAAAAACTATCTGAAATAAAAAGCAAACTAATTCAAGTGTCTATAGAAATTGTAAGTTCTGAAATCATTCTATCTGAACATTCCAGAATTTGTTTTTGATTTGCTACACTGTGTACTCTGTGTCCCACTTGGAAGGAAATGTTTTAGTGATAGAGTCCTAGCTCCTTATCAAGGTTGTTAGCGTTACTCTTTTGCAGCAGATGTCGTTGTTCTATTCTGTATTTTCTAGCAGTATTTAGTGTTCTCAGTTGCCTGAAGGCTCTTCTATCAGTTCCCTTTATTTTAATATTAGCAGGAATAAGCTATATGCTTAGTGAATGCTTGCAAAGAGTAGAGTCGGCAAAACTGTGGTGACAGTGTTTATGGAAGACATTTTCTCTATGCAGTCATGTAGAGAGACTATTTATAAAGCTCTTTGTTTATTTTCGCTCTGCTGGAAGTATTTACAAAAACAAGCAGAAATACATTTGGGGAGAATCCTTTCCAGATGTGATCTTGGACAAATGAATGGGAATTGGCCACTCATGTACCTTCAAATTCAAGCAGTTCGTTATGTGGCCTGGTCTCTCCATTTTTGAAATAGAGAAGGTCATTAAAGAGAGACCAACTGGTAGTTTTGCAAAAACATGAGTTGCCAGTGCTTTAAGGATCTCACTTCAAACACTTGATCTCCTGAGAAGAAAATTGAGACCTTCTTAGAGAGCAAGAGTGTGTTGTTTTGTTTGGGTTTTTTAAACAACTACTACCTTCTGTTGCTCAGAGCAAAACTCAGGAATGGCAACTGTTAAATTTTAGAACAAGTAAATGAATTTACAAAAGTTCTGAAGTGGGAAGGAAAAGTTTGAGGTTTTTAAAAAATATTTAGTAATTTTACAAGGAGCTTGGAAAATAAACTCTTATTAATAATTATTTTATTCCTATTAATTCCAGCTATTATTGTACAATTAATATTTCCAAACAGCTGCAAAATTTTAATCATAAAAATTGAACAGCAACAGTTGTTCCTTGCTTCTTGAGTTCTCCAGGAGCAGATAACTTCCTTGCTTTTCTGGAGTTGTTAATGTTCTTTTACAATTGTTTTATAAAACTGTCAGCCTAATACCAGAATCCCAAGAGCTTGACACTGTAAAAATGAATCTGTGAGATTTCTGCAAGTCTCTGAAGGTTGTGGTGTCATGAAATAATGGGCTTTAATATAAGATTGCAGTAGATGGTTGAGTGGAAAAGGGAAAATAAGGGGTGAATACATAGAGCCAACAGAATTCAAAGAGCTGCTGGCAAGTAGCCCTTCCATTTTTCTCTATCTGAACAACTGCAACACACTGCAACTTTGAGCTGTGCTGGCTTTTTGTCTCTGGAGGTGAAACATGGAATTTTTTAGGCATCTGTGGCTGGGATTGGTTTGTGACTTACCCAGATGCCTTTGTGATGATGTAATGCTCGGATTCCTGTGGCTAGTGAATGGAACTAGAAGGCTTGTGAGGATGGGTTAGGCGTTCACAGCTCTCTACAGCACATCATCTCAAATTCCAACACAGTATGTATGAAATCATAGACTGATAATTGATTTTCCCCAAGGGAAAATGTCTGGTGCAGGTGTTAAAGTTATTTTTATTCATGAAGAATTCTCAGAGAAGACTGGTTTGAATATTGACAACAGAGCGTTCTGTGAGGCATGAGAAGAACCAGTACAGCACAATTTAGTTAGTAGTTTTGTGGTCTCTTGGAAAATATGTCCCAGGAGGTGTTGATAGGGGCTACTGTGTAGCTGAAGGATGACTACGCTTGCTGGAAAACATGAAGTGCCCTAGTCTGGTTTCCAAGTGGGAGACATATTATGTATGTAATATTTAATAATGTGTAATAATATGTAAATCTCATTACATCGAAATTAAAGGAGAAACAACCTTCTTTTGGTGGAAGGGATTTGGATCTTTTGCTGTTCCTTTTGATGGCAAAAGAGTGATAACTCCCCATATCCTCCTGTTTGTTTCCTGAGACTGACTTTGGATAGAAGTATGGATCAATAAGATGTAAAGCAGGGGGAGCTTCTTAGTGCTGGTAAAGTCTTGCAGTACACTTAGAGTGGTTTTTCTTTGGGCTTATCTCATCAGTGATCTGTTCCTGGGATGATTACCTGGAAGATATGATGTCTCATAGCTTACTTTAAGGTATTAGAAGTAGTAGTGTACTGCAGTTTGTACCACATGATGATAAAATCACGTGTGACAAACACAATGCTCGCCTGGTCCTCAAAACACCTGATTCAGCTGTGAAATTCAGATATCTCCAGACAAACTAAAAAGTGTTCTAGACTATTTTCCTCTCATGGCTGCATGGGTTAATTACGTAACCTTTGGGACATGAGAGTGGAGATAGGCAGAAGTATATTGTCATCGTTTATAAACAATAACAAGCTTTTGAAGTATTCATTTTATTTCTTAAGGAAAAGATTCTAAGTAATTCTATCATATTTTTCTTCATTTTGTGACTATTTCCTCTATGACTTTTCTAGTTTAATCATAGAATAGTTTGGATTGAAAGGGACCTTTCCAATCCCCTATGGTTGTAATTTATATATATTTTTTGTCAGCTAAGAAGGCTCCTTTTGCTAAGATTAAGAAGGAATACCATGGAACTTATCATCTATGCATTGAAAGTGAATAGTCTAAGAGCATCAGTAGTGAACTGAATACTTGACAGTAGAGAAAACACAAATATGGCAGAGTGGTCCACCTGGGTCTTATATTTGCATGTTTAGATGAGTGCTCATAGCTATTATGTGACTGTTCAAATCAAGGAAGCTGGGAACAGGATGTTTTTTAGAAGTGAATGAGTTTACACAACTGAGAAAAGAAGAAAAAGATAAATAAATCCTTCTTGAGAAAACCTTGGGGTCAGAGATGAGGAGGAAGCATGGCAATTCATGCAGGTGATCCTTCATAGGAGAAAACTGAGGAGGATTGTTTGGCACATCAAAGAAAACGAAATAGTGCTCTGTGCACTGAACAGCATGAATGAAATCCTTAAGAGGATGAGATATGTGAGAAATACAGAAGAGAAGGACACTGGGATCTGTGAAGGAACCAGTTTCAAGAGAACAGGTTTGACATAAGGTTTACCTTTATTAGTAGTGGTGTTTGATTGATTTGCTTTTAATAGAAAACAAATCTTTGTAAGGATCTTTCATTCTGGGTGCTCTTTATTGGCAAAGAAGAAGAAATTGAAGGAGCAGCACTTTCTGTTGCCAGATAGGATAATATCCTGACATAAGGACAGTATTAAATTTGTACTTCATATACACAGAAGCATAAACCTTGCAGTGTGTGCATATAAGGGATATAGGAACAATGGGATAATTATGGAGATAGAAAAAGAAGTATCTAGGTAAATAGGAATGTATGGAATTTGAAGTGTTTGTTTCCTTCCAAAATATCACATTTTGTTTTAGTGTTACAAATACTGAGTAACTTTTCTCTTACTTTTAACAGACTCTGAAGGCAGATCCAGAAGAACTGTTTACAAAACTGGAGAAAATTGGTAAGGGCTCTTTTGGTGAAGTTTTTAAAGGAATTGACAATCGGACTCAGAAAGTTGTTGCTATAAAAATTATTGACCTAGAAGAAGCAGAAGATGAAATAGAAGACATCCAACAAGAAATCACAGTACTGAGTCAATGTGACAGTCCATATGTAACTAAATATTATGGATCCTATTTAAAGGTAAGATACAGATGAAGGTGATTTTATTTTGTAAATAATTCTTTTCCAAGTTATTGAATTGTGCCTGTTTTCATTGACAAGGTTTCAATCAGACTTCAGTTGAAGAAAAATATATTTATGTCCTTTGAATTCTAAAGAAAAAATGAGTTGCTATATTTTGTGAAGTAGGACAGAACTTAACAGAAAAAATTGCATGTGTCTTTTGATATTTCTATGCAAAAAAAACTTTCAATAACATGAGTTTGTTAAGCTCTGATTCTCTTAATTTTAGGAGAATGTAACTAGTGGTTATTTAAATTCTGAAAATTTAAGCTAAGTCTGCATTTGAATTGTCAAAATATTAAAAGCAATGTAGTTTCTGCTGTTCTGTGAAGCTTGAAATTTTTTGTCAAGTTTTGATCATTAGGGATCAAACCTAAGCTATTAGGTTGTTTTTCTGAGGAGACTGAACCTAGCCTTTATCTGATTTAAAAATTAAAATCTAAAAGTTAATTTATTTGCACTTTAGCCGTAAGTGAAATGATGGAAGGAATTTCCATTGACTGCCTTCTGAATCCCTTCCCTTCTGTCCCCCTGCCATATTATTAGTATCAGAGTTCAGTTATAAGTTTTTTTGTTTGCTTTTTTTGTTTTCGTTTTCTATTTTTGTTTTTAATTGGATGGATGTAGTGATTTATTATGTCTAAAAGGTAGTGAAAATATCTGGAAGCTTTTGGTACTACTTTATTTCTTTGGGCAGACTTTGTTCCCATCTGGATAGCTCTTTCTTTTATGACAGTGAGATGGCAATCTAGATAAGAGATTGCTGTCTTGGCAGGATTTTAAGGTAGAAATAGGCAGAAAATACTTTAAATTTCAGTCTGCTTTTGCTTTTGTGGCAGCATTCTATTTATCAGCAAAAACATGAAGGTTCTGAAAGGGGGACCTTGTTTTATCCCTGTATTTCTGAGACTGCCAGTTAGTTTCCAAAGAAAAAAGGACTTTTTCTGAATCCAGGAGATGCATTGCTTAAGAGAGAGATAGTTTTTTTCCTTTCTTCCTTGTGCTCTGAACCAGTTCACTTGGATATCTTATCAGTGAAGGGCTTTGTGAATGGTTTTTAGACCTGATAACTTGTTAGCGAAACTGAACTTAGAAGTTATGTATAGTTTAGATCTCAGAAGCATTGGGAGGCACTTAATGAGCACAGTAAATTGAATAAATTTTTCTTTATGGCTTCTATTACTACTTCTGCAATTTCTCAGTCAAGGATTGATAGTTAAGTGAAGTATGGCAAAAAGGCAGAAGTGGTATTTCTCTCCTGGACTGTCTATCTGCTTCAAATCTGCTCATTTTAGAGGAGGAAAGTAAGATCAGAGAATGGTTAAGGTTGGAAGGGACCACTGGTGAGGTCATCTTGTCTGCCAAACCAGTGTGCAACTAGTCAATAATTAAACACTTGAGAGAGACATTGATTATTTATTTCAGAGTTGCACAAGCCTGGGTGCTCCGTAGTATTCCACGAATCAAACACACTATCTATCAAAAACCTTTTACTATCTATACATTATAGCAAACAAAGGAGTTAGTGTTCATTTGCTACAAGTTACCTAATTCTCTTATTAATTGGTATTCTACTTTCTATTGGTTAAAGAGTTGCATCTCGGCTAGTTAGTCCACATGCAGAGTCTTTGTCTTCTTCTGGATTGGTGGGTTTCTTGGATTGGTGGGTTTCTTGGGTTAGTGGTCACGATCTCCCCCTGCCAGAATTACCTTTACCCAGCTGGAGCTGATTTCAGTGCAGTTGCTGAATTGGGTTTATAAGTTTCTTCCTTATCTTGGGAGTTCTGCCAGATGTCTTTGTGGCCCATAAATTTTGCATTCTTTGTGTCCACTATCAGTGGTGCATCCTTCTTCCCAAGCTGTGTTAACCTCCCCCTAGGTCTGAGATCACTGAAGCATGTCAAGCCCTATACCTTAACTAGAAAAATCTGCCAAGTAATTTGTTTTTCTAACACATGGGCATCACTTAGAGCTTGCTTATTAGCTGCTTTCTGTGTCACAGATTAAATCGCCCTTCTTGTTGATTAGGCTTCAGAGTATACCCATAAGCTCTCAACTCCCCAAGACAGAGCTCAGTACACTCTGAATGTTGCCTCACATAGAGGCAACTGCACCACTGCACCTTCCTGGTCTGTCTGTCCTAAACAGCATGTAGCCCTTCCCTGCGACATTCCAGTTGTGTGAGCTGTCCCATCATGTCTTGGTAATTGCAGTGAGATCAAAGACTTGCGACTGCACACACATCTCAAATCCCCCTGTTTGTTCCCCATATTGTGTGCATTGGTGTACAGGCACTTTATAGAGGTATTTGAATGTGTCAATATCCCAAGAGGGCTGCAAGGGGATGGCCCATAGTCCTCTTCTGTTTCCCCACTTTTCCTAGTTTAAAGCTCACTTTACCAGGTTGGCCATTCTGTCAACAAAGGCTCATGTGCCCCATTTCATGAGGTGGGTTCTGTCTCTCCTAATCAGCAAACAGGGTCCCAAACCAAAATCCAACACCAGTGACACAGCCAGCTGTTTACTTGTAAATCCAGCTAGTTCTCTCATCATTTACCCTAACTGGCATGACCAAGGAGAACACTACCTGGGCCTCCAGACCCTTGACCACTGTCTCCAGAGTCCTGAAATTGAGTTTGATGGTTCCTAGTTACCCTTCACAGAATCATAGAGTCAGCTGGGTTGGAAGGGACCTCCAAGATCATCAAGTCCAACCCTTGATCCACTACCTCCTTGGTGTCATTTGTGCCCACATGAAAGACCGTCGGAGTAATAGTCAGCTCTTATAAGTGAAATAGAATATAGGAAAAAGTCTGATGGGAATGCCACTTAGTAGTTTTTAAAAGTTATAATAATAATGGGGTTGAAAAAGAGAATCCAGTGTTCAAATATGAACTAAGTGGATGTCAACATTTTGTGAAGGTCATATGGCAAATGGTTGCTTTTCCTAATTGAGGGCTGTAGGGCTCTGAACCCTGAATGGGTTTGGCTGGATGAAAGTGTCATTAGTGATATTTGTGCTTATTGTTGTATGGGGGACCCTCTGAAAATACTTGTAGTCTTCCACATCCCTTCTTCTGCCAAATGCAGTAGCCTATGAATTTTTCAACTTATGTCAACTTTCTAAGATACTGTATTAATAGTGTCTATGTATGACTCAGTTACTTTTGGAGTAAAGTACAGCTCTTTTTACATCTAGTAGAGTGTACAACAACTCATGTTTATTCAGTGCTTTAGTTCTTTGTGAATGTATGTTGTTTGCAAGACGCTTGGTACTACAAAACTTTTGGTCTTCAAAACAAAAACCTCATTTCTTTATGCTGTTAAAAATTAATAGGTGGTGGTTATTAGCTGATGCCGAAGTGGTAGAATGCAAAAGAAACATTTTACAGTTCTATTTGTTTTCTAAAGTAAGAGTCAGGGCTTGTTATTGGATAGCAATGATGTGTCATCATATACATATATACACACGTACACTTAAAAAGGACCATATTAATATTTAAATGAATTGGTTAATATTTTTGACTAGAAATCTAGGTTTATTTGCTGCAAGTCTCTGATGTATTTGAAAGCCAGGACTGTCATATGTAGTTCTAAGGGTCTGACCATCTTTTAGCTCTAACAGTGTAATAATCCATCACTGAGAATCTTCAACACATTAATCTTCCATGTCTTGAGCGATTAGGAGACATTATTTCTTCTGTGATTGGACAGTTTAGCACTAATTACAGGAAAGATTAATGTTTTCTCACAGAGTAAACTTCTTTGAAGTAAGCAAGTGGGAGAACAATAGGATCTTAGATTATGTTGCCAGCCACTTCATCAATTATTGTTCTCTAAAGTCTGTGCAGCCTGATGCGTACTGACCATGTGTCTGGTGGATGTTGAAAAGAAAGAAGTACTGTTCATAGAGAACTCTTAATTTGACTTTTCTATACATAGTGTTTGGTCGACAAATTGAAATTGTTGTTGGAACTGTTCCCTCTCTCATTTTTTTTCCTTCTGGCTCTAGATCAGTCTTTGTTTCCCAAGGTGTCCTGTGTATTGTTTTGTGAGCTGAAGAGGTGTCTTTTATTATGTGGTAACTTTTTTCCTAAGTACTCTCCTGGCAGACAAGTTTCAAGATATTGGGAAAGGAAATTTTCTATCTCATTTGGGACACTGCATACTTGATGATTAGTGTTTTATGTCCCTTTCTAGAACAAGTTTCTGTAATTGCAGAATACCTGATCTGACATCCTTTGAAATATCTGACAGATTTTAAGAGGCATTCTGTGTTTTCAGTAACGGTGGTTAGCGAACACTACCATGAAGTCTTTTATAGGTAACCAGAATGTTTTGGGCTTGGGTTTTTTATGTTTGTATATTTTTTGACACCTGAATTATTTGTCTTTGGGAAATCTTTATATTGTTCTTCATTCTCTGCTATTCCACACCTTCTTCCATTAAGCTGTGTCATTATACATGCCAGCGTGTTCAGGAACCTGTTGTTTGAAATTTTAGAAAGCTTATATAATACCACTGTATTTGCCTGATATACATGGAAGTACAACTTGAAATAAGAATTAAAATTCAGCGAGT
Source organism: Lepidothrix coronata (assembly GCF_001604755.1). Classification (NCBI taxonomy): domain Eukaryota; kingdom Metazoa; phylum Chordata; class Aves; order Passeriformes; family Pipridae; genus Lepidothrix; species Lepidothrix coronata. Next base: position 3,233,755 of record NW_016690268.1, on the reverse strand, counting down.
TAATGAAAGCTACTTAGTTCTAGAAATTTACTTTTTAAAAAACTATTTCATTTCTAAATGCTTTCTAGAGTAGGGTGATATACTCCGAAGGCTGATTAAATTTTCGTATTCTACAATTTTCTGTATATCCTAATTTCCTATTTTCAGAAATGTGTTTGCTTTATAGCAATTTTTTTTTTCATATGCAGAGAGTAAGCCATATGGACCTGTTTGTGTGAAGTATTGCTGCTTTAGCACAGTGAGTCTTAAATAAAAAGCAGCTTATTGCTCACACAGAGCAAGTCTTGCATTCCCTCTAGACTTTGTTCCTTGCATCTGTTGTTGGAGTTTTGTGTGTAGTTGCTGTGGTCAGTTCATTCAAATAGAGTGAAAGCAGTACTGAAGTGGGTGCCAGTCATCCTGGATGTAAACTTATTTGTGGTACATCTTTTTTGACAGAAATCCAAAGATGTTTACTTAAGACAAAGTATTTTTAAATATGGTGTCTTCATGTTGTCATTCTATTGCAACAAAGGTCTTTTGTCTACTATTAGGATATAGTAACTGGAATGCTGCTCTTAAAGCATTTTGCAGTGTCATGGTTTATATGGGTGCAGATATCTGCAGGGATTGCTGTTCCTTATCTGATATGGTGTGTTAAAAACCTGTATCAGCATTCTTTGCTGTTTTCCAAAAGAAAGGTTCATCTGTTCCGTCTATGATCTGATTGAATGCTCCATGGATAAAAGAATTATAGGTCCTTTTAGATCTTTACAAAATTAATTCTTGAAACTTCTCTGGGTCTGTTTACTTCTTTAGATTTTAGGTTGAGGCATCCACTGCCTTCCTTGTAATGGAATAGGGATTCTTTGTTCCTTGATAATTTTTTTTTTTATATATCTTATAAAATTGACTGAAGTTGTTTGCTGTCTCTTCTGAGTTTTGCCATACTGTAACTCTTTAAAAGTATTGCTATGCTACTTACTTTAAAAGCTTTTATTCTGTCTAGGAGCCTTTGCATCTTATTCTGCTTTACCGATTTTTCAAGAGCTAGTTAGATTTGGTTCCACGGTTGTTTCTCCTGTCCATTTTAGGCCAAGTTTTTTGTAATATATTTTATTTCCAAGATTTAGATGCCTCTCTGATGATATTTCTTCAGTTTTGTTAATAACTTTAATTGCTGCTTTATTATAACTTCATAGCATTTATATATTTCTTGATCTTGTGTTAATATTTAGAAATACCTAAGAGGAAATTAATTTGTCTTTATGCTTAAAAAGTTGAAGCTAAAGACCCTTGACTTTTTAACATATATATATGTATATATATATGCATAACTCTCAAAGCTTAGGTTAATATATGTATATGGACAAAAGCTGAGATCAATGTGTTATATGTGTACGTATACATTAAAAATTCTTTAATTTCCTTGTTTTAGGCTTCTATACAAAGGAATATAATGGCAAAGCAAGTGATCACTAAGTAGTTTCATCATCCAGTGTAACTAGGTACGAGTGATATCAAATTGGTATTAAACTGGTCTTATAGGGTGTATTTTAAAAAATATTACTGTATAAGCTTGTGTTTCTTCATCTTCCAAATGTGTGTTTCTAGCACTCTTTGGAGCTTTTGAGATACTCTCTTTTGAACTGTTTAAATTTTTGATCCAAGTAGAATAAGACTTCACAGCATTAGTGAGACCATTCTTGGAATAATTCAGTCTTGGAATTCCAGTTTACAGTGTGGCTGGAAAACTGCAATGTAGTCAGTAAAGAGCCTCGAGAACAGCTTGGGATTTGGAAGGCCTGTATTCCAGAGGATTACTGAAGTTCAGGCTTGGTTTTGTTTTTCTGAAGAGATGGTTGGAAGTGACTCAGTGTGTATATATGAAAACTTTTCTGTGTTTAAGTGCTGATAGTTTAGTGCTTTCTAATGTGTTATGCCAAAATATGACAAGATGTATTTGCTGAGTGGTCAAGGTAAGCAAATTTCATCTGATAACCACATGCTGTTTTAAAGGGAAGATAGCTTAAATATTGGAAAAGCTTGTATGAGGTGGATTTTATGCCACTAGCACGGGTTTTTTTGTGTGGTTTTTTTTGTTCGTTTGTTTGTTTTTAGATCAGTATTTGCTGAATTCTCGAGGAGAAAAGACAATGCAGAAAGAATTGTGTCTTGTCGATACCATCCAAGGAGTCTTTCTGCTGTGCCTTTTGCAACTGGACTTGTCTATCTCGCATTGGCCTTTTTAGCCACCAGCGCTCTTGTAGTAAATGTGGGTAGAGCCCTTCCCAAATCTTCGTTCGCGAAGCCTAGCCATGATGATGATTTGCTGAATTGAAAGAAGCCTAAGCTTGCAGACTTTAGGAGACTTAAGAACATTAATGGATGTTCAATTATCTTGCCTCAGCAATCTAGGTAACTTTGTGGGTGTTTATGTGTGACTTCAGTAAGTTTTAATTTGATGTTCTTTTGCTTTGCAGGTTTAACTGGTTTACTTTAACATTTATGAGCATCTCTGAACTGATGTGACCTTAAATGTATGCTGTGGGTCAGCCAGAAGTTAATGGACTTGGTGCATTCTGTTGTCATTTGATATAGCAAGCAACTTTTGGCAGGTTTCATCGTGCTTATTAGGGTGGAACAGAGATTCTTCCCATTTAGCATTAGGAATGTAGAATGCACTGCAACAGAGGCTGCTACCTCAGTGCAGGGAGAAGTGAATGTGTGAGTAGTTTCTTAATGTTCTGTCATTTATGCTGTGTGGCCAGCCCTATAACAGCAGCTAGTTCTCTTGCAGACTTGACTTTTTGCAAACCATGGTCCTTGAACTTTGGATGGAGGTTAGAATCATAGAATCATAGGATTGTTAAGGTTGGAAAAGACCTTTTAAGATGAAGTCCAACCATCAACCTAACATCACCACTATGTTTACCATGAAACCATGTCCTCATGTTTTTTGAATACTTCCAGGGATGGTGAGTCTGCCACTTCCCTGGGCTCTCTGTTCCAATGCTTTACAACCCTTTCCATGAAGAAATTTTTCCTAGTATCTAATATAAACCTCCCCTGGTGCAGCTTGAAGCTGTTCCCTCTTGTCTTGTTTCTTTTTACCTGGGAGAAGAGGCTGACCTCTGCCTCAGTACACCCCACTTTCAGGTAGTTATAGAGTGTGATATGGTCAACGCTGGGCCTCCTCTTCTCCAGACCAAACAGCCCCAGCTCCCTCAACCACTCCTCATCAGTCTTGTGCTCCAGTCCCTTCACCAGCTTCGTTGCCCTTCTCTGAACTCATTGAAAAAAAGCTGTAGCTATCTCTCATTTTGCTTGCTACGATTGCATCCATGTTGTCATCATTGCATTTTATGAGGGGTTGTGGCTTCTCTGTTCCCCTGACCAAAGCCAGATGGAATTGTTTTATCCTGTAGGAGTTCCTGCAGCTGAAATGACTGGAAGGCTGGGAGTGAAGATTCTCTGTTATTGTGGCAATGACAGAACAAAATTAAGCCCAGGTTCCTGTGAGCCAGTCCGTATTCTGGTATGCTTGCTTTTCTTCTGAAGCTGTTGGTAACCTCCTCTGTTCTCACTAGGCAGCAATAGCCTTCAGAGAAGTTGCATGGGTGTTGCCTTCATTTGTCTGTAGTAAATGAGGATGTGACATCTGGCTGGACAGCCCAGAAAGAGGTAGCAAGAAGGATTGTGTAATGGTTCTGATAGGCTCTCAGATCTAGTCAGTCTACTGGTTGAAAGAATGAGTTTTAATTGATATAGCTTCTAATGGCCATAATAAGACTAAGATAAAAGGATGCCAAAGAATCCATAAACTCTATTTCTAGCATGCATGGTCTTGTTGTGAGGCCCTATTTTCATATTTAAAGTAGTTTGGTCCCTTCTTATTTCTAATTGTTACCTTGCAACTGTAGTCTTTACTACTTCTGTCTCTCCCTGTAGTCACTTGCTGTGCTCCTACTGAGAAAAAAGTCCCTTGTTTGCATTATCTTTATTTAAAGATACTGTTTTGAATTGTGACTCTAGAAACTTGTCATTCCACTACTTTCCTTTAGCAGTCCAATGGTTTATTATCACTTTCTGAAATCTGCATCATATTGCCCTATTTTTTCACGTCTGTTGAAAAATCTATCTACTAAACAAAGGTGGCTTCAAGAATTTTCCTGTTCATCAGTTAATCAGTTAATCACTGTTAATCAGTTCTGTGCTTTTAGTCTTTTATGGCTAAATAATTCTTACTATACAAGTGTATCAAGGTTGGGAAGCATCACTAGTATGTCTCAAAGAAAATGGAGAGTTTGTACTAATTATGTTTGTATAATGTTTGAATACTTAACTGTATCGTGTCATTCTGATCTTGTTTTAAATCCAGATTTAGAAAGCTTAATGTAAAATATCAGTTCTTGAAAGTAATATGTTTGTTTGTGTTGTGCTGCTTGTGATGGCCTTAAAAGCTGCCTCTATACTGCTCTGATTGCTGACTTCTATATGGTATGAAATACTCTGTGCATAATTTCACATCTTGGTATCTGTCTTTAGGCAAATCTAACAGGTATGAAAAATAGGCAGCAGCAGTATCTCGTTCCCCACCCTGCTTTCATATTCCTACCATTTTACTTGTGTGGGATCTGTTGACTGCATAATGACTTGGTTCACCTGGGAATCAAGCTTCCTTAGTGTCTTCCGTTCCTTCCAAAAATAACCTGGCTCTTGAAAAGACCAAACCCCAAACACTAACAGATGAGCCAGCTCCGACCCCTGGCTTTGGAATTGCTAGTTCTGGTGCAAAAAAATAATAAAAAAAGCGGTGAAGTCAGTTGGCCTAAAAACTGGGGGGAGAAAAAAGGACCACATCTTGCTTCTAGAGTAGCTGTTACATGAGGTCTTCTGTTTAGTTTGGCCATACAGCTCAGGAGGACATAGCATTGCTTTCTAATAGTATGTGATCTTGTTTATGTCAAATGTCCTTCTGTATCTTGTGTGTTAGCTGCTACACTCGTTGCTGCAGGCCTGAGATATCTGAAAAGGGAGTATTAGTATGGCATCTAGGTGCAAGCTTTTTGCTGCTGCTGCAAAAGGGAAATCCAACTCTGCCTTGCAACTGGCCACAGGGCCTATTTGAACTTTCAATGAAATGGTTCAGCTCACTGAGTAGGCCAGGGACTAATCACATTTTTTTATTTGTATTTTTATTGTTTTAATTTTTTTTTTTAAGGGTGGGAGGATTATATACTGGCGGTGCACACTGGTCTATGTTTTTAAGGGAGCACACACTGTTCATGAAGCTTCTTTGATTAGCCAACAGTACTGCTGAAAAAAGAGAACATGTGTATGTGTTTATGCTCAGGTTTAGGTGCATTAGTTTTGTGGGCTGGTTCTCCATTTTGTTTTCCAAATAGACTTCCCGGCACAAGGCTTTTCAGCTAAAATGTGATTTTACTGCATCATCAAATGGCTACCAGTCTGTTGATCTGTTGTTCTCATGAACCTCTAAAACATTTGCCATTTTGATTGAAAACTTCTTTACCTACCCTTATCATAATCTGTTGCTCTTATGTAGTTATATAGTTACGCTGTTTGTGTCATATCTTAAATGTGAACATGAGGTAGTTTGTATTGCTCAGTTACCTTTCTTTTACTTAGGTATTCTTTGGCATTTATAGTTCTTTGGGTCAAATTAATTATTCTAAATCTCTGTATGGAGACAGTTGTATAAAAGCAGAAGAATCACATTCTTTACGTACATAAGAGAATATTATGGTGTGTTGAAGAGCATGTTAGTAGGCATTTTAAAATGATTAAATGTAGAACTTTCAGGAACTGTTATTTTGAAAAAGTTGGTTAGACTCAAAAATACTGAACTTCAAAAGGGAAATTTCAGTGTACAGGTTTATGGACTGTGTTAGTTCTAAAACATTGTGGTTTTTGTATTCAGAAGCTAGTGTTTTCAAACAAATTCTTAAGGTTCTTTTGGTCTAGTTTTCATTATACCATTAAATTTTAAGCTCTTGTGTAACAGTTAGGATAAAAATAATCATTTGGAGGTGCTGAGGTTTTCTCCCTCTCTGCTTTCTTCAACAGTTCCTTGAAACTGCAACTTGTAAGAAAGAAGAGCATAGAGGAGGAAGGTGGAATGGAAATGAGTTAAGTGAATAGAAAGTGTTTTTATTTTTTACCTATAATTAGAGGTCAGGGTAAGAGTTGTAAAGAGAAAAAGTCGAAAATAATAAGAATTTTACAGAAAAATTATGTGTTTTACAGGGACTGAAATGATGAGCTTAACAGAAGTCTGAGTTGAAAATCCCGAGATATTCTAGGGTTGATTTGTACAAGTTCATTAGTAGTAAAAGTTTGGAGGAATGATTGGCCTATGAGTGTTCTGTAAAGGGAGTAGTGGAATTTAATAGCATTGTGAATGCAAAAGGAGTGAGGAAAAAGGATTAAAGCTTTACAGGCTGCAGAGCAGGGGTGCAAAAGATCTTGGAAGTTGTGGTAAGTGGTAAAAAAGGGATTAAACTGGTGGGTGAACTGATACTTCTGCGAAGAAGTAAATTTGAGTTGTACCTTTCATTTTGAATTTAATTTGATGTAATGGGTAAACAGGAACAGATGTAAGCATTAAAGCAATTGTATTTTTGGACAATGGAAGTGAAGGGATTCTTGTGCATTGTATTTGCTGTTGGAAGTTTGTTTCTGGTATAGAGAAGGGAGTAATTCATAAACGTGCTGAGCACTGTTGAGGTGAACTACTCCAGTGAAAAAGGTTTGAGATACATAGGTGACATTTTTTTGGGGGGGGAATTACTAATCTCAGTATTCACTGGATGCAAAGTTCATTTGTTAGTTCTGCTTTAGATGTGGTGCAATTTATCTGAAATAAAGAATTCTATGAACTAATGCTGATTTACTTTCCTCCCGATTTCATGATTTGCTTTTGCTTCTAATTTCCCATTTTGTGACCTGGTACAGTTCACTAATAATCATTTGATGTATCACTCAGTAAAATTCAGTTCCATAGGGAGCTTTGATTATGGGTTACATTTCTTGTATTTCTTGCCTTCTCAGTGACTATTCATAAGAGGTGAGTTGATGAATTGTTGGGATTCTCATAAAACCGCATAAGTCACTCATTAATCTTTGTCTGCCTCTATAAATGGACTTCCTGGGAAATCTGCCACAGATTGCAGTTTGCTTTTTCCCCCATAAGGCAATGGTTCAGTAGATGTGGTTATGAAGTAGTTATTTGCCTGGTGGACAGGGATGGGAATGGAAGAATGACTATTGTCAGCCCCACTGAGTAATCAAAAATGTAACTGGTAAAAGGATAAGGGTTGTAAGGGACCGGATTTTTTCACTCTCCCACCAGTTTTTTATGAAGTAAGAAAACAGAAAATGGCTGTAGGCAGGTGGGAAGAGAAAGAATATGGACTTGTGTACATTTAGTGTTCTGAAGAAGTGGTTACCCACTCCTTTATGAAGTGAAATGTGTACTATTTTTCTGTTGTTGTGTGAGTTTCTTGTGTTTACTAGCTAGGGGCTGGTTTTGCAGCCAATACAAGAAATACATGTCTATTTGCTTTTATTGTAATATACTTTGTTAGAAGAGTTATAAACCCAGATCGCCCAATAGTTTGAAGCTCTGGGAAATCATGTGCTTAATATGACATGCCTAGGCTTGTGACAGCTGGGCTATAAGGAGTCATTTCTGTGGTGGAAGGGCATGTGCCCAGGAAATGTGCCAAAGAAGCCGTGAATATGGACACTGTTAGAGATGACTCACACAAGGGAAAACATGGAGCTTGTGGCTTTAGCATGTTGGCATGCAAACACAAAAGTCTGCTAAATGCTCTGCAGAAGGAATCTTTTGTCAGTACCATGACAGAACATTCATTGTTGTTTTTATTCCTAGCAAGTGGTCCTGCAAGCTCTATTACAAATAGCTTGTGGCAAAAATGGTGCATTTAAGGATTAATTGTATACTGCTGTGATAATTGCAAGAGGTAATTGTTGACGAGTGTCTGCTGCATTAAATTGTAGAATACATTGACTAGAATGTATCTCTAGAAATGAAAATGTGATATTTTTTTCTTGAGATCTCATGAAGGCAGGAGTTTCAGAGTATTGGAAAATGATTCCAAAGGCAAACAGCTTCTTTATACATATATACATGTATTAAATACTGTATACTGAGACGGTCCTGCTTAGTCTGAAAAATCATGTTACCTGTGTTTTTCATGGAGTTCATAGTGTCCAAACTTGAATGAACAGTTCTTCTCTTTCCTTAGTTTCTGTTCTGCCTTGGCTACCTGGCAGATGCCTTTATTTTTTCCTTTGTGGTTGAACATGTTAGATGGCTGACAAACCTTGATTAAAGGACATAAATGCGCCACATGCAAAACCACAATGATTTCTTTGATTGCAGGGACCTTTTGGCCAGCTTGCAGTAAGGACTTGTGTTTAGAAGAGAACCTTTGGGCTCATCTGTATCTCCCCTCAAAGGGATGGCAGCCCGAGGACAGCTAGCATTCATCCTGACGCCAAGACACTTCAAAGGAGGTAAGCGCCTCAGAAATGATCCCCAGACAAAATACTTACCAGTCCTGCACCCCAGCGTGGTAATATTCTTTACTACAGCATTACCATCATTCATGGCTCCTTCGTGAAAATTTTTTCAGAACTCTATGGGGCCTTATCAGCTGCTTGCAGCCCCCTTAAGATTCACAGAGATGTCCATTGCTGTCAGTCATCCTTGTCCACTTGCTTAAGAATGTGTCCGCAGTGGAAGGGAAAAAGACATTTTAAACCTCTTGAGTTTGTATACAGACATGTGCTCCCCTCCTTCCCTTACATTTTTATTTTCATGTTTTGGATGAGGTTCAAACTTGAGCTTTTTTTAGTTCATCATCCTTAAGTTTAAAGTCAGAGGGGAAAAAAAAGAAACCAAAACAAAAAAAAAAAACAACCAAAACCAAACCCTGTTCACTCCACATGATTTTAAAAAGTTTTTTAATAGATTTCTGAATGATTCCTTTATGTCCAGATGATTTCCACCGAAATATTTTTGTGTTTGAATTTCTATTGAGCATTATTACAGAAAAGTTCTGTAGAAATGAATTATTGCTTTTCATTTTCCTGGGGGAAAATGTGTCCTTAGAAAATTTTTTTCCTCGTTAGGGATGCTACCTAGATGCAGCAGAGTTTGTCTTCCAAATACCTATGGAATAATAATTTAATAGAAAAAGCAATTTAAAATAAACAGAAGTTTACTTGACATCAGAAATTTAAACACAAAATTCCTATGGTAGCTTTTATAAATTTATATTAATTTTTTTACTAAAAGCGGACTTTTCAGGGGTGGTTTTCACCTCTTCTCCACCTAATTCTGGATCTCAGCTCTAGATCTTTCTTTTCTCTTTGTTACTCCAGTAAGTGTTATATGAAGCCCACTAAGAATGAGTGGAATTATGAGGAAAAACTTACTTGGGTTTTTTGTTGAGTTGGGTTTTTTCTTTTTTCTTCTTTTAATGGGAATATTTGGACATGTAGTAGGCCATTAGTGAATATGAGTTATATGTTTACTGAATAGATACTATTTTTTTTTTCTAAGGATGTGGATTTGGAGAGCATAGTTGTATAGTTGGCACTCAGACCATTTAAGCTTTATCTGTTAGTAAGTCTTGTAAAGTTTTACCTTGTTTTTATCACTACTGATGGGAATATATTATTTAGCTATTAGTTTGACTTCTTTAAACTTAAGAGATTTCTGACTATGTAAGGCACTTTTAATATCTGACATCTAGCCATTCTTGCTGGGCTCCACCACATGAATACAAAGGTTCTGTAGATTGTAGCTTAAATATATTGAGGTAGTAAAGAAGTGGGTTGTCCTCTAAAATAATACAGTGCCTAGTTTTACACTTATATATCTTTGGAAGAGATTTGCCTATGGGTATTATGAATAACTTCCAGATCATCCAGATTTAAAATGTTTACAGGTGCTGGCTATGTTGATAGATTAAATTAGCTTCAGTTTTGCTTGACTCTGTTCAAAAGCCTGGTTGTTGGTTTTTATATGTTGGGGGTTGTTTTTTTGTTTGGTTTTTTTTTGTTTGGTTTCTTTATTCCTCAAATGAGTCCATGATTCTTTTGCAGTAGCCAGTTTCCTTAATTTCACTGGAAAATTTTCTTTTGTAATCTTTTACGCTTCATTTATTGTTTAACTCTAGGAATTTGGATTTTTTTCCCCAATATATAATTTTTCCCAATGTCTTATTTCTATACCGCATCTTCTGGTGTTCAGAGGCAAAACATATATTCAAATTTAAAGAAAGAAACTTTCAAAAAACTGCAAATCTTTTTCTGGGAATTATTCTAACACTTCTTCATCTCTGCAAGGAATTACTGAATGTGCCAAAAATGAGCAGTAGTGCACTGAAACTTGTGTAAATTTTACCAGGTTCATTCTCTTCCTTTAGACAAGCTATATTACAAATGTAGCTTTTAAAATGTAGTTTTCTTTATTAATGGGTTGCCCACCCCTGTGAGCAGATGAGAAGGAAACAAAGGCACCTTTTATTTCCTTTACTTGAGCTGCCTTTTAGTGTCAGTGAAAGTGGTTTTGTTTGAGTTTTTTTGGTGGGTTTTTTTTGTTTGTTTGTTTTTTGGGTGTGTGTGTTTTTTATTGTGGATATTTCTAAATAAATTTGGTCTTATGCCTTCTTGTCTAGAAATTCAGCAAGGAAGAGTAGAAACAGGGCTGAGAATTGCTAGACTGCTTTCTAGTCTAAAATAAAGTATCTGCTAATGGACATTCTGGTAAAATGAGAGAGCTAGCTATAGGCAGGAAGCGTTATATTATTTGGAGTCTCTGCAATTCATGAAATACTTAAAGAATTCCTTTTAAAGGTAAATCTACTTATTGCTTCATCAGTTTTTCCTGGAGGGAACCGATGCTCAAAGCAACATTCTTTCTCTTTGGAGCCTTTCAAATTGATGGTAGAACTCAGTCATTCATTTAGGAAGCAAAATCAGTTTTGACTTTTTTCTTTAGTAGTATACAAGATTATCTACTTCAGCATGGCTAGACTTTTAGTCATACTTTCTTGATGAATAGTTTATCCTAATCTGTATTTTNTATAACATCTGCTTCTACTCTCTTATACTTCAAAAACCCCAAAGCAGGATATTAATTTACAAGGTTAAAGACGGCTAATTCATTGCATCTGTTGGTGTTTCAGTACTTTCGCGCTTTTTAAAGAAAATGGGACAGTACTTGAAGACTCTGCTCTAAAACATGGACTGTTGTGACAGGATGGGGAGGGGGAGGGAGAGGGCAGTTTATCCAGAGGATGTCTTTGGTGGCTAAAGAAACCTAGGTACTTGTAATGTTGTTATCTCATAAGATAGTTTCTCTTGTTCTTTGACATCAACAGTTGTCTTTCCATGCCGTCTGACTTCCAGGTGCTTTGAAACAAGTGTCTTTAGAAAAATAATACAGTTTGGTTTTACTTAATGAAATCTGTAATGACATAAGCAAATAGCTTTCTCCTTTCTAAAATGATACACCAGTCTACATAATTTTGCATTGTAGTTGTAGGAGGAACTAGGTGGAAGAACATTAGCAGATGAATAGATTGTCAAAGAAAAGTTCAAGTGAAGGATTAGGTGCACTGTGGAACTCAATATGCTTCCTAGGAAGTATTGGAATAATGCTGTTCTTATTCATTGTTAATGAGGCTGGAAAATTTTCTGTTCTTTCAGATATGGAGAAAAAATTGTAGTACTTGCTGGGATTGCCTTCAAGAACAAGCTATACTGTCTTAGAAAGGTGGTATGAATTAGCACCGAAAGATTTTTTTTTTTTCTGACTTTGTCTTCTGTGAAGACAGCTCCAAAATCTTGTGAAAACATTGTAGCCTTTCTTGATAGCTGTTAAACAGTCACAGGACCCTAGTTTTGGAGTGATAGGATCGGTTTGTCCATTTGCAGTGGAAAGGGCTTGATTTACTACTTAGGGTAACAGAATTGGATACCCATAGTGTTTATATTGGAGTGTCTTTTTTGGAGAAACTTAACGTAAATAAATTACTTCTGCTGTCAGTGATTCTATCCTTTGTCACATCCTTACTGTCTGTCAAAAGAGTTATTATATGGCATTGAGCAATCCACCTGACATCTGGGTAGGCTGGTTGAAGTTCAGGGGTTCCTTGCTTACCTTCTCTGTACAAGGACTGTGTGCTGGAAAGTGTGGAATGGGAGCAGATAGTGATATACTATTCATTCTGTGCCGTTAACATATGGGGTCTTGTTCTGGTTAGATTTAAATTGAACCAGTAATATATATAGGCAATATTTGTAACTAGTCAAGAAAATGACAAGAATTGAGGCCTTGAGGTAGATCTGTATGTATTCTTTGGCCAAACCATACATTTACTGAATAACAGTAGTATTCACCTTGTACTGTTAACTCGATTTTGCCAGTTGGTATCTGTTCTAATACTAATCTCTAAGTCTAGAAATTGAACAGTCAACTATTGGAAAGTTTGCAAATCCTGATTAATTTCAAGGATCTAATGGCAATGCATCAACTCATAGGTGGCTTCTCTCTTAAGCCTAAAATAATTACTTTCTTGTGTATGTATTATTTGTTATGATAGGATAAGCTCCAGGGAAAAGACGTTTAAAATATTTTGGAGGTCTTGATACTTATTGATACATGTTTTCAGATTTGATACAGTTGATGACCTTTAGTAGTGTTGTGGGAAGGTTTGGGAGCAGGAACCACAAATACGTAAATGCCATTTCCTGTCACCGCCTGAATGCATCATTTATGGCATCATACAAAACTTAATTTTTTTTCTGATTGATCTGTATCTAGATATAGTCTCACCAATGTCCATGTGTGTTAATAAATAATGAGAGCTCAAATGCCAGGGTGTGCCTGTTCTTTGTCCTGGATAATAAGACAGGTTTACTGTTGTTACTTGGTGTTGGAAGGAGATGGTGAATGAATAAGATGGTGCCTGAAGCTGAGCTTGATGTTGGAGAAGAGGAAGGTATTCTGAAGAATTTGGATATATGGGTGATTGTATTCCTTAAGGTGTGTTTCTCTTTGGTTAATCATTCCTTCCTCTTTTTATGAAGGGTGTTTTCAGATGCATTTTAAACAGATGGTTTTGTGCTTCTGTCTTCAGTGGATTGCATAGCTTATTTTGGGGCTGGCCCTTCTTTTCTGGGGAGTGTGGGGTGGATGAAAGCATCTTTGGCATTATGTGGTTCTGCCACCTGGTGGCTTTGTCGAGCAGCGGGGGCTTCAAATGCGTGGTTAAAAGCACAAGGGTGAATAAATCCCGAAAAAATCCTTTCTGTCAAAGATAGAGGGAATGAGTTGGCAGGGTGACTTAAAGTAGATATGGAAGACAAGTTTCATGATCTATGCATCATGTTTTTGAAGTCAGGCATCTAAGAATCAGTATGCAAGTATTTAAGAAGCTTCTGGTAGCTAAAGTTGTCAAACTTCTTCATGTCTTTATATATGAAACGAACAGAGAAAAATCTCCACGAGTAGTGGTACCAACCTGTAGCAGGAATGCAATTTATAGAGGTTACACTGTTGTATACATTGCGTATCTCAGGGTTCTTTTGATCTGGTTTCTTATGCTGGAGAATTATGAATTGATACTAAATTTATACCAGTATTGAAATATAAGACTCTGTTCCTTGCCCTTATTACTTTGGCATAACTGAGATGTTTATTAAACAAAGTATCACACATCATGTTATGCAATGCATTTCAGTTTTGGAACTAGTTTGTTCTTTTCAGAGAGAGGTTCTGTCCAAGGTATTCTGTTTCTCTTTTTCAATACTCCAGATTTTTCTACTAATCCAGTGATAGTAAAACTTTTAGTACATAGATCAACTTATGCTAGTTCTTATTTTGATTAGCAAATCTGTTGTGTTATTTCAACCAAATACATAATTTACAGCTTGTTCATGTAAGTTAAAATGCTTGTAAATATAGATTCTAAGTGGAATTTGGACATGGCTTATCTCCGTAACTAAGCAAGCTTTTTATGCATGTTTGTAAATACCCTCTGTTCTGATAATTGTGTACCATAAATTTAAGGTGAGAAACACCTTTTCTCACAATGGATTTAAGATGGGAAATTCTCTTTCTCACAATAGGTGGGGAGTAATTAGAAACAAACATAAGCTCACTGTCGAACTGATATTTTCAAATTGCACAGATCACTCAGTGTGCTTACTTCCAAGTCCTTCTGGTCCTTCTCTTTTGTGACTCAGTGTTATGGTTTCCTCTGCAATCACTTCTTCACTAAAGAAAGGTGATTTAGAAATATTTTCATCAATACATACTTAACTTGATTGCTTTAGGTCAGTCTCTCCTGTATAATATCACAGTCCTAAAAAATGTGTATGTTCTTCATGTAGAAGAAAAAGAAATAAAAAGTATCTCTCAATGTTTATTCAGATTTTTTTTTAACTTCATAAGGACTTATAAACAAACATTTTGATCTTGATTACTTGTTTCTGTACGTCTTCTATACTTGTCTGATTTTGGTTAAAATGTGCCTTTGAGACTCCAAAGATGGAGGGTTTTTTTGTGCATGGCCTTTTTTTTCAGCGTATAGTCTTTGATTTTTACATATTAGAAATTCTTTACCTGCTGTAGCTGTGCTTATTTTGCAAATACTTTCATGATATAATCGAGGAAACTTCATTAGAGATAAAGCTGCTATTGTAAGGTTTTTTGGGTGGTTCCAGAGTTAAAATCAGAAGTCAGACCTCAAGAAGAGCAACCACAGTTTGGAAGGGATTTACAGAAACTTCCTTTTTGTAACAGAACTTCTTTTAGATTCCAAAGCTGTTAGTTATCTCAGTTTCATGGCATCAGAGGAAAACCTCTTTTTCTTACTGTGAAAAAGGCAATGTTCCACGTGCCCTCATTAATGTGCTCGTCTAAGCTTATAGAGAAATAATAATTCTAAATTTGGATTGATGACTCACCTGGCTTCACTGTATTTGGAAGAAAATTCAGTGCTATGTTGTGGCTGATGCTTAAAAGAAGAAAACTGGTCTTATTTCAGATCTTAAAATGGAGCACTGACTGTTGCTGGTGTCAGTATATAAATGTAGTATCTTCTTCAAAATATAAGTGATTATGTGTAATATATAGTTACTAATCTAGGCTATGGAAGAAAAATTTAGTGCTTTTGGTGTTCTTTTTGAGAGCAAAAGTGGGAAATATATACAGAAGAAAGTGAAAAGTTCAGGCAAAAAAAGAATTTGGGCAGCTTTAAAAAGGAAAGTGATAGTAGGTGTTATGGAATGTGAAGCATGCCAGAGATACTGAGAAAAGAAGGAAAGAAGGAGGCCTGTTGCTGTGGTGATGCCAAAGTCAATTGATAGTAGCGCTCTACTTGCCTTGTGCTGTTGTTACAAGGCATTATATTGGGTTTACATGGCAAGGTTTTGGTAGCACGGGACCCACAAGGGTGGCTTCTGTGAGAAGCTGCCAGAAGCTTTCCCCGTGTCCGATAGAGTCAGTGCCAGCCAGCTCCAAGACAGACCCGTCGCTGGTCAAGGCCAAGCCCATCAGTGACTGTGGCAGCACCTCTGAGAAACAGATTTAAGCAGGGGGAAAAAACTTCACAACTGCAGCTGGAGAGAGGAGTGAGAATAAGTGGGAGCAACAGCCCTGCAGACCCCAAAGTCAGTGAAAAAGGAGGAGGAGGTGCTCCAAGTGCTGGAGCAGAGATACCGCTGCAGCCCGTGGGGAAGATCATGGTGAGTCAGGTTGTCCCCCTACAGCCCATGGCAGTCCATAAGGGAGCAGAAATCCACCTGCAGCCCATGGAGAACCCCATGCCAGAGCACGTGGATGTGCCCAAAGGAGGCTGGGACCCTGTGGGAAGCTCACACTGGAGCAGGCTCCTGGCAGGACCCGTGGCCCTGTGGAGAGATGAGCATGCACTGGAGCAGGTTTGCTGGCAGGACTTGTGATCCTGTGGGGGACCCACATTGGAGCAGCCTGTTCCTGAAGGACTGCACCCCATGGAAGGGACCCATGCAGGAGCAGTCTGTGAAGAGCTGCAGCACATGAGAAGAACTCAAGCTGGAAAAGTTTGTAGAGGACTGTCTCCGGTGGGAGGGACTCCACTGGAGCAGGGGAAGACTGTGAGGAGTCCTCCCTCTGAGGAGGAAGGAGCAGCAGAGACAATGTGTGATGAAATGATCACAATGATCATTTCCTGTCCCCCTGTGCCTCTGGGGCTGAAGAGGTAGAGAAAATTGTGAGTGAAGTGAAAACTCATGAAGAAGGGGGCAGGGGAAAGGGTTAAGATTTGGGTTTTAAGATTTGTCATTATACTGGTCTGATTTGACTGGTAATAAATTAAACTAACTTCCCCAAATTAAGTCTGCTTTGCCCATGAGGTTAACTGGTGAATGATCTCTCCCTGTCCTTACCTCACCCCACGAGCCTCTTGCTACATTCTCTCTCCTGTGTCCAAGCTGAGGAAGGGAGTGACAGAGTGGTTCGGGAGGATACCTCGCATCCAACCCACCACAGGCGTAAAGTCGGTATATGTAGGTTGTTGTCTCTATGATGAAATATATATTAAAAAATTTGTTACTACTGTCTCACCAAAATGATTTACTTGTGTCTTTTGGTATGCAGATTTTAAATAAGAAAGCTGAAAAACTAAAAAATCCAGCAAGAATTAGTGAAAGGTGATAGTAAGGTTTGCTACCATAGTAATGACATCTGTTCAGAATCTTGATATGAATGATGAAAACTGAAAAAAAACCCCAAATATCAATAAAATTGAGTAATATTTCTGTGGCATGGAGAAACCATAGGAAACTAAAAATGACTTTGAATCTAAGACTACAGATAAAAAGATGGCATGATTGTAATAGATTGCTATTACTTAGCTGCACACTGGGATACAGATACAGTTGTGTGTGTTTCTTAACTGCATTTCCATACTTCACTTGTCTTCAAATGTAGAATTACTGAGTGTACTGGATCCACAGCTTTTGTACTGTAAATTCAGACATGTGGCCCGAAGCAGTTGATGATGAAAGTTTCAGGAGCAAAGACTAAGCAAACTAGAAAAAGAATTGAAAGGATAAATGACGATTTTAAAAAGACTGTGAATAATATAACTTTTAGTTGTGTAATTGTGTTACATAATTTTGTAACTATGTAATTAAAATTATATCCTTAAATATTTTTGTTCGTTATTTTCTGCCTCTAATTTCTGATTTTCAGCTGGGGAATTTAGTAGCTGGTGTTATGGGGAGTTTCTCTTTTGGGAAACTATATTTTATTTCAAGTTGTTAGCTCATTAAAATCATGAGGTAATTGAGGTAATAGAAAAGGGAAGATGCATCTCTTGTTGATCTCTAGGTGAGGTGGTGTTGTGGATGTTTGTTTTTCTTTCTTCTGTTTGTTTTTGGTATTTTGTTGGGGGGTTTTTTGCCTTTTTTTGAGAGGGTGATGGATTTTATTTGTTCTACCGTGTTCTTTCCCATCCAGGCATTTCCAGTGAACTAAAAGGTAGTGATACAGTTGACATGTTTGTTTTTAAGTTATTATTAAAATTAAATGTACATTTTGCAGTCATGAAGTTTGAATATTCAGGAAATTTCATGCAGCTCTAAAAGACATTTTATCAGACTGAAGCAAAATATATATATAAAATTTTGATCAAATTTAGTAAGATTTTTGAAGATGAAGTTACTTACTATAAGACACTTCTCAGAAGCATTCTTGTTGAAACTATTAGGACCTGGAGCCTTGAAGGGACAGGTAAAATCTGAAAAACTCTTAGCAGCAAAATAAGTATTTCAGTACTGCAGGGGACTGTCTCAAGATGAGTTACAGTTCTTGAAATATCCATGGTGCCTGCAGAAAGTAAGCATCAAGATGTAGATACTGAGATAGATTATGTTTTTTAATGACTCTTCCTAAAAAATGTGTTCCGACTCTTTTAAAATGTTTTTAACAAGACTGTGTTTGTTAAATAACATGAGTTGATTCCTGAAGAAAGGTATCTAACTTTAGCTGAATCTGTATGTTAAAAACAGTGGATAATGAAGGAACCCAATCCAGGGTCTTACCTAGAAATAATACAATATATATAACTGGAGGTAGGAAAAAAGTACATTCTGAGATGAGAGAGGGGACAGATGCAGTGGAACTACAGATATAATAATGACTAAAAAGTGTTAGTGAGTCCTAAGGGCTAAAATTTTAATCCCCCAGGGGATTTAGAAGTTACGCTCTGTAATACATTTATCACTTTTCTAAAAATTTTAATCCATCTTTATAGATGAATATTCAGACTCTAAGCTGCCTTGGCTGTGAGCTGTTATTTTTACATGAAATTTTATTCTGTAGGATAAAGTAAATGAATATTGTTGCTATTTATGTGCTCCTTGCTCTGACAGACACCTATTTTTTTATGCTAGAAGTCTTGTGAAAGTTTGGTACATACTACAGAGTTAAAACTAACAAAGCTTAATATAACCTGATTATCATAGAAACTACACCAAAACCCAGTATGTTCCGTGCAGCAAGTTCATTTGAATATGTTTTTGGTAGATCTGTGGCCTCTATGTATATCAAGGCTGGTACTGCAAGTAAAAGGTGAACTGCTTCTCTTAGTGTATTTGGGAATAGGATTCTGCAAAGAGTAGAAAGAAATTATTGGGTCCAGTTTCTGTCTTAGCATACTGTATTGTGTATCTTGTGTTGAACAGAACTGTAATATGTACCAAGCTTTCCTTTGGAAATATAGTAGCTTGATGTTGTTGTTAGCTTTTATTTTGCTAGCTGGAGCTAGTAAATTGCTGTAGTCAGCTTAAATAATCTTTATTACTACTTGGCTTCACGTTTCTCGAACACAGTTGTTCAAAATTCTGTACCATATATCAACTGCGTAAGCATTAGTGGAGAAAACTTACAGGTATTCTTTGCTAGGTCAGAGACAGATTACTGTTCAAGACAATGAAACAATGCAGAAATGTGAAGAATAAATTCTAAATTAAATTTGACCTAGACAGGGTTTAGGCTTGTTCAAGAAAATAGTATGAAGTATCTGTACAAATAAAAATAATAAACAAAATCAAGAAATTTTCTAAGGAAAGGAATATGTTTTATGTAACACAGTTATTATTTGGAATGTCTGTAATCAGATTTTTTAAATGAAAATGTATTCTCCTACATTTTCATTGAGTCGCCTCTGTCTGTACCTTTCTTGCCTCAGAAGACACTTTTGCAAAATGCACAAAGATATGTCATAAGGATAAGGAGGTGGGTGGCTTTTGGGAGTTAATATGCTCAGAATGCTTGGATGGTTCTAGTCAGCATAAAGGCAGGAGGTTTCCTTCTGCTACTTGACTCTTTGGTAGAGATTGAAGAGAAGTTTCTTCTTCTCTGGATACTGTCTATATTTTAGTAGTATTAGTATCAGTACAAAAGAGGTACCATGAAGTGAGTTTGGGTGTGACGTGAAGTATACATCAGTTACTTGGAAGCAATGAGCTTCTGTGTTCCTACACATTGGTAAATGGGAGGTACCTTTCTTCTTGTTAATTTAGAGGAACAGAGTTAAATTGAAAACACGTGCATGGAGATGCATGCACTCTTGAGTAAACAATCCAAAGATATTTTGAGAAACAGCTAAATGTTAGTGGTGTTTCAAAACTACAGATGCTTTCTTAAGCAAAAAGAATGGAACAAGTCCCATTAACTTACTACTTTTTTTTTTAACTTATATACATTTTTTTTTTTTTTTTTTTTGTTTTGCAGGATACAAAATTATGGATAATAATGGAATATCTGGGTGGAGGCTCTGCCCTTGATCTTGTAAGTAAATAATGCATGGGTTTTCGTTACTTTACCTCACATAATTATTTTCCTATCTTATAATTCTGGAAACTATAAAAGGTCATATGGCTGTGGCAATGTTTCCTTTCAGTAAAGGAGAAAAGTATTTGTCAATGCCAGAAAAATGTTATTTTCCATGAGGCACGACTGATTATTTATATAAATGGAAAGGGAACTAAGCAACATAATATTGGAAGCAGGATATAAACATCTTAGAGTGCTAATCTTCAGTCAGCCAGAGAGCACTAGTGACTGAAAATAGTTTTTTCTGTCTCTTAATTCTGCCACCACAACCCTTCTTAGTGTATACATTTTTAAGTATCGTCCCCACCACCCGCTTCCCCAAACAATCATACAAAAGATTCCCTGTTTGAAGTCTTACTGAAGCCTAAATAGACAGAAATACAGTTTAGGCTGTAAAAATATGACAAAGAAGTAGGAGAAGCTGTGGACTCCAGTGAGAGTAGAGAGGCCTCACAGAGAGCCTTGGATAGGCCAGAGGGCTGGGCAGTCATGAACCGTATGAAATTTAACAAGAGCAAAGTGCTTCATTCTGCACCTGGGACGGACCCAGTTTTGAACTAGAATTCCCAAGGTTTAATGCAGAGTGTGTTTTCTGTAACAGGATGCTGTCATTCACTTTAGCTGTTGAAAAAAACCAACACCCAAACCCCCTCCCAAATCACACACCATCTTATATTTATTCTGGATTTTAAAAGTAGAAATAATAATGGATGTTTTAAGTATGTGAAAATTGTTATACTAATAGAGGCAGAATGTCTCTGTAGCATAGTTTGCAGTTGTCAAATGGGGCAACTAATTTTGCTTGAGGAAAGAGTGAAAGGAAAAAGGCTAGTCTGAAGGGATTCTGCTGGTGGCATCCAGAAGACAGGAGGGGATATTAAATGTGAACTTCCTGCAGTTGTGCATTTTCAAACCCATTTATACCTTTAGTTTCCACATCTGTTAGAAGGAATTCTGTCATTGTGTACAAATTCATAATGTTCCCCATAAAGATACGATAAAGAAAGTTTATTTATGGTTGTGATAGCTTTTTTTTTTTTCCCCTGGCAGAAAAGCATTTAGAAACTGGGGTTGCTTTTAAAAATTAATTATTACTCTCTTTCTATAGATATAAAGGAGCAGAATGAAAAAACAGATGTTACCATATTTTCTTCTCTTTTGCTTTTTCATCACACACATTTCACTTGTGTGATAACCATGTGTTTATTTAAGTTTGTTACCTAGAAATAGTACAAAGTCTGTGGTTACATTTTAAAGTATTCTTGAAGAAATTGCACCACAGAACTGAAATCATCATGTAAGTGTGAATTAAGCACCTTTTGTGTGATTCATTAATTTTCAATTTATGTTCTGCTGCATGTTTTCCTAGTTCTAACATGCACATTATGGTTTTCAACTGGAATCACGCCTCACAAGACAAAGTACCTTTGTAGATTGTTGTTCAACTACGAGTATAATTTAAGTTTGTGACTGAGGTACAAGTGCCAATATTCTCAGACTTAGTCTATTTTCAATAACTCCCTCCTCACTAAGTTGAGCTGACATCTGACATAAGAGGTTTTGCCCTGTTAGATGTATCATGGCACAAAGTCTTGAAGTGATGCTTTGGCTGGAACAAAGCTTTGAGAATGTCTAAGTGGATTTCAGGGAGTGGTAATATCATGTGTATTATTAAAGCTCAGGAAAAGCAAAAAATATTATAATTAAAGCTACAAAGATAAAGCAAATATGAAATGAAATACTATGTCTGTTCCTATGTAATAGATGAGGATTTCTGAGGGATGTACTACTTCTAATTTTTTGTCTGAGATGCTTTCCTTCTCACAGAGTAAAGCTTTAGAGATAGAACCTTTTTATTGTGCTTCAGTGACTGCTATTGTGGAGTAAACTAGAACACTGGAATATTTCCAATCTTATTTGTTGGATACAAAGTTTCATTGTCTCTCTTGAAATGCCCTTATTGGTTAAGAAACCTCTCTGAGTGTAGTGACCTTTCCTCTGTCTGTTCAGAGTTAGTGGTATTCTCACTTTTAGAATTTATATCAGATGTAAAGAGCTCTGTGATCATGTACCACTACCGCTTCATCTAATAAAAATAATTCCTTGGAGCCTTTGATTCTACCAACTAGCAGATTTATACGTTGAGTTTTATATGAAAAAAGTTAACACTTTAAGATATGTAATATTCTGTCAGTCTACTGGCTTGAGTTGTGTTTTAGAGAGTTTCACAAAATCCAATGCAGTATGTAGTCATAGACTGTGTGATTAGTGTAGTACCTTATATACCTTAGTTTCTTGCTTGGGCTTTGAGACTAGGGCCCACATAGGTGATGTGGAGTTGCATATCTAAGTTTGGTGTAATGTTAATAATCAGATTACAATATAGATACTTTTCAAAGGCAATGTTTATATCCATGACCTGACCACAAAGCAATAACTGTCCTTATGGCACCTCTAACAAACTTTAAAAAACGTTTTAGATAAATTATTTCTTTGCATGTTGTTCACCAGGCCACTTAGTTTAGAACTGTGTATTTTTAAAAAGAATATTCTGTCTCACATTGTGAAGTTAGCAAACTGAGGTTTTGAGGGATAACAAAAGGAGCAATTTCTTTTTATAGTCACAGCGTTATTTCTGTTCTCTCTGTTTCTCCCTTTTTAAAATATATTTACACATTCCTTGCATCTCCTAGTTAGAACCTGGCTCACTTGATGAAACCCAGATTGCTACAATATTGAGGGAGATCCTCAAAGGACTCGATTACTTGCATTCAGAAAAGAAAATTCACAGAGATATAAAAGGTAAATTGTTTTTTAACTGTATTGAAAGAATATTAAAACAGCTCATGCAATAAAAGGGAACACCCTTACAGTGTCAAATGTCTTCATATCTGCTATTTCCTCTTCTTTATTCCAGCTGCTAATGTATTGCTCTCTGAACAAGGAGAAGTAAAACTAGCGGATTTTGGAGTAGCAGGACAACTAACAGATACACAGATAAAGAGGAACACCTTTGTGGGAACACCATTTTGGATGGCACCTGAAGTAATAAAGCAATCGGCGTATGATTCAAAGGTAAGGTATTTCAAGGTATTAGCCAAAGTCCTATCCTTTTCTAACTTGAATTACATAGGTTGGTCTTCAGAATGTAGCTAATAACTTTGATTGTGTCTAGATGAGTGTGTGTTTAGATGATACCTAGCAGCTAAAAGCTGTTGGTGAGGAAAGATTTCCTAATTTGTATCCAAACTTTAAGTTTCCTAGTTTATTAAGCCAATCCAGATGGCAAGAAATAATACAGTATTGATGAGTACATACACCTTTTATCCCACCCTGTTGATGAGTATTTCTGGCTATTTAAAAGTGGAAAAGAACAAATATGTACAAAATGGTAGTATTCTTCTACTTGTTGTTAGAAAAAAATAGTCAACAACACTGTTGAAGAATATGGATTTGGTAGGTGGGAAAGTGTTGTTTAAAAGTGCTGTTATTCATCTGTGGAAGAATGTGCTGCATAGGTCTATGCTGTCCTGACCATGTTCTTTTAGATATGCCATACAGGGCGGGTTTACTGTTTAATATCCAATTTATCTGTACACAGGATTTTGATTTAGCAGAGTGGTCATCATCAGGTTTGGCTCCTGGGAATGATCATCAGTTGCACAAAGCATGATTGAGTCCTCACGTTTTGCGTTCTGGTTGTTTTAGTCTGCAGTGCCACATCGACATAAAAAGGTCTTGGATACTTGATGAGTTCTCTAGAAAGCCACAGCTCACGTTTTGAATGAACTAGAGATATTTACATGCATCTGTGCACGTTCTGGCACTTAGAGAAC
The DNA here is from genome assembly GCF_001604755.1 of Lepidothrix coronata. Lineage (NCBI taxonomy): Eukaryota > Metazoa > Chordata > Aves > Passeriformes > Pipridae > Lepidothrix > Lepidothrix coronata. The sequence continues at coordinate 3,209,992 of NW_016690268.1, read as the reverse complement.
AGATTAAATTACACATACAATAGTTGGCTGTGCAGTAAAAACTTGAGAAGGCCTGTTTATTTTAGGATAGCCTTATGCATATGTGAGAACACAGACATCTGAAGCTAATCTCATTCTCCTTCCATAAGTTGGCCATTCCTGAGAGATTTTAAGCAGGACTGTCCTCTTCATATCATCTTAGAGTGGTGCAAGCAAGTTCCATTACGTAGCTGCTGTGTTTCCCTTTTGTTCTTGGCCCTGTTGAATCCTCCTAGTTCCCAAGTGTAAGGGGTTCCAATAAAAGCTTGGCAGTGCTCTGGTTTTTGGCAATAGTTCTTCCTGTTTTGATTCCTTTCTTCATCTGAAAGCAGGTTTTCTTACCTGCTTCAGTTTTCCCATATCTAGTTCTCTGTCCTTTATACCAGGTAACTTGTAATAGAAAAATAGATATTTAATTTTAAAATGGTTTTCTCTTGCACATAGCCTGTTTTCTTTGACTTATAAGAGCTTCAAAGTCAGACTGAATTTTTGTAATTAGAAGACGAGAGGCTCATGGCAGTACTGCAATAAATAGTAGTTTCCAGTGACTTGCTGACTGTTATTTGAACTTGGAAGAAGAATTTTTATTCAAGATTTGAAACTGTAAAAATCATAACGTGGTAAAACTTAGTGCTGATATAGTGCCATCACTTCTGAAGGTCATGCTTATCCCTCTCCATTTGGAGGACTGATTTGTGCTTGTTCTGTTGTTCTGTTGACACAGTCAAGCGCATCCTAGAAACTAGGAGACACATGTGATTGCTACTTACTGTTTTGAGATCCTTTTTTATCTGTGAAAGGATATGGTTCCAGAGGAATTTGGAGGAGTTTTCAACAGGAATGGGCTTCCAAAACCCATCTTGGACTTCAAAGAACTCAGTGTACAGCCATAGTTGGTGAACTTTTTCATTAGTTTTTGTGGAGGAAGGTCACTAGCAATAGAGAGTTATAAGAGGAAAAAAGGAAGTATTTATATACATATGTATGTATACGAGTGGATATCTGTGCACTCATACACATGTAAATTTGATGTTTATACTTAATGTTATATACACATGCCTCACCTGTGAGTGAAAGTCTGGCAGAAGGAAATTTATCCATTTATATGGCTTTAACACTTTCCTCTTAAGAAACTGAAATTCTGAATAAGTTGGAAATAATAATGCTCAGTAGTTAACATTAAGACTCATCTTCCCAGGAGACGTTTCTCTTTCATAACCAAGGAAAGCTTTCCTGCTAGAGGGAAGTTACTCGCAGTTAGACTTGAGGAGAACTTAGCTGACAATGCGCTTATAAAGATAAATGAAACTCAGGGCTCATATGCTTATGTAATCCTTTGTGCTCAGTAACTGTTCTGTAACGTGCTAACAAAATGTCATTTCATAAATTCAATGGTATGCTAATTGAGTCTAATTTTTTTTTTCATACTTACTTGTAAAATGAAGTAACTAAGCTCTTAACAGTAGAACACTGTCTGAACAAGGAAGGAGGAGATTGAGTCAGGCCTTGTAGCTGTGATGGTGGAATGGATGCGTACATTGCAGCTATCAGCTCGTGGTCCTGTATGAGTTAGTCAAAGATAACTATGCATATCAATGGGGCAGACACAGGTGGATTTGGGGGATACTTAGTAAGGACAGCAGTGTTAAATGAAATCTCTACTGTTTACAACATAGCAAAGTTCCAAATGGTCTGTTTGGGAGTAAAACCAAACAGTTCACATCAGATCTTTCTTGTTTTCCTGAGAATAAGTCTTTGTTCTGTTTTCACTTAAAAAGAAACAGAAAAAACCCAAAACGTAAAAATTTTTAATTGGTATTCTTTCACCTTTTTGATGGATTTATTCATCCGTTCTCTTGACTTTTCGTGTGTGATTTCAGCTGAACACAGAGAATTATAATGAGTTACTTCACATTACTTCAGGCAGATTGCAATAGGATTTGGGTTGAGGGAGACAGCATTCACTGAAAAGAGTAACACATTTTGATGATGAAAACTTTCAGAGGCTAGTTGGACCAAAACTTGGGCTGAAAAAGTTGAATAATACTGTTCAAGACTGCATTTCTCTAGTCTGTGAATAAGAGTCATATATAAGATACTGTTAAACCCCAGGAAAGTTACATTAAAGTATTAAATTTCTGATGGTTATACTAGCTAATGCATATTAAGAAAAAATCTTGTGCATGTTATAATGTTTTCCTGTATGTAAATAGTTGAAACTTGACCCATACTTACATAGTGTGCTTGACTATGATAGATAAAACTCTGCTTATTAGAACTGTTTTATGCTGTTTATTTTATGTGGTTAGCCACATAGAACCAAGTTACTTATGAAATTATTTACAGTAAAGCTTAAAAATCTACCTTTACAAGTGTGTTGGTTTTGACTGGGGTAGAATTTTCTTCACAGTAGCTGGTATGGGGCTGTGTTTTGCATTTGTACTCAACATAGTGTTGATAACACAGGCATGTTTTATCTGTTGCTGAGCAGTGCTTGCACAGAGTCAAGGCCTCTTCTGCTTTTCATCCCACCAGTGAGCAGGCTGATGGTGCACAAGGTGTTGGGAGGGGACACAGCTGGGACAGCTGATCACAGCTGACCAAAGGGATAGCCCATGGTGTATAGCATCATGCTGAGTAATAAAACTAGGGGAACAGTGGGGTGGGGTCTGCTGCTCAGGGACTGGTTGAGCATCTGTCATTTGGTGGTGAGCAGTTGTTTCCGTTTACTTCACTTGCCTTTCTTGGGTTTTATTTCTCTTTATTTTCTTCTTCATTACTTTTTATTTTTATTGTTCCTTTTATTTCAGTTGTCAAACTGTTTATAACCCACAAGTTTTCTCACCTTCACCCTTCAAATTCTCGACCTCCCTTGCCCCCATCCAGTTGGGGGATAGTGTAAGCAAGCAGCTGTGTGGCCTGGGTTAAACTAGGATAGCAAGCCAACAGTGTTTCTTCTCTTTCTCCAACCTAATGTTAAAAGCATTGTTTCTTACAGGCAGATATTTGGTCATTAGGCATAACAGCCATAGAACTTGCAAAAGGAGAGCCACCTCATTCAGAATTACATCCAATGAAGGTGTTGTTCCTCATTCCTAAGAACAATCCACCAACGCTGGAAGGAAACTTCAGTAAATCCCTCAAAGAATTTGTTGAAGCCTGCTTAAACAAGGACCCAAGCTTTGTGAGTTTCATCTGTTTGTCAGTGTATAGTAGAGAACTGAACTTGACTGGTTTATATGAATTACATGAGTAAGTGCTTTTCATCTTTTCTAATACGGTGTGACATATGTGACTTTTTTTTTAGATACTGTATGTATTTAAAATCTCATTTGTATCAAGACTGAAGTCTAGATTTCTTTGCGTTTTTATAATGAGTCACTTAACACTCTCAAATGCATTAAAAAAAAACCTTCTCTTTTTTTTTTTTTTTTTAAGAGACCTACTGCAAAAGAGCTCTTAAAACACAAATTCATTTTACGAAACTCAAAGAAAACTTCTTATCTGACTGACCTCATTGATAGGCACAAGAGATGGAAGTCTGAACAAAGCCATGATGACTCCAGTTCTGATGACTCAGATACGTAAGTTTGAGGAGTCTGTAAAATATCCTTTGTAAATACAGGAGCCAAGTAGTTATTTTTAGCACATACATTCCTGTGTTCTGTTATTTTTAGCTTTTCAGCTAGCAGCCTTGGTAAACTAACAAAATCTTAATTTCAGTATTGCAAGGGATTTCATGCAAGTAACAGTCACTGAGAACAATTCTTCTGGTCCATATTCTATACTACCTTCTCTTTTATATGAGGTCTAGGGTTCTTCCTAGACATAAGGCCAGCTGTTATGCAAGCAGAAGATCTCACACTGCAAAGCCAAGTAGCACTGTGCAAATGAAAATCAAGTGAAGAGGCTGCCACAATTTATTCACAAATGCATTAAATTGCTCATAATAAAGAAAACATGACTATTCTCTGCAATTCCAGGCTACATGCTAATGGCAAGCATCAGGCTGTTCTTTTTTGGGTGACATTACAGCTTTATATTTGTTTACATTAATAATGGCTTCATGCCTTCCAGTGACCACAGTTTGAGCCCCAAACCAAGGCTAATTTGGAAGCTTAGTTACTAGTCCTAAAACTGTTCTCAGATCAGTTATTAACAGAACTTTGAGATTACAGTTCATTGTTACTGTGGAATATCAGACAACTTTGATAGCCCAGTATAGGAGAGTAGTGGATCTAGTATTGTTACTGAGGGCTTGTGAGACAATTTATCATTCTCTCTAAGCCCTCCTCTGCTTTCACAGCACTCCTTGCATTAGATGTGATAAAAAGGGTGAGTTGATTTGGCATACTGGAATACTAATTTTTCAAATCAATAAATATTTCTTCTGTTGGATCAAGTTGCTAGAGCTAGTGTATATAAGGAAGGTAGACCCACCTCTTTCAGTGACAGACAGACGTTCTATATGACTTCAAGCAGAAATCTTGGAGAATTTTCTTACACTGGTCACATGGTTTTTGACTTGGTAGGCTGCACTAAATACTTGTTATACAATGGCCACTAGATGCCCTTTCAGTCGGTGGTTTTCTTGCAGATCATGCTTAATTCACAAATCAGAAAGAAATGAACTTAGGATATTTATGGTAGTGAGATGAGAAATGTGTCACAGTGATTGATTAGTGTTAGCATAAATATTTTTGTTCTTTTAACTTAGCAGGAGTTATAGAAAAAATTCCTGTGCCATCCACAAACAGTGAGGCAAAAGATTGATTGATGGTAATGTAGTTTATTAAAGCCACTCTGTACCTGTATTTTTAAGCCAATTTTTTTTAAATGGAAAATTTGCCTTGCTAATGGACTAGGGATGAATGGTCTTCCACAAAGGTGTTCCAAGCTAGTGTCTTAGCTATTTTTCTAAGCAAAAAAAGTGAATTAGTTTTCTAATTCTAATCCCTGCACTCCTCTCCCCCCCTCTTCCCTAATGATTTGAGGTACTCTGCTAAAGCCAGTTTTCAGATAGCAATGAAACACTTCATGTTATTTGTTTATGGAACTTGGGAAATTTACAGCCTCACTTCCTTACATTTAATGAAGCATCTTTGTTTAATTTTTTTTTAATTTACCCAAAAGATAAACTACATTACTTTTCATACTTGTCTTTATACTTAGTGGCCTGCACAATAGAATCTGATCTTGGTCTTGACTGTAGTTTTTATGTTGAGCGTGTATATTGAATGAACATCAATAGGTAAGGTGTAGGTAATAAAATCTATGTATTTCTTTTTTTCCCTTCCCTTGAAGTGAAGCAGATGGTCAGGCTTCAGGTGGGAGTGATTCAGAGGAGTGGATCTTTACAATAAGAGAAAAAGACCCCAAGAATCTAGAGAATGGAGCAGCCCAGCCTTTGGAGTTGCAAAGAAACAAGGTGCTCAAAGTATTGACTTCATAAAACAAGGAGATAATTCTTACTTTAATAATTTAGTGAGGTGATTTTTATTTTATGCCTTTAAAAGCATTTAAATCTTGAAACTTTCAAAACTTTTGCTAAAAATGTATGTGCTACACTTGCCTTTCACAAAACATTTTGAGTAAGTCTTGAAGTTTGGGTATTCTGTAAATGTGCCCTTTTTCTGTAGTTGACAAAATACGTACCTTAATATTTCTCTAGTTTGTGAAATATTACCACTGGAGGAAGACCAGGCAATATTGTATTTTTAAAGTCTTCCTTCTGTATGGTAAATGAAAACTAGTTTTGGGGAAGACATTTTGGTCTTTTAGGGAAAAAGACTACGGTGTAGCAAAGAATAGAATGTGCCTGGACAAATAGAATAATAATATTGTATCATATGGGAGGAACCTAGTAAATATCAGCATGTCTGTGAGTTAGTACATGCTAAGTAGGATTGTGGGTTTTCTTCCCCTTCTGATTTTGAGCTTGCATGTCTTTGAGGTGGTGCAGCCTCAAATTTGAATTCAGCCTTTTGTATATATATACATATATTGAAACAGATTTTTCATAAAGGGTAGCATGTTTGTCTTTAATTAGAATACAATGAGGATGCTTTTGTCCAGAAAAATAAGTTGGTCAGAATTTTGCTTTCTTTAAAGGAAAAGGATATCCCAAAGAGGCCCCTATCCCAATGTCTGTCTACGGTTATATCCCCTTTATTTGCAGAGGTAAGTTATTGCTTTAAACCTTAACAATTGCAAGATTTATGTCTCTGAAAAAAATGAAAAATATAATGAATGACACGTAAGGTTACTACAACCCATTTTGAACTTGATGTGTTAAGTTTTAGCTCTGCCCTTTGCTTTCATGTGTGTCTGCTGTTGAGATCTGTTTTTACTTCTAACAGTACTTCATATGGATGGTAGTAACATCAACCATACTAACCTAAAGCAGTGAACATGAAAAAGGTGTCTAAGTGTTTGGATTACAGCATTTTATTTTTGACACTGCTTTATATATTCATCTATTACAAATTTTACGTTCCAAGATATGGCTGTGGACCAGATCAGCAAGAAGTTCTTTTGAATTTCAGTGCTGAAAACTGTATTTTGTTCCCTCTCTGAATTTTATATTTTATATTTTTCCCAAATACTTAAAAACAAATCTAAAAAAGAATGTATGAAGGGAAAGACAAATATATGAAAATGTGATTATGTTAAAAAGTTGATAAAATTCCTGCAGTGTGTGAATATCTTATTAATATATTTCTTCCTGGTTTTCTTCCAGTTGAAAGAAAAGAGTGAAGTGTGTGGTGGTAACACAGATTCCATAGAAGAACTGAGAAAGGCTATTTATTTAGCTGAAGAGGCTTGTCCAGGCATTGCAGATAACATGGTGTCACACCTTGTGCAGAGGCTTCAGAGGTAATGAAACTATTTCACTGTGGGTTTGATTTTACAAATATTTGACTTGTGTGAGACTGGAAGAATTAATTCTATTTCTAATAGAGAAGAAAACCACTTGTGCTTGCAGTTGGTGCAATTACCTTTGATTACTAGAAAAAAATCCAATCATATCAGTACTTCTAATTTCTAGCTTCGGGTGATAGCACATATGCACATTCATCCTGTTGGTGGGCATATTGTGTGTCAAATGAGACTGGACAGCCTTTTCCCTTTGCAGTTCACATAAGGGACACACAGGCTTTCTTAGTGTTTGGGTGTATGTTGCAGAGAGTGCTCTGTGTCACTCTTAGTTTCTTTTATCCACTTGAATAAATTGACTGTTCAGTTGGTCTGTGTTTCTTTCAGTCACAGAGTCAGTGGTTTCTTGTTCATTCATTAGAGACAGTATGTATGGGCTTTTGGTGACACCTCCAAACCCAACATTTGGTCTTACTTCAGAAGGCCAAATTTCATATGAGATTTTCTAACTGCCTCAGTTAGGAATATATTCTTACCAAACACTCAATTTTCTGTTCTTTTAAATATGAGTATATGATGGGTATAAATTTCAGAATTGCTTCCTGAAGAGGCTTTAAATGCAGCCTTGAATCCAGGAGCCCATAACTGTTGTGAATCTTACACCATCCAGGTTGGATTGCTTGGTACTAGAAAAAACTCATTGCAATGATTAATCATGGACTACTATGTTGAAAAAGATCATCCTGAGCAGCTGTCTCCTTTACACTGTCTATAACCAGACCTTGATACCACCTCTGAAGTTAAAGCAGAGGGTTGCCAGGCTGACATTTTCTCATTCAGTAAAAAAAATGCCAAGAAATCTGCAAAGCAATCGTGTTTGTTGCTTGAAGCCCAGTCAGCATCTCTAGTCCTGAACAGTTACTCCTAATGGCAGATGTCCTGTCCTGTCTCAGTTGATCCTGGCAGACTTAAAAGAGTTGAGCTTCCATCGCAGTTTGTTTCCATCAGGGCTTTCAAAATTGAATTCAGTCTTTCATCAGCTCAATATTTCAGTGTCATATTTCTATCAGTCTGGTACAGGACCTTCCTGGAACCGGGAACTTCAAAGACTTGATGCTGTAATTGAAGCTGAAAATGACCATTTGGAGACAGTGCCCAGACATGGGCACTTTTGGGGATGCTGGGGATGATCTTACTTGTTCCTGTCCTGACAGCAACAATCATCTTTGTCCTAAGAGAAAGATGTCAGAACCCCTTATATACCTATTTAGCATTTTGTTTTCCTTCTGTTATACTTCCTTGGACTGTTACTGTTTTTCTTGTTTGTAGTGTCTTAGAACAGTGGAGGCAGGCACTTCATTCTTTTTGAAGGAGATAAAGAATTATTCATAGAGAATAGTTGTTGATGGGTCACATCTGGGTGAACTGTCTCTTCTTTTCAGGGGTGATATTCAGCTAGTACTGGGATCGTGACTAGCACTCCTTCCAGCAAGGAAGTGAAAGAAATGAGTGGCATGATACCCTACTAAAAATGAGTTTGAACCATTCCATAGCTTAGTAGGTTTCCCTTGTGGATAAAGCTATTTTTGGAGCTAGTCAAATTCTGAAAAGATAGTTCCTTCTTGTTTGAATGCTACAGGATTACACTGTGTTAGATTAAGTCGTTCATTTTATCCACTTTAATAGCCTCTCAGTTTGCTGGCTAATTCCTGAAAATAGGTTTTCAACAACATTTCTTAATACCATTTACATTCCCCTTATGATTAGTTAGAACTGGATTTTGCAAATTTGTCTGAATGAATTAATCGGGACCCTCAGGCTGCCCAGTAATTTGAGTGAATCCAGTTACCTTCTCCCTCCAGTTTTGTTCTCGGATGTTTGAAAAAGTTTACTGAAATTTTAATGTGATTAAAATGTGTGCTTCTTTCCTTGAATGACTTAAGAATCTGCTTAGATCAAGAAATTCAGGTTTCCTGTCCCAGTAATAGTTTGAAAAGATTATGATGTAAACTTGCAAAGTAGGAAAGTCTGAATCACTGAATGTTGCCCCACTGTACAGAGTTCTTACATCATTATATACTGCTCAGTAACACACTTAAATGCAGGTTGCTGCTGTTTGTTAGGAAAGCAGTGATACTCTAACAGGATGTATTTCACATGTTGTTCACCTCTATGGCTCTTTCTTTAAAGTGTGTAGCAGTGGTCAGTGTCCTTGTGCAAGGAAAAAGGCTGGAACTTCAGCAGCCTAAAATGGAATAACTTCTCATTGCTGCTTGTTGTAGAATGCCTTTCTGAAAGTCACAACAATAACTATTTATTTTCTTTTTCAGATATTCACTAGCTGGAGGAAGTTCTTCATCCTACTGACATACTCTTCCTGACTTTTCTAAGACAACAGAGATCCCACAGTGTCTGCATTGAAGGCACGCACTCTAATGTTGTTCTGCCTTTCAGTGTCTGGAAAGTCCTTTGGTGGAAGGACATTCCTAAATGTGCAAGAGTGAAAATCAAGTATTTTTGATGGAGGCAGTCTTTTTCAGCTCCTTAAAGCTATAATTTTTTTAAATGATAATGCACATATTCCAGGGAGGTGTCCTTTTGTAAAATCTGAAATGTATATCTAGGTTTGTGATAGAGAAATTGAAGATATTGAGAAACCTCAGGTATCTTGCTTTAAGAATTCCATTGAGAGATGGAGCATGGTTGTTGGAATTGTGTACAGATATGTATATAATGTCTTTTTTAACAGAAAGCCTTTCAACGTGCATAAGGAATCACTGTGTACAAAATGGTAAAGTGCTTTTGTAGATAATGTTAGTGGGGTAAATATTTGACAGGCTATAACTGAGTATTGCCTTGCCTTTATTACATGTAAAGTTTGAATTATGTGATAAGTGAATCTTGGTTTGATTTTTGTATGTGAAGTATTTGCCATTGAAAGAGTTAATCCTGTACTATGGAATCTTCTATTCGTACCTCAGTACAGACATAATTTTATTCTGTTTCTCCAATATTTCATCCGTTTTATCTATATTCTGAGCTTGGCTTTCTAATAATGGTTGTTTTAAATTTCATACACCTTGCCTCTTAAAGCTTTAAATTTAAATTATTTGTTTTCCTAAAGAATGAGCTCTTTCATATTTTCGGTTTTAAATTGTGCCAATGCAAATTCTGAACCCTATCTATTGTTCAATTTTAGTAGCAGATATTTGTGAAGCTTGTGAAATTCAGATACAATCTTTTTTTCACCTGAACATGTTTGAATGCTCGCACAAATAAATCTTTATTCCCTTCATCTGTTCTGAAATATCTCATTAAGGTGTTGGCTCTGAGGCAGTGGCAAGTATTTCTTCATCATGCCCATTTTTATCATTAAAATTAATATTTTGCAGCATAGAAGAAAAATTATCCACAGATGCAATATTCAGTCTCGCTGCCTCGATCTGTGCATCTCTTTACCAAAACTGAAAGACACTGGACACAAAGGCTGCAAAACTGAGCCCAAGTGTTATGTGCTAGTCCTTGTGCTAGCTTGCTTACCCAGAGAAAAGTTACTTCTTGAAAATTCTGAATTTTGAAATTTCCACTATTTCTGTAAAGGCTTTTAGATAGCTGACATCAGGCTTTGTAGATCTTGGAGATAGTAACATTAGTTCATTAGTTACATGAACAGTTGATTAGGTAGCTGCTATTTTTATTTCCCCCCCCCCCCCAGTATTACTGTGAGGTTTACCTTGGTTTCTTTCAGCAAGACTATATTCAGGTGCTTCTTATTCCAGTAGCTAAGAGAGCATTTTTGCCTTCTTTTTAATGAAGAATTTGACAATTTTATGCTTTGCATGACAGTGAGGACAGTGAGGCAGCTTACATCTTTAATTCATTTTCTTTTTCCTTCCTTTTTTTTTTTTTCTTAATATAGATAGGAGCTTTGGAACAGAAGGATTAACATTTAAAAGTATTGGCATATCTATCTGCCTTGATACAAAAAGGCTCAGGTTTGCTAAACATTCTGGAAGCTGGTGAGGTCTCTTTGCAGGACTTCATATCTCCATGGTAGCCCTTAGTCTATGCATATTAATAGCCTTAATTTATTAATTTAAGAATTTAACAGTAAGAGGACACTGTCTTGCAAACAGAGCTAGGAAGCTTCTGCCCAGGTTGAAACAAGTTGAAAGAAATGGGTGAATGTGTGTTCATCTTGTGGCCATACTCTTGGACACAGCACGTTTGCTAGCTAATGAGCTAATGGCTTTCCTTTATGACTAAGGGAATTTAAGGTAAATTGAACATAAATTTGAGCTATGTTTTATAACTCCTCCTTGTTTAATATCTTTAATTATGTTGGTTTGCGTGCTCTTAAGTGTTAAGGATAGGCTCACCTTTGAGGAAACAAATTTAGCACTGGTATTGTGAAATGTGCATCTGAATATGGAAATTCACCTATTGATGTCTCAGTATTAGAACATTCAGCCCTTCAGTAGATCTGTGTGCTGTCACAGCACATGGAAATCAACAGGTGTGTTTGCACTGGAAATACAAATTGATCAACATGAGCTATTCCCTAGTCATCTGTTAATGTAAGGACTGGAAATTAAATTAAGCAAGCTTACTTGGAGATTGACAGAACTCTGAGACACAGTGAGGAAGTTAAATTTATGGTTCTGGCTTGATTGTTAAGGGTTAAGAATTTCTCAATCAGCAAATTCTAAGGTACGCTTTTTGAACACTCATTTGAAAAGTTATACATAGATGTTTTGAGTTATATTTTAGTTGTGTTCCAGGACTGTATGTTGAGGAAATACTTCTCTGAGTAGATGGTGGCAGAATTTGCTTGATGAATGTGTTGGAGCTTAAGATGAGTAAGACCTGCAGTGAGGGCAGCTGGCCAAAAGACTTGGGCATTTAGAAGAAGACAAGACCTCATTTATGGTAGAGATGTGTATTTTTATATGTAATATATAGATTATTTAAATATAGACTATCTTAAACTGAGATTCACTGAAAAAACAAATGTGCTGTATCTTGAATGTAGAAGTACAATCAATTGCTATTGAAAAGTATTGGTGCTTTAAAAATCAGGTCTATATTAGTAACAGAAAAGAAGCTTCATTTGAAAGAAGCACCGCCTCGGTTTCTCAGAGAAAAAGAAGTATACTGATATTTTTGAGAGGTTGTTTCATCCTAAAAACATGTCTGTGTTACAATGTTGCACTGATGATTTTTCTGTGCAGGTAGTATTTCATGCAGTCTTGACTATACTAAATGACAAGCTATCTCTATTTATGCAAACATTTAAATTAGTAGAACTGCTTATTTGTCAGGGATTTAATGATTAGGCAGTAAATAAACTCACTGTTTAAAAACAATAAAATCAGTTATTTGAACTGAAGGCTTGCTTTTTTGTAAGTATCAGATGTGTCATCTATTTTTTTAACCTTATTTTCCTTGCAGTTGCACTTTGTAGTTGATGGCCAGTTTACTGAAGGATGACGGTATGATCACTAGTGCACAGAATGCTTTTGGTGTAATAATGAAGCAGTTCCTTCTCCAGGTGCCACAGTCCCTCTGCAGCTTCAAACATTCTGTGTGTGCCTGTGTGGGTACAGACAGATGAACCAATTATTACGGAACAGACTAAGTGGGCTGTTTTTGCCCCTGCTGTGCAGGAGGGGCAGGTGGAGGGGAAAGGGAGGGCTGGGGGCATTGGCACTTCACTGAAAAGCAGCTGGCACGGTGCGAGTTCACATCCTACTGTAGCCACCATCACCCCTTCTTCTGCCTTTTAATGTACTTTTAATGTACTTGTGCAATTTCTTGTTCAGCTCTCAGTACTTTATGTGACGTTCCGTATTAGTTTTTAAACAACGTGGTTTGTAGTAGTTTTACATTAACCTTACTTTGAAGGACGTGCATTTTTGCCCTCAGAAAATGTCACCGTTGGAATATTATCTGGAGTGCTGATAAGCACAAGTGTAAATCAAGGATCAGGGCAATCACTAATCGTTTTTGTAAGCTGCTGGGGAGGAGCTTATGGTATTAGCACAAACCTGCTTGTTGTTTTTAACTGTGTTTTGCATATGTGCTAGTAACTGCACTGAGCACATGCCATAGACAAATTGCATGTAATGGTTTCCTGCCACCATTAAAACATGATTACAGAGGGCGATGAAAGTGTATATCTTGTTTTCTGTAATGCTGCTGCCTGTTTATAGCAGTGTATTTAAATTTTACTTCTGTCACTCTACACCAACATAATAAACCTCCTCGTAAACTACATGACCTAGAAATAAAGAAGGAAAAGTTTAATGAAATGTTGACACTGGAGTGGTCAGTAAAATGAGATTTGGGATCCCTTCCCAAGAGGGGGTGCTCTTGAAGTTTTCTAGTGCAGTTATTGCCCTTGTGTCAGTAATGGTAAGCAGAAAATTTATAAGTTGGTGTTCAGTTTTCAGTGGTAATCATCTCAGAATTTGTACCATTTACAGATGGCAACGCTTTAAAACCCCCTTTAACCCCCTTTGTAGTGCCCATCCTGCCAGCCAAGTGAAACCAATGAAGTGTTCACATCAAATTGCAAACCTCCAGGGTTTAACCTTTAACTGATGACAAAGAGCTGCACACCTGTAATTATACTTCATTACTATTTTCAGCTGCTAAAAACTGCATGTGTGGCACATGGCAAATTATTCCTTTTCCTTCTACCAACTTTTCTGTGCCCCTAGGGCAGAGAGGATGTCCATGTGCTCTAAACAACTGGAGTTGCCTGGATGTATATAATTGTGCTTGCTTTTGAGGGAGAAGATGATGTAATTGGTCCTGTCTAAAAAGACAGAATGGTCAAAGTTGGGGTTTTCAGGTCATGATTCTTTGTTTTGTTCTTGGCTGATGGAACGGTAGGCAATTACTCCTGATTTTTTTCTCTAAAACAAATTTTTCTTACTCTTTTCTTTAGTCAGAGACTTACCAAGATTTCTGCAATCACAGCATGTTTTCCTCTACCTGCCAGCTTGTCTTTCAGTCTGTTGTTTTTGGCTGCTTTCAGCTGAATTTACAAAGGCATTGAGGTGTCAACATTTTTTAATTAAAATTTTCTGAAAATAGGTAGGCTTGAGGTATATTAATAAATACATCTTAATGAAGGTTAAATTAGACAGCAGATAAATGGTGGAGATGCGTAGTCTTGTGGAAAAAAAAGTCCACAGGAGTCCAGGCTTTCCTGATCCCATTGTGTGTGGTGCAACCTCCAATGGCAGTAAAGTTTCTGTTTTGTTTTTGTTTGTTATTTGAAACTGGCACCTATTCATGGTGAATAATAACAACACCAAGAGTAAATCTCATGGAGTGATGTGTCTGAGGTTTTCCGGCTGCTGAGAGTGGCGCGTTTAGTCATGGCTATTGACCCAGCACTCAGTGACCCTGCCTGTCTGCAGGCCCTGCTTGGCTAAACAGGCAGCAATATGATGTGAATCAGGGTTAAAAATAAGTGGTTGTATATTACAGCTTTCTATACACTGAGTTTTATTCACACACATGGACTTTGTCTGATAGCAAGATACAGCTGTCACAGTTGATTTTACTCTCTTACCATGATTTCCATTTTGGGTTAACCTTGGGAATAAAGAACTAAAACAATGCTAACAAAGTTGACAGCAGTTCACATGGTTCCATTTAAAAAAAGGATGTAAAAAAAATCACACTGGTAGGGAAGGAAAAAAATCTTACTTTAACCTTTTTTTCTATAGGGAAAAGGTAATACAAAAAGGTGAAAACGATGAATCAGGTGGATACTCTGGAGCTGAATCAACAGCCTAGCTTGGTCTCTGCTGTTATGATAAATAGCACTGTATCTTGAGCTTTACCTTATTTTCCAAATTTACTTTTGTGTGAAAATGAAACACAGTGAGAAAAGGTGTTTATCTTATATCTTTTGAAAGCTCAGAATAAACTTCTGCAGCAGATAGCAGTAATGAGGATTATCCAACAAGCCCCAGGGATCTAAACTAAAATTCATTTTGGCTGAATTAAGGGCATGGCTCTCAATATAGTTTCCATTAAAAAAATAATCTTCTCACTGTTATAGATACCAATTCTAAAGAGCAGATGTAGGGCCCTGACTGGCTTGTAAGGTGTTGCAGATACTATTTTACATCTCAGTAATAATTTTGGAGGGATCACATCTGCAGTCTTTTACTTCATAGCAACATCACATGCTCTTGCTTCTTCAACTTTTTTTTTCCAGATCCATAAGGCTGCAGCTTGGGTTATTGTTCATCTATGCCATGTTATTTCCTCTTTTCCTCATTACAGAGATTGTTGTTCACATTCCTGGTCAGTCCTGAAGCACCGTAGTTCCTGTTCATTACTGAGGTGATTGAACTCGCTTTGGCACTACAGAGCAGGGGCACAGGTTTGGAATGGACAAGGCAGTGGGGCCTGCAACTGGGAAAAAGGGTTTCAGATTTTTCTGCCTACTTTTTAAGTTTGTCCTTCAGCGTATCATAGCCAGAGGTGATGCTGTAGGGTAGGTATGATTACTGCATTGGTACTGAGAATCAGGGGCAATAGCTAAGGAAAAAAGCAACTGCAACACATAACCTGCCCAGGGCGTTACCTGCAGCTGAAGGAAGTACAGTGAACTAGTTTTTTCCTTTGTTAGGATGCGCTTGGATTTGGCCATGGGGACTGCTGCTTGTCCTAAGGGGTTAGGAGTCCATCCTCTTCTTGGATGGAGGTATGTGTGTAGCTTTGTTTGGAGTCGGGTAATACAAAGAAAGCTTTACTATCTCGAAACAGGAATATATACGATAGTATTGTGAGGTATTTTATTCCCTTTTGTTGTGAGCAAAGCTGTAACAAGTTGTTTTATACATTGCACACAGGTAAGCCATTAACAAAGCAAATAGCTAGATGAAGAAAAAGTAGGGGTAGAATTGCCCCTGCTTCGTTTCCCAGATCAACATTCAGGCCCCCTCTGCCTAGCACCATGTTTCCTCAAAGGCCCATAATGGTGATAGATGTGTTACCAGCACATCAAACTTCCAATAACGGAAGTTTCACATCACCCTCATGACAAAGTGTTTCTTAAGACACAAGGAAAAGCATCTAAGACTAGTAGACGTAGTGCTGCCAACCTTCTGAGTGGGCCACCAGCTTATCCAAAATGCTGTGCTAGCTGCTGTCAGCCAGATATGTGAAATGGGTAGTTCTGCTGCAGGCTGTAGCAGTTGCTCTCTGTCTACTGAGCCCCAGGAGAGAGAGGGAGAGACTGAAATTCCAACAAGAAACTGAAAGTCAGGTTGGGATGTGTAGCAAGCAGGATGAAAACTTGAGGCTTCAGTAGTACCTTCAGCTTAGAGCAATTTAGTTACCGAAATGCCCTACAAATGAATCACAAATAGCTGTGGTTCTCGTAGCATACAGGTTTTCTTTCAAGTTCTTAAAACAAACAGCAGAATGTCACCACAGCCTTTAATTTCTTCTTGTACATACCATTCACAGTACATTAACAGCCCAAATAATATTGCACTGGATTATTTTAAAAATTTTTCATCTTGCAAGTAGTATTCACTTTTCAAAGCCAACAGATAACTTGGTCAACTCGCACCAAGAAAATGGTTAGATAAGAATCCTATACTTTATTTATACCACATGGATTTGTAACCCCAAAGGGAAATGAGAATGAGCTGTAAACTGTTTCTTTGTTAAAGATAGAAAATTAGTAAATCCTTGCTGATTAAATGTAGAAAGACTGGGAAAAAAACCATGAAATCTGAAAGTTATCTCATTCCTGTTAGACTGCTTGCTGTATATGTAATTATATTCTATACTGTGAAAGTCCATCTACATTTAGAAATCCAGCAGTCTAGAGATTAACATGGTAAAAAAAAATAATATATTTTTAAGAAAAGAGAAGAAATAAGTGTTTGCCTCAGAGGAGAAAGTTTTCAGATTTCAGTCATCTGGGGTTTTTTTAGGTGCAATCTTTGAGGCAACAAAATGTCTTTTGGCATTTGGCACTCTAATAAGGACAATATTTTAATACTGGCACAAGCTAAAAACAGCACAGAATGACAAAATACAAGACATGAAACGAACTGCAGCCACTGGGATGATGGTAAGCTAGTTTGAATATACAGAGAACTTAAACAGTTTTGCTGATGAATTGTGAAAGTTTCTGCAAAACCATATTTATTCTCCTCTTTTACCAAATCGCAAGTTTTCCTAAACATGGAGGGAGAAAAGTTTCAAATGTCCTCTAGAAAATCAGCAGCTGCTGGACAATCAACACGGCGGCTTGTTAAGCCATCAATAGGCATGAGGCTCTTTATGACTCAGAGCTCGGGTGCGTGAGGCAGAGCTGGTGGCACTTCGGATCACTTCCATCCATCTGTGAGGAGGCACGAGGAGGGACACAAACAAAAGAATGGTCAATTCCCAAGGGAAGATTTCTTGAAAGATATAGTCTGTGCTAATAGTTGTACAGTTTTATTTTCCGTGTCTACAGGAGCATCTTACTTGCTACTTAACTTCTATCTGAAATCAAGAGGATCCAAATGACTGCCACTACAGAAAGGAGGTTTAAAGAGAATAAGCAGCAGGTGTGGGACCCAAAACTCACAAGCTTAGTAGTGATTTTACTTGCTCTGCAGACACCAAACCTTTTTTCTTAACTCGAGAGTGAAAAAAACGTACTTTAGCTGCAATATCTATTTCTTTTTCCTAGAACTGAGAAAGGGATTTTGTGTTTTCATTTATCACCTCTTTCCCACAATGTTTTATTTATAGCTTTAGACTGACATGGCTAAAACTTAAAAATAAATTTCTTTGATGAGAATTTTGGGATTTTTGACGTTTTAGTGCTTCATATAAAAGACTTAAATTAGTTCCTAGTATGAACAACCACAAACCACAAATTAGGAGGAGTAGTGCCTTTTCCCTGGCTCTCCATGTATTTGAAGTTCAGTGGGAAGTGTAAAAATTACATGGTGAAGTGGCATAAATATGGAGTAGGAACAGCTGCTTCTGTGAAAAAATTGGAAATTTATTTAAGGTGTGGATTTTTCATGCTGTTGTGCTAGAGGGAGCAAAGCTATTCTGAAGAGCTCCTGAGAAGTCCTGTAATCTGTTCACATACTTTGTGAAAGCCCCAGGTTAGATGGGGCTTTGAGCAACCTGGTCTAGTGAAAGGTATCCCTGCCCCTTGCAGGGGGTTTGGAACTAGATGATCTTTAAGGTCCCTTCCAACCAAAACCATTCTGACTTTATGAAGTCTGAGACCTAATGCTCCCCGTACAGCCAGCTTGATCAATTTTGACTGCATAGTTCAAGGTTTTGCAGTGATTACTGTTACAGCTTCCACATCATCAAAACCAATCACTTGATTTTAGTGGTATCAGGTTTAAAATGTCTCTTATAATTTTGACAGGTTCTTTCTCCTGTTGTGCTGAACTACTTGCCTGCATTACTGAACCAATTTATTAAAGTTTACATCTATTAATGTTGTTCTGAAAAACACTCCTGGAATTGAACAAAAATTTCCTCTCACAGAAGACAAACTTACCTTTCAAACGTATATTCACTTTCAGCCCTGAAGTAGTACACATGGGATTTGAAATGTAGCTTGAACACATAATCTTTGTGAATGTTTTCAGATTCAGAAGGAATAGTAAGTGAATATCCCAATAAAGGAAGGCTGGCTAAAGGATGATTGTCCTGAAAAGATATGATGGAAAGTGCTGTGAGATCAAATGCTCTTAATTAAAGAGAGCGCATAAGTAAATGGAGGGGAGATATGCACTCATTTAAAGATCACCGTGTTTCCACGTGTGTGCGGAAAAACACCAGGTTTTTATACTTGCAATAAACTTAATTAATTATCTGCCATTGTTACAGACCATCATCAGGATGGTGCATGTTCATTGTTGGCATTGTTACTCCTTTAGAAGTGTGCTGGCCACCCGGCAGCATTCATTGCTTCAGTCCTTTCACTGCATGGCATAGCATGGCATGTTTGAACAAATTATTTCTTTATGCCTCTTACATGTAGAATATACTCCAATTCATAATTTTTAATCTCAGAATTCATAATCTCAGAATTTGTACAAGAGAAAAGTCTTATTTAAGGCTTGCACCACAACTTCTGAGTAGTGAGGTCTGCTGTACTTTTAAGGATGATCTGTACTGTGACTGTTGAAAGCTTCAGGAAAGAACTGACAAGAGAGCAGATTGAGAACAGGCCCTGCTCTGTGTTCCAGTGGCAGTGAAGGCTGTGTGTGTAGCTGTGACAAGTGCACCTGCTTCTCTCGCCTGCAGCATCTCTGACTGATGTCCACTTTTCTTTCTGCTCCCTCTTTGGAAGAAAACCCCCAAACATCTTCTCCAGGCACACACACTCATCCAGTCAGTTACCTGGTGCGATTTATAGAAGAACATGCAGAAGTTGGTGAACACCACCCAAAGCTTCTGCCACCCGTTGCTGTTTTTGAATTTTCTTAGGAGGTTTCCAGACAGCTGGTTCTGAAACATATCAAAATTAGCCAAATAAAACAGTGGTATTTGCAGCTTAATTATTGTAAGAAAAATTATTTGACTTTATCTGGTTGTACGTGACCTTGTGGTACATGAAAATGTTTTGGTTGAATGGACATACTTTTCTGAATTTTATTGCTGCTAAGTAGTACTTTATGTAACTTTTTTTTTTGTTTGCAGCTGGGTACTTCCAAAGTCTCAAAGCTACTACACTAATTATTTTCTCAATTGAGATGGCTTTAAGTAATTTATTACTAAACATAAGTCTTATTATCCTACTCTGTTCTTTTAGAATGATATTTAAAAAGAATGGAAACAGAAAGTCTGACATGAATTTGTGATGTAAAGGAAAATTGTGACATACTTGAGAGTTGCAGATAGAGGTTGAGCTCTCAGTACCCAGGGAGTTCACACGGTAACTTTTCGAAGATTTCAAAAACAAGGACTGTTAACCTTATTCTTAGCTGGATTTGGGGTAGTTTAACAAAAAAGGAGGAGGAAGCCATAACAAAGTACATGTATTCAATGGCTGGTTGAAGAAACTGCTCTTCACATACTGAATATGTAAAGCACAGTATCATTGCTCCCTGCAATTGAAAGGGAGTTCTCAGTGGATTATTAATGACTTCCCATTCCTTGTAGACTGGAAGGGCTCTCACCTAGATCAAAACAGCTGTTTACATCTTTATGTTTATATAATAACTTAATGTGTAAAGCTTAATAGTCAAAATCTGGAGGTCCTGGTGTACCTACTACAAATAAAGTATTCTTAAAAAGTTCTGTTGTCACCAGCCTTGGATATATGTTAAAGCCTTTATCATCTCATTCTCTGATATCTGGACTGCTGCCTCCTTGTCCTAAGTTACACGTGTACTCCTTCATTTTCTGTTACCTCATTACTCTGGAGGATATCATAAAAGGACAGGCTTTGCATTCGGTACCAGCAGACATATGAAATGGAAACAGGCCGCTGATCACTGATCAGTCCAGCAGGTAGGGAGGAACAGTCACTGACAGAGAGAGGATCTTCTACCACAAGAGAGACAGAAAGGAGGGAGAGACACAAAGAAAATAAACAATAATGCTGAAGTGAGAGGCACCGACAGAATGACGTGAGCATGAGCGTAACCTGCCACGCATGGAACAGCAGTGGAGCTGAAGATGTTTTCACAGAACAACACATGTCTCCAGGGCGTGTTTGGTCTTCACTGCTTTGTTTGTGTTCGAGGCACGGGGAAGGAACAAAAATGAGGAACAATGAGCACTGATCTCAGACCTAGTTAGATTTGCCTAACTAAATGTTTTAATTGTTAAAATGAGTCACTGGTTTTATATCTATTTATAATAAGCCCTCTGCTTTAGGAAAAAATATGAGACCTTGCCCTGTGCTGAACTATTCTTCCCTTTCAGGATATAAGGGCATAAAGAGTGGAAAATTCACCTGCATGGGATCGAAATGAGGCTCTACAGTCAGCATTTTCTAGTACAGAATAATTTTCCTTGTCATATTTCAGCAACAAACTCAGCTTCAGTTTAAAAACAGAGGTGGTTACACAAACTAGGAATAGGTCTGTCCTTGCACGTATATGTTCTGCATCAATACATCTTCTCTAGAGCAATGACGGCCTGATGTCTGAGGGCTGCTGCTTGAGTGCAAATGCACTCAGCTTTATGATTCCTTTTTCCATTTTCATTGAGCATTAATTTCCATTTGATGAGGGCTGTGATAAAGTATTCCGAGCTCCCTGGAGACTGTCTTGGTGAAGGAAGAACACCTTAGCAGGCTTACCACTTCATCCTAAAACCTACGCTGAACTAGGAGTCTTTTATTTCAGTCTTTGAAAAGTCAATGTCTGCACCTCGGCTGTTGAGTACAGAATTAACAAATGTGTATCAAATTGGCTTAGCTGTGATCAGGGGGAAAAAAAGTGGTTTTATTTTGAGTTGGAAAACGCAAATAAAGAAAAAGCAAATGAGACTGAGCAATGACAAAAGGTTCCAGAAAAGATGGCTAGGTAAAGAAAGTAAGTTAGTAATACACATAATTAAAACTCTGGCTGCAGCAGCTAAAGACAATATCCTTTCCGCTCGAGCAATGACTTAATGCCTCTATAACTGAAAGCATTAAGACAGTTTGAACTACTTTAAATTTTAAAGGGCATCAACATTTTTTTTGACAGTTACTTCTATGAAAATTACTGCTCTAACTGATTTTACAGAGGTGCACTATGGGAGTGGATATGTGCTTCTTGAGTGATGGTTTATGCCATCGTTTGAGGATATGGGAGGCAGTTCAGTAGGTGTGCCTGAAACTTCCCCAGAAGGAGACAATGGAACAGTGCACTTATTAATGAGGAGCAAAAAGGAAATTGTCAATTCAAAAGCGAGCCTGGAGCTGCAGTTCAGATCGTTCTGAGGCAGATACCTCCACAGCAATACTAAAGTCGATCATTGAAACACTGGTATTTCTGTGCCAGCAGACGTGCACCGTAGTGTTGCCACGGTGTGGTGACTGACGTTCGAGTGAGGTGCGGGATGCACTGAGGTCGTCCTCAGATTCCTGGTCTACAGTAGTTTCATCAGGAGACTCTATGAAATGCAGGGAAAAAGCATCTTTCTTCCTCTATGCAACAACATATATAATTGGAAAAATTAAACAAATCAATTCTGTCCACAATATTGTGAACTAATTTTAAAACACAATTTTAGAAGTAATTTTGTGCAGATTTTTAAGTAGATTATTATATTTTATATATTTACTTAATGTGTTTCTGCAAGTGTTAGAATTAAAGACTAACTACCATGCTTTGTTGGTGTTTTAATACCTTCCAAGGACAGACACTGCCCAAATCTGGTTATATAGTTCCTGAAATCATTATGCTTAAATCACTTCTCTATTCAATGAAAATTTCTGCTAACATCAACAAGAACATTAAAATGACACATCTATAATATATCTATACATATATATATAAATCAACTTCAAATGCATTGGTTTGACCTCTGGCCAGCATTTTTCACCATTTTGCTTAGCAGCAATTAGCAATCATACTGACAAAAGTGAGTTAAACCTACTCTCTAACATTTACTTACTATTGTCAGGTGGGCTGCTTGCCAGTAGCTCTGGGGCAGGGCCACTGCTTTTTTCTGCAAGGTCTATTGCCATCTGGATGTCCTCAGTCCATTTGTCCATTTCAGCACGGGTACTAACAATGAAAATTAAAGTTTTATTCACTTTTTTACAGGCTGAAAGCAAACTCTAAGAAACAAGCTAAGCTTACTTTTAATTAAATAAATTTAGTCACAAGATGCTACTTTTTTTTTTCCCTTGATAACTTAGATTTGGTTCCAACTTGCCACTCTGTTTTGTCCCATTCACTTTTTTTTTACCAAGTGGCTTTCACAAAAAAATACACCTTTGAAATTGTTTTAGGAGCAAATACAAACAAAATGATGCCTCTGTGTCCCACTGTGACAGCTGCAGAGAAATACAGTTTACATGTGTGTGTTGTCTTCACTGGATTACCTTGCAGCAACAACGATGGACTGGTGTTGACCTCGTAGAGTCAGACAATGAGGAACTCCCCATTCCTCCTCACTTTCTTCTATCTGAGAGATTAAAAACCCAAATGCAGTCAGATTTCAGAAAGTGTGTATTTCTTAAGGTGAAACAGTGAACTGAACAAGCTCTTACCATTGGGGAAAAGAAAACTAAGAGAAATGTTCACAAACAACAACTTTGAGCTAGGTATTGAGAAAAAAAAATGGTGGTTTGCGAGTTGGAAGAACGGTAAGTTAGTCCTGCAAAACCTCTCAAACCAAAAGTGTGGCTTTGTCTGCTTTTTGTCAAAGAAAATAGTGATATTTTTATCAGAAGATGATTTATCATACAAAGGGGTATATTAAAAAGGCTGTGAGTGCCCTGGACACTGCAGCATAACACAGTTCTGTTGTGAACAAGTTCAGGCCAAATGGCCATCAATAATGGAGTAGAGTCCTTGAAACGCTAGATAAAACTCGAAGCCTTGCAGGTGTTTAGAGAAAATCAGTCACTGTGGTACTGATTACCTAATTTAATTCTCAGGAAAACAGTACAGAAGATATACAAACCCATGAGAAGTTCAACGAAAATAATTGAGGGAATGAAAGTGTTTTGAAATTAGCAAAAACATTTTTGAAACCATATAGGAAGAGGTAACTAGGTCCTATTGGCTTGAACTGGCTGTGTGCCAGAAGAATTGCAGCAAGAGCTCCAAATGATATATTGCTGCCAGTTTCCCACTACTTAGGCTTTAAGATACAGATCTGGAAACATTAGGAAATGGTTTTTTTATAGAAATTAGATGGTCGCTACTGTTTACTTGCCTTGCACAGTGTGTCTTTATTGAACTGGTGATGAATTACTTGTAAGACTAATGGTTAAATTATAGTTGAAAAAAAAATAAAGAAGCCATCTCATGAGAAGTTTGCTTTATGAGGAAGCAGCCCCCAAAAATGCCTTTTTTCCCTGTCATTTTTTGCTTATTTAATCACCTTTGTGCAGAAGGCCACATGAACACATGCTGAACCCAATGCAGCCCCAATCAGGCACTGTAAAATGTAACTCCAGCTTCTCTGAATCAGAGCCCCCCCCTTTGGCTGCTGCTTTCAGTCCAGCAGAAATCATCAAGCACTTAAGATGGGATCACAAATGGCCATTTAAGCACAAATGCCTTAAGTTCTGATAATACTTACTGTCATGCCATACAGTGGAAGATGCCCATGGACTTTAAACTGATTGGATGCTGTCAGGCCTCTACTTGTGTACAACAAAATATCATTAAACTAAAAAACAAGAATAAGCATTATTAGAATGATGTTGGTTGGCATGGATGTATGTGGAAAACAATATCAGAAAGGTAAATACAGAAAAACTGACTATATGACAATCCTAATGCATGAATCCAAAATATTGGCTTCCACACTACACTACCTCGTGTTAGCACCTATCTTCCTTCTGAGCTAGTTTTAGGTATGTTCCCACAATTTTCCACTGGATATGATCCAATGCCTTCTAATATTCCCTTTGTGATCTCTGTGTCAGAACTAACAAGCCACACAACAGCAGTGAAACCGAGTAGTACATTTCACACTCTGCCATACTTTGAAGCTACGGAAGATGTGTCTTTCATCAATATTTTCTTCTGCTTTAAGTGGAAGGATAAGTATATGTGAGAGATGTGTCCCACTCAACCCTTATGAACAGAGTGGTTGTCTATTACTCCCCATATTCAGAAGGAAGTCAGGAGACCTGTTTTAAGGTAGATGGATTTAGGTTTGAAATACCAAGGTGCAGAGACTGAATATCTCAATTTGTAGAGCTTCATGCAGGAAACAGCAGTTGTCCAAAGCATGTTAAATGACTGTCTGTGTTTTGTTGCCATAAAATAAATGGCATGTTTTCACTGTGCCACCTGGGTCAAAGGGTGTTTTTCTCAAACCAGATGGTTGCATTGAGAAAATCATACTCTCTGATGTGAAACAGAGCTCTCACCACAGACCTCTACAATTCAGTAGCAGTAGTTCATGAAGCTTTGTGGATCAGCCACTAGAGGGGGATTTAATTTTGCCAATGATTGCACATGTATTTGGAATCCCACAATACTGACCTGGGATTTTACTTCCAAATAGAGTCTGGTGCTTAAGACAGATCAAAGACTTCTTTGACAGAGCAAGCACCTGACTTGAGAGTCTAGTCTTAGATTTTTAATGTTTTGAAAGATTAATATCAAACACCTTGTAAAACCTAGCATACTCACAAGCTTTTCTACACACATATTGTCTTCACTGTTTGCATACAAGGAAGTATTCTCGTGCCACGCAGCAGTAGCTATTCAATGTTTTACCCTGTAACAATGGATTAGAAACTCTATGCACTCTATTGGGTATTCCAGTGTGCCAGCACCAAGGGCTCAGCATCAGCAAGATGGGGAGCTTGGGAGCAAATCAGCTGGCCAGGAAGAGAGAAGGAACCATCTGATCAGCTCTTGTGGATCAGAGATTGAATGGGATCACCATAACCTAAAAATGCTGTGAGTGATGTTGGGAGGAGTTAACCTTTTCTAGGGCAAGAGCTACAAAATGTATCTCCAGGTAAAAACACGTTCACCGATATGTTGGGCATCCGTGGGCTGAAACTGGATGGTTTATGGAAAAATTTGATTCTGTTACGTGTCCTGAGAGCATTATGGGGATTATTGTTCATATCACCAGAAGTCACTCTTTATCTTCTTTTCTGCATATAATCACTATCCATGGTGCCACTTTTCATTTTGCAATAACTCTGCTTTTATCTAAGAAGACAAAGTGCTAGGAGGTAATATTTTACCATTATAGTCACCTGGTCATATAAAAAATAGTTTTATCTTTGTAAGAAGCAGTTACATTGGATTTGGACAGAGTTGTAAATTCTTAACAACCAGCTACACAGGTGATGTATTATGCCAACTGAAAAAAGGCTGTTTAAAAATATTTACCGTAATTCACAATTTGAGTCTAACAGTATGTCTAATAGTTGACTAGAGTTACATTTCATTATGTAAAGAAAAACTATCTTTTTACTTACCAGAAAGAACATCCGTTGCTGTAAACCTTTTCCAGACAACTTACTAAGACTGCCCAGTCTAATGAACTCCTGTGGGAAACAAATAAAAAAAAAGTATCTCCTGCAAAAATGACAATTTTTTTATTACGCAAACATAAATATGACTACTTGGTCATAGGAATGATTTGACTACCAGTCACCAAGACTTTTAATTTTATTAAATATGTTAAAAATTTAATTTATAGGATAATTCCTTTCCATTTTTAACTGTCTTTAGGATAAACTCCTTTCATTCATTTTAGGAAAATTCAGCTAAGCAAATTTTTTTAACCGAAAATTAAGAAAGCTTAACTTCAGACAGCTCCCTCTTTCATCAGTTTTGAATGAGTATTTGCCATGGTACAAATGATGTAAAAACTAATGGTAAGTTGCCCTATATGTTATTGGTTCCCCAGTGGTAAGCTTCTGTGGTGCATATAGCATACCTATCTCTTAACTGCAATGCAAAATCAGCTACACAACATCACCATCAGCAGCAAAAAGAAGCATATTTTTCTGGAAGTGTAAGTTATCCCAGTACCATCCATCTCATATAGTACAGCACATTAATTTAGATCAAACTGCTTAAGAATGTTTAGGTATGGAATAAGAGGGAAAGTAGCACATCTGAAACTTTCAAAATGCTGTATTTCTTGGGGTTACTGTGAACTATGCAGTAACTCACACTTTCACTTATCTGAAACTCATGAAAATATAGTTTTTCAGTCACTCCCTCCAGCTTCTGCAAAGCGGTTTACATTTAGTTATTACAGTCTTTCTAAGGTCATTCTACTCATAACTGTGCATTAAAAACCTATCTAAAGCATCAGAATCACCTCCACCTCGGTATACTGGCTGTCTAAAATAAATCTGTTCAGAGAGACAATCTGGATACCTTAGGGTTGTTGTGATATGTCCAGTCCCCCCACCTGCATTACTTAAGGGCTAAGGGGTGGGAAAAGTGGCTAGAGGTGGTTATCCCTATACCACAGTAAGCTCATGTTACCAGAGAGGCCACTGGAAGTTGTTGTTGGCCACCAAAGAGTATTAATATTAATCATAATTAGTATTTATATGGTACCATCTGATAGTCACCAGCAGGCTTAGCATCACCACAAGTGCTGTGTTAACACATGGATCAAGAGCTGCAGGTCACTGCAATCTGCAAGCACAACCAACCACAGGATGTTTTCATGTCCAATATAGGTACCAGCTTGGTGGCAGCAGAGATCCCACTCTGGGACAACATAAAAAGGATGGCAGTGGCACTTGCCTCCCAGCCAGGCCTGCACCAGGGTAGGGACTTCAGTCAGAGCCCGAAGAGCAGCCAAAGGGCTGGAAGCAGCAACATCTTGGGCATGTGCCAGAGCATGGTGGCCAATGTTTCTTGCCTTGGCAGGCAAACAACCTCTGCCTCCCCATCTGCCTTTTCCTTGAACTTCCTAGGACAGGAAGACTGCTCAGTCTTTAAATAGAATAGGGTAGCAGAAACACCCGATGACAGCATTTAATTTCATGTGATAGAGAGATGCATGGGCTGTGAAATGTCCTGAGGGACTTGCCAAGGATGTGAACAGTCTGTGGATCACTAGAAACATGAGCTGTGGCAGCTGCTTGGAGACAGAGAAAAAGCAAAGTGAGGGAGTGGGGAACAGCCACAAATCCAGAAATACCTGTGCTCAGCACTGCCTTCCCAATGGCACATCAACTTCATACCCCAGCATTTCACTTGCTGCAAGTATTATTTTTGTATATGACACACAAAAGTCAACGGAGTGGGGAGGTAACTACTTCAGCAACAGACAACTCTCAAGTTTGCTTGCACAGATACATGTGCCTAGGAAAATAAAAAAGGCTACAAATATTACACTGTGGCTCATTTATTCTGAAATAAGCCTTTGTTCTTAAAAAAGCATCACAAGTAAAAAAGAGATGTTGGTATTTTTGTAGCGCAATTAAAAGTGTTTACTTAAGGCAACCTTGTCTCAAAAATTATTGCCTAATGTTACATGTAGATTAAAAAGACTGCTTGTCCCCAGGGCCATGAGTTTCAAAGCAAGGCATTGTGAAAGGGCTGAAGGTCCTCCAGCACAAATGTCTTATTTTCCTTTAATCTGTCATGTTCTAGCATCGAGGGTTGGGAAAAAAAATAAGGGCAGCATGAAATGAGGAAATGTGCAACTGTTCAAGCTCTGAACACCATGATAAATATTACATTTTTAGCGCATCTGTTGTAATAGATGTTTGGAATTGCCTACGACTGCCCAAATCTATACAAAATCAGTAAACAAGGATTGCCTCTTCCTGCTTTAAAGGTTGCTGTTTTCTATGGTGTGCTGGTTTTGGCTGGGGTACAATTAATTTTTTCACCATGGCTAGTATGGGGCTGTGTTTTGGATTTGTGCTGAACACAGGATTGACAATATAGAGATGTTTTTGTTATTGCTGAGCAGGACTTACACAGAGCCAAGGCCTTCTTTGCTTTTCATATCGCCATGCCGGCAAGAAAGTTGGGGGTGCATGGAGTTGGGAGAAGACACAGCCAGGACAGGTGACCCAAACTGACCAAAGGGATATTCCAGACCATACAACATGATGCTCAGCATGTAAAGCAGGGGGAAGGAGGATGTAGGGATGTTTAGAGTGATGGCGTTTGTCTTCCCAAGTAACTGTTATGGGTAATCGGGTCCTGCTTTACTGGAGATGGCTGAACATCTGCCTCTCCGTGGGAAGCAGTGAATTAATTCCTTATTTTGCTTGGCTTGCATGTGCAACTTTTGGGTTACCTATTAAACTGTCTTTATCTCAATCCATGAGTTTTCTGGCTTTTACCCTTCCAGAACTCTCCCAGATCCCACTGGTGAAAGAGTGAGCTAGTGTCTGCTGGAGCTTGGCTTCTGCCAGGGGGTTAAACCATGACATATGGTATTATTATGTTTACATTTGACAGCTTTTGGTGGGAGATAAAGATTTGTATGAGGAAAGGCAATGTCACAGTGGCCCCTAATTAACAGGTTTCTAAAACACACCTAATACTTTAAAATTGCATCAAATCTTGATCACAACTCTGTTACTTACTCTTCCTGGGATCACCAGATTGTCCATGCCCATCAAATCTTTCTTCAGTTCATGCAGCTTCTGAAAGTTCTCCATCTTTATCATATTGCCATGGAGCTGAGCCACCATTTCAGAAATCTCAGCCAAAGCAGCTAGATGGACAAATTCATAAAGTGCTTATTAAAAATTTACAAGAATGTTCAAAAAGAATTGCTTTTACCTGCAGCACCTATTTCAAAAACCTTCTTGTGCTGCTCTTATTCACAGTGTAAAGTTACTCAGGCACACACAAACTCTGGACATCATCTTATGGAATGGAAAGGGTGGAGTGCTGTAATGAAGAGTCAGCCCATTTCCTGAATCCAAAGTTTGCTCTATTTTAGCCACAGGAACTTTGTAAGAACACTAGAGTCAATTCAGAGCACCAGTGAATGGATTCTCCTAAAGGACTTCATTTCCTACATCTCCAATCAATCTAGGGATGTTCTTTATGCTTGAAAAAACATTCATTTTTTCTCCCTGCCTGTGGCACACTGGGAATGGACACATCATCCTCAACATCTAGCCTTGGCTGAGGGAAATGAAGACACTACCTCACTGCATTCCCTGAGATCATTCAGGAAGTAGCTGCATTTGGGCAAACATCTGTTCCACACAGCACTTCGGTGCCATAGACCTCTGTGGCATTTCTTATTGCCACAGGTCAGGTTACCTCCACATTTTGTGCATTGCATGCTGTGGGTCTCATTGTATGGAATCTGAGGGAACTCAGCCAACTAACTCAGCTATACCTTATAGCTGCCAGCAGTTATGCTGAGCGTTACTCTCTGCCCAGGTTCTTCCGTGGATCTGCACCGATGCTAACTGTACAGATAACACAGTTATCCTTAAACATACATAGCTTACAACAGGGGTGGGGGATGGAGGTAAAGAAGAAGGAAAACAAATCATCAGAAAGAAATGGCAGGCAATGAGTCCAGACTATAGGGGGGAAATGTTTTCATGTTTGAAAAAAAAAATCCAAGCCAGCTGTTTCAAGTTCCTGAAACAAATAATGGAAATGGTAATAGAGTACACTACATGTCTTGAAAAAAAAGCAAATAGTACTTAAAGACATAATAACAGCAGCCCTGATGGGTCAGAGCAAGGGTTCACCTGGGCCAATATTTTGTGTTCTTAGCAGATCTCTAGGGAAAGAGAGGAGCACATATAGTATGTTTCTTGTGCTCTCTTCCAACCTCCCAACTGTTTTCAGTTTAAAAGACTCCCTGAACCGTCTGTCATTTCTGTGTGTTTAATAACCCCCAGCAGAATTCTCTTCCAAATACCTGCCCAGACTGTGGCATAATGTGTATACAACCTGAATCCTACTGTTTCTGGTGTTCAGAGTGCTGGATTTTGCAACTCAATCCTCTTTCAATGTAGGTTTAAAAAAAAAATAATCTTTTTTTTGGCCAGCCATACACCTCTAATGGAGTAGGATGCCATTCCACAACCCCAAGAACTGGTGTCTTTTCTCTTACTTACCTCTTGAATCCCTGAAGTCTGTGTGGCTTGGAGGATAGTGCTTGCAAAGCCTCTCCATTATCTGCTTGTAGTGCATAAGCCTGTGTAAAGGTCTGAGAAGGAAGGTGTTGAGAGGCAAGTAGCAAACTTTCTGTAGTTCAAAATCTCTGCAAAAGGTCTCCAGCTTACGAGAGTTCTTGATCCCATTCTCCAACTCCATTAAAATCTCATTGTGCTTCCGCAGGTGAATTGTCAGTTGCTTATATGCACAAAAAAAAAAAGGATGTAGTAGAGCTCTTAGCAATCACTATGAGAGATGACTCAGCCCAAACCTATTCCAGCAAAACAACCAACTAGCACAGCAGTGGAAATTTTGCAAACAAAATCACTCTAAAACACAATAGCTCTGAAATGTCATTACTCATCTGAAGTAGACACCCCCACCCGTTCTGCATTCCCTGTAAAACAAAAGTATATGAGTCAACGAAACTACGTCTCTTATCAGTGAGAAATCCAAAGGCAAGGAGATGACATGAACATAGCTCATGCAACTGGGTGCAACAGGGAGACAGCCAGACAATGTGAATGCAGAGTTAGGAAAGAAAACGAGATTTTCTAAAAGGATGAAGGGATTTAGTTGCCCCATTTCCCTTAGGTGCTTTTGGGGAGCTGAGATGCAGGTAAATGGACTTTTAGCTTCTGCTGCCTTCTTATTCATGAGAAGTTGCACCTCCCGGGAATCTGAACAAACACAAAAATAGAGGTGTTGTCCAACAGAAATGGATATGTTAGAGTTCTTCATTCTTGGACTACAGCCTCTTCTCCTTAGTGCAGTCTCTAAGATCACCCCACTGGCCGTAGGGAACCAACCAGTGCACCAGCAAGTGAAATAGGTTTGCATGAAACATGTAACTTCATTTAGGTCTCAGTATTGCAGATATTTACAAGTCCCTTTTAAAACAATTCAGCAGATTTTTTTTAACAATTAAGACATGGAATTAATTTGTGTTTTGCTAGAGGTGAACTGGTTCTTCAGGATGCACAGAGCTTCTCTGAGCAGCCAAATAAAGTTTTCCAGTATCTGGTAAAACATTAGGCAGGAACAAAAAGACACTGAATGCATAAAATGAATGTACTTGAGAAGACACTTTTGCTTAATCTGAACTTTGTGCTTTCTGACACATTTCTAGTCAACTCTCTCTCCTGCGATTTGTGACAAGTTTACCAGAAACATACCTTCCCTATAGTTAAGCTGCTTCCTCCATACACTACATATTCGTTTTACAAGTCTGGAACTCAGGCAAGACACAGCAGACCTTCTAGATAACTACAGAGACTACCCATTAATTACTTGCTCTTAACTTCTCTCCGATGTTAATTAAACAAGAAATGTCAGTCTTCAGGTCTTTTAACAGTTCTCATGATAAATAAGTAGAGTTTTAACTAATTTTACTGTTTTCTGTGCAGTTCTTTTGAGTTAAACTAGCTTTTGCCTCTTTCCTCCACGTATCAGCTAATCAGTGGTGGTGAATCTCAAAGCAAATGAAGTAAAACCCTCTAATGGGAAAGGGAAAATTGGAAGGCTGAAAGCACACTGACAGGACTAAGTTACAGTGAGGACTATTCACAGCCTTTACACTAGTGCCCCAGAAGGACCCGCAGACAGCAAACGACAGACAATTTAATGTTGCAAGGTACCAAGAGAAGAATCTGTCAGAAGCTCTGTGGTATTCTAAAAACTGTAAGTGAAGGTGTGCATGGAGGGACGGAGGTAGAAAAGTCCAATTTACATTTATTCCAATGCATCTGAATTATACCTTGAGGGAAAAAAGCAGTTCCTGGCTAAATACACTGCAGAGAAAGTAAGTTGACGAGGCTGTCTATGGTGGGGACTGTAAATGGAGATTTCTAAGCTCCCTTCTTCTGATTTGCTGTATAATCACTTGAACATCACTTAACTTCTCAGCGTCTCTCTGTCCTTCTGAAAGATAAATCTAGTACTAACTAACATCTTGGGAGAGCTGTAATGACTAAACTGCCCTTTCCTCCAGCCAAGGACTCAAGGTTGCTGAATTTACTAACTGCAGAATGCCCAAGTGGCAATCACCAAGGAAGGATTTATTGGACAGTTTCAAAAGCACTTTGAGATCCACATACCAAAGGTGAAGTGTTGTGTTTTGCCCCACATCGACTTGGATGCATAGCTACATCATAGTAAGGTGAGCTTATATCCCTACTGTAAAAGTTCATAGGGTTTTCACAGGCTCCCATGCCTGCATTTCATGCTGTTTTCTCAGCAGAGCATCAACAGAGCATCAACAATACTGCTCTGGCCAGATTAAAAACAGTTGCAAAATCTGCTGAATATTACATCTAGATTTACGGTTCATACATGTATTTTTAATTCTAGTTTTAAAGGGATTGAAGGCAATTATTCTCATTGATTCAAAAACCTTTCATCTAATTTGTCACTGTAGTGCAGAAATATAACTTTCCCAAGACTAATTAATATCCAGGTTATGGTCACTACTCCTGCAATATGTTAACATATATATTTGCATGAAAAAGTAGGCTTTTGAACAGTCTCGTCATCCACACAAATTCCAATGCTTTGCCTTCTTATTTGAAGAAAAAAAGAGCTGGAAATTAGGTGTTCCTGAACTTTTGTGTTTGTTGCTTCTATATTTGGAGAATGGAGGAAAGGGGCTGGACAATTTAAAGTCAGCTTGCAATTCTGAAATCTTATGTCTCACCAAATGCTTGCTACTTCATCAAAGGAAACTTTCATAGCATAATCCTTGATTACAATTGGCAGACAACAGCACAAGAGGCAACATCATGCGAAAATTGAAAGCATGCTAATGTTAATCCATGTCAAAGCTTAATAGTTATAGGATCACTCCTACCTTCATATTCTGAATGTTCTTTAGCATAACATCTCCGATTCTTTGGTAATCTCCTTTAATGTGAGCATTAGAGCGGCCTTCCCTGTCAGCAACAGAAATACCACACACTTCAGTCATGCAATAAAACTGCATAATCACTCATAAGCACAGAAAGAACCTCAACAGTTCATTTCTTTTAAAAACCTGACCCCCATGCTCCATTGCTCAGAAGTGTGTGAGGAATATTCCTGACAGATGTGTAATTCCCAAGTACAGTACACCTTTCACCCAGCCTGGCTTTCACTCCTAACAACAGAGAGGGCAGGCACTCAACAGAAGGATTAGACTCCTAAAGAAAATTTTTAGCATTTTTAAACACACCAGAGAAGGCTGAAAATGGTTTGGGAAAATGAAGATATCCAAATCCCATGACAATATGTGGGTTTAGAGCAGAAGGTTAATTCTGTTCAGAAACAATGTCTGAAACCCAGAACAGGACCTGGGGGGTGTTCCTCCTCTGAAAAGCTTTCCGCTTATGTAAAGGACAGTGGGACCAAAAAAAAAAAAATCTATCCAGCATCTGCGTTTGACTCATAAGTGTTACATACTGGTAGGAATTTTCTTTCAGTGTGTCACTTATGATATTACAAATGCAAACTGCTCCCTCCCACCCAGCCAGCTGCACTTGGATGAGTGCTCCATTTGGGAGAAACCCAACTCCTGATGAAAAAGATATTCCTGCTTCTAAACCCATGTGCGAGACAGGCAAGGATACCACGCTCTGACTGAATCCAAACACATTTTAGAAAACACAGGAGGAAAAACCATGACTGTAAGAACCTAACTGTTACAGATCTGTTACAAGCAAGTTATGCTTTCAAAAGAAAATCACTAGGGTTGTGTGGGGAGAAGCACTGTTCCCTTCCCCTTTCCAACTTCTGATAGTGCATCCAAGTTTCCTGCAGCATGGCTTTTTACATGCTGTCCTCAGTTTTTACAATTCAGTTCAGGTCTCTAATCTGAGTATTGGGAGACAGATCCAGTCCTGGTGTGAGCAACTGCAATTCAGCCAAACAAATGCACTATCTTGGAAGAGGACAGAAACATAATCAAGTCCTAAATAAATCCAAAGATAATGTAGCCTCTGTTTTATGCTAAATGGATATATTGTTTTTCACTCATTTCCAGTAATTCACACTTTTAAGACAATTCTGTGCACAGTGAAAGCATAAGGTTATAAAACTCTGCATTCCTTACTATGGGCAACTTAACCAAAGAGGTCTCACAATCACCAAATCACAGAGGATGCAGTTGTTCTTAGGAATATACTTTCACTGGCAAGACATATTATCATATTAATAGATACATATTCAGACATATATTTTGTTTTGTAAAGTTAACATGATTATGTTTCTGTTGGATAATTTCTCTGCATGCTTTTCTAACTGGGAAATGTGGAGGGCACAGCTTATAAATACTACACAGTAACATCTATTTTATCCTTCAATAGACAAAGAGACTCACTTGACAAACAAGGGATTGTTCCATGTTCATTTGAACAATAGCCAGTTTCATAGACTGCCTTTAATTATTTCCTATTGTGTTAAGACTCCCAGGCACTCACATGCCTATTTAAGCAAGTAAAAACAGTTCTCAACATGATTTTTTAATGTTTTTTTCCAAACCCAAAGGTTACACTGGGATAGGAAGTTGGGTTGTGTCAGTGATAACTTTAATTACCATCACCAGTTTTGCAAAAGTACTATGTTAGATGAGCACTGTCGTAGTCAAATCATGCCTAAGAAATGCTCTAAACTGCAAGGAAGAGCGGAGGTATGTATGGACATCACAAGACTACAGTCTCCACATTACCTGAGGATAAAAGTACAATTTCTGTCTCCAGGAAGTCTCTGTCTGTCAAATAATCTCCCCTCTATGCTGTTCCTTGACTTTCCCTTCGACCATGTCCTATTCATCCAGCTGCTCTCCCCACTGAGATTTCCTATGGCAGGTTGTAAATAAAACTTTCCATCCAGTGAAGGTCTGCTCAAAGTAGTGCACATGAAAGTGCCCCCAGCTGAAAGTCACAACCATTTGAAGTCTAAGGCAGTAGCACTACACTGGTAGGAAGCAAGGGAAAGCCACTCTCCACCTGTGGAGCCAGCATGCAGCATCCCATCCCAAACGGTTTATGCTGTGCCACTACACACCATCCCAGAAATGTCAAAGCCAGATGAATTTGTACTGCTGCCAATAACGGCACCGTATCTGGTAATTATAAGAATTCTTGCTTTATGTGTTATTCTCTACCTCTCTGGCACTGCCTGGATCCTTTTTTATGTCTCTACATTTGATTTAATCTAATAGACTTAAACAATTTTGTACCTTTCT
Organism: Lepidothrix coronata; assembly: GCF_001604755.1. Classification (NCBI taxonomy): domain Eukaryota; kingdom Metazoa; phylum Chordata; class Aves; order Passeriformes; family Pipridae; genus Lepidothrix; species Lepidothrix coronata. The sequence goes on along the minus strand of NW_016690268.1, from coordinate 3,174,109 downwards.
GAGCACGAAATATATATAGTTATCTATTTACTGCCAAGATAAATACTAAGTACAGCATTACAGAATGTTATTTCTAAGTAGACATTGCTTTTCTGATCTGAGGGCTACAATATGGGTCAGCTAGAATACATATTGCAAATTTCTTATCTAATAGCTAGCTACTTGAAGGCTGAGCTCAAGCCTACTGAAGTCACAGTGAGTGCTTCCAACAGCTGATATTTAGTGCAGCTCTTTACTGAGCAGTCAGGTTCTTATTTCCTAAAAGTTGACCCCCTGGGCACTCTTCAGCATAGCCAGCACTGACTGCTTGCACAGCGTTTCACCACACTGGTCACACGCAAAGCATCGAGAACAGCTCCCCTTCATTGGCTTTGGCCAATGACTCTCAGGGCTTTCAAATCTTACTCTGCATGTTTGCAGAGTGACACAGACAGAGAGAAGGGGGTTCCCCAAAAGCAACAGCCTGTGTCCAGCTGCTGGCTGAACAGTGAAAAGCTGAATTGTACCAGAGCCTTCTGCCCAGGCCAACAGAGATGACCTGTGCTGCACGCAGGTGCACGCTGCCTGAAGAAACAAAGCCGGGTTTCCTTAGGAGAAAATACAGAAATGTGATGGCTGGGTATTGCTCCTTGTTTCAGCAATTCTTCTTGCTTTCATTATTAATTTTCATGCAAATGCTGCCCCTTGCAACAGAGATGATTTTCCCACTGGGAATGGTGCGTAGGCATGTAGGCTGTGATGGGGAACAGAGAGGCAAGGAAAGCTGAAGCCAGGCATGGGGGAACATGACAGCTTCACATCTGCCTCCTAAACCCCAACCTCACTCCGCTTCAGCTCCATGGCGGACTCCAGAGTAAACCTTATGCTACAATGCCCTGTTTCTCAGCTCCTCAACATGCAAATCCCCAAAAAAACAAGAAGAAATCCCAGGAAAAGAGCATCCAAATACACAGCACATAAAAATAAAAACCAAACACACGATCTATCAGATGATGTCTCACTGCTGCAACAGCCCAAAGCACAGGAGCACAAAAAAGAGCTCTCCCTGCGGTGTATGTTTTGAATAACAACACTCAGCTTGCTGAGAGGAAAGAAGTGCTCATTTGTTGTGCATCAATGGCTAAATTGTTCTTTTTACTCCTTGTTTTCATGGGTCATTGTTTGAACATGGTATCTATCTGCCAGTGACAAGGGACAAAGCTCAGGAACTAGGATCTCACAACTTTTCATCAGGAGTTGATCTGTGATCCCCAGCTCCATAGAAGATGTAGGGGCTGCTTACCCCACACATAATGTACCCTCAGTCCACTCATATCTTATGAGTAAAATCACTGAAAATTATGCTGAATAATGGGGATATTATTGTATAATCAGGTTATTTCTCATATTTCTCCAAATAGTCTCTTCCATTTTACATCAATAAAAGTGTAATAATATAATAATATGGCCAGTCTTCGCGAGCGAAGATTTGGGAAAGGTCATTAACCCTTCGAGCCTGCGCAGTGGATTTTTTAGGTGAGACCCAGCGTGCGCTGAACTGAGCCCACCCTTTAATCCTGAGGTTCATCTGCCGGGGCCAAGCAAGCTTGGACAGTGGCAGTGAGGTCCCCAGGACGCAGGTTTGTTTAGAGTGACCTTCTCTTAGATGGATTGCCTTACAGGGCTGACGAGCTCCATCTGCCCGGGGGGCTGGGAATCGAACCCGGGTCGCAGCGGTGAGAGTCCTGCACCCTAACCACTAGACCACTAGGGGCCCAGATTCAGATAATAAAAGTGTACAATTGCAAGAAAGGATGAAGAGACTGACTTTTATACCTGATAAGAAACTCAGACACCACCTTATTTATATTACTACAAATGGCCACCACCTTGACTTACAGGGATGACACAAGTAGCTATGTCAGATTTTCGAATTACATGAAATTCTTAGTGTATATAATTGAAAAATTAATGGAAAGAAATTTCAAGTCAGCCCATATCCTCAATCATCCATGAATGGTAGCAGAAGAAACAGAAATTTGGTGCGGATGGTTGCAAGGCAAAGAAGAAGATAAAGATTTCTCAACAAAGATTCTGAGGTGAACATAAAAATCTTTGATTGCAGCCTCCAATTGCAGCCAAAATAATAATAAATCAATTGCAAAAAATTATATTTACAATGTGTGATCTTCTGTTACATGCTGAGGAACATCATCTCCCTCCTGGATATTATAGTTGATCTTTGAGCACTTAGACACTTCTGACTTTTTATGACTTTATCATTAGCTAAAGTTCTAATACTAAAAAATACCTTAAATATTTGCCATTACAACTGCCTTTCAAATAAGAGTAATGTTTTGTAATTCAAAAAGAAGAGTCAATAAAAGCAAAACAGCCCCTTCTTAGCTCATGCCCTCCTATTACACAGTGCTTCTCACTCCCCTGCCCATTCCGGTCGGCACTGCAGCTGTCCTTCCAGAAGTAAGTGGTGCATGAAACACTCCTCAGAGCATAAGAAATGTACTGATGAAGCCATCAGAGCTTCACCAAAGTCACACCAACCCTCTGGGGAGCATACACACATTTAAAGACTTTGGTTGGCTATCCCTGTTGTAAGAGGAATCCAATCTAAAGGAAACATGCATTAGAAATGCTTTTAAACAAAAAGATCAGAGCAAGTAACACCATTGCATGAAAAATACTGTAAATGCAAGAGCATTTCATATCTTGCTGCGGAGCTCAGAGCTGATCCTGCGTGCATCCCTCCCAGAGAGCCACTGAGATGAATGTAATATGGCTCTAGATGTGACTAATAGATCCTGGACAAGTGATTTCTCTCCCTAACAATTTCCAATTAATTTGGGTGTAGCACAGCTCTAAACCCCAGAGGTACCCAAAAGTGACTTCAGCAATGCAAACTATCCTCGAGCTCAATGCACTGGCACCAAGCCCCTCTCAATATCTTTGTGTCAGGAATTCATAATGCATAACTCAGAGGTTTGTATTACAACACATACCTCATTTCTGCACATAGGATGAAGACACTTTTGAAACTGTACTCTTCATCCCTCCTCACCAGATATGCAGAACCAACTGACTAGCTGGCACTCTGCATTTAAGATGGCAGATAAGGACTGTTGCCCTGTTTATATAAACTGTGTTATCATGCTGCTCTTCTTGAGAACAAGTGCTGTTTCTCAAACAGAAAATGGTTAATAAATGAACATTTAGCTCATCTTCCTACACCTCCCTGAGTGCTTTTTTATTACAGGTTTTCAAACTTGCTTCCATCAATCCTGATTGAGCCTTCTCCTTTCATATGCTAAAATCTAAGAGCCTTTTTTTTTGCAAATTACCAGCCACACAGTCACATCTGGTAATACCGAGTAGCAGCTTTCCTCAGATGTGCCTGTGATCTAGAAGTCAAACTATCAGCTTCCCTGGAAGAGGGTAAGTCTGCCTGTATTTCTGAGAAGTATGTAATGTTTTTTCTTCCTAGCACGTGGATAAGGTGTAAAACACAGATTTTTACTGTCTAATGAGAGCTTCCTAGGGCAGAAATAACTATCCTGCCTTGCTCCAGCATTACTTTCTACAGTGCTCAGTGCTCAACCAAAGGGGGAAACTTCTGGTTCTCCATTTGCCACTTTCTGTCAGCATTTAAAGAAACCAGTGTGGAAACTTGTAATACAAAGATTTAAAGAGGTATGGAAAGATGAGCTTGATTTTTTTTTGATGGAAAATGGTGCTTGTGGCCCAAATTAACAGCTTAATAAACAGCTTAGACAAGAGAAGGAGTAGAACCGAACTAACTTCTCAGATTCAACTTGCCAGATGTTAATGGAGCATGTCAAGCTCTGCCTGCGCTGCCCATACCTCTTCCTCCTTGCAATAAAATCTCTCAGGCTCTGGGAAAAAGGAGCCAGCTTTAAGTCACTGAGATACGCCTCCCTTATTTTCTCCCAGCAAAAAGGATTGGGAATTCCTGGTGTTGCACCCAAAGCCTTGCTGAGGAACAACCTATGTGAGACCTGGTAGCCAGGACTAGGACCTGGTGCTGGATGCAGCACTTCTGGCACTTGCTAACAGGATAGCCTGATATGTGCTTTTCCCTCTCCCACCTGAGGCAACTTTCTGCATTATTCCTCTTCCCTTCCTGTGGGAGAGGGCAAAGGACCTCGCCTGCCTGCATCCACCAAAGGTAATCCTTCCTTTCCTCAAACCACTAGTCTAGTGGGGTATTTCACTTGTTCCCAGGAACATGGCCAGCCTCCAGGGCTCAGCATAGCTGTAGCAACTGAGGGGATTCATGGGCTGCTTCACTGGCCCTGCAAGAGCACGGGCAGGGCAGAAAATACAGCCCAGAGCATGGAACCACTGATCTTAGGATGCTGTGCAATAAAACCAGGAATCTGCTCCATTTCATGGCCAGAAAGAAACTCTGGCTCGGAAAAACGCAGTAACTGCTTGTATTCTGCAGTTGGCTATTAGTGTCAGTATCAATCCACGTCTTATTAAAAACATTATCACTATGCACTGGACACTGAGAAGTGTTGCTCTTAGGAAATGCAGTACTAAAGAGAAAAATGGGTGAACTCTGTAAAGAAACAGATCAGACCTGCCAGAATCTATACCTGGGTCAAAAAGATACTGGCCCTTAAGATGTTCTGTAGGAGACAGCCTTCCTCTGACTGCAGATTCAAACAGTTTAGAAGCCTTCAAGCAAGCCAGAAATGCTTTTAACAATGTTCAGGTGCAAAACCTGAACTTCTTTGAGGCAAATTCTAAATGTCTATAGATGTTTGAACAAATTAAGAGCACAGAGCTGTCTAACAATTGTTATGCACAATTCCCCCAGCCTTGCTCTCCTCACAGATCTTTAGCAGAGTATCAGGTTCAGCGTGATTCAAGGCCTAAGAGAGCAGACAATGATTTCCTGTAAGAGCTTCCAATATGAAGCATGAAGGTTTGAAACAAACCTTAGAAAACACACTGATGTTTAGGCAGAGCAAGCAGGCTGAACTGGAGTTTAAGTTGATAAAACCCAGCATCCTACTCGCTAGGGAAATAGATGACTGGTTTCAGGAGGTTCTTTCTCTCAGACAAGCTCCCACAACACACGTGGGTAGCAAGGGACTTCCAGCAGTTTGAAGTCCACAACGCTTTCATTCAAAGCCTTTTTTTATATAGGACATGTCACCCTCTGAGGAACGCAGAGCACACTCGTGTCTCAGAACAAGTGTACCACCTTCCTTCTCCCATCCACCTGCCTGGAAATTCAAGAGTTGACATAGAAGAGTCGGATACAAATGAGTTGGCTTGAATCCTGCCCACACCTACCTGTAGCTGTGCCACTGGCTCAGCCATGCCCATGAGGAGCTAGGTAGCTGAGGCAGAGGCTGGTCAGTGCCCTGCATTTGGCCCCAGCTGAAGCCCACTGGCTTAAAACCACCTGGGGCCAAAGACAGAGGTACCATCATGGCAGTATGGACATTGAGCTAAGTGACTTTGACTACGCTGCTGAAGAAATTCCCTACCACGTTGCCATCAGCTTCTTCTACATGCTGAGGGGCTGTTTAATTTTGTCACTCACTGTTTAATTAAATAGTAATCTCTACAGGACAGAGTTCATTGCTTGCAGCTTATCTCAGCATCTGTGGCATTATATAAAAACATCAACACCTCCAAAATAATACCTGTCAGCAAGTCTGCCTTCCTTCCTAAGGCATGTATTCAAATATTTCAGAACTATAAAAACAATCACTGTCTACAACAGGGGTATTACATTAGGTGCATCCATGCTGTTGGTTGCAAACTGAATGCAGACCAGGGGCAGGAACATGACTGTTTTCTGTTAAGTGAATCAGAGCAGCCAACAGAGAATTCCCAGTGGCTTTACACACTAACTGTGGAAGGACATGCAATAGCTGAGCTGACAAAGTCAAAATGAGGTGCCCAGCTGGGACAAAGTTAACTCAGCAGAATATTTTTGAACAAATTTGGATTGCAAAGTAACTTAATAGCAGATCAGCACTTTAAATCAAAAGGTAACTGCAGTTTAAATATGATATTAGGGCTTTAAGCTGAGGTTTACTGCTCTGTGAAACCATAGATTTAGGACCCAAGGAAAAGCTGGAAAAACAAAGGCTTACTCAGCTTGAAAAGAAGCTAACTGAAAAGGAAAAACAAAGTAAAAACATGGAAAGTCTAAAAGACTAAATATTGTTTCTTTCTGTTAACAAAAGTGGCCCTTCCCTCTACATACTATAATGTCACCTTTCCACAGCAGGCTGTTATTGCACCATCATCCAATTTTTGAAAAACATCACACCTAAACAGGAGGTTGGCATCCACCTGTAATGCCACCAGCAACCAGAATGACATAGGGGTTATCTATTTCAACATGTGCTCCAGGAGTCAGGACCCAGCAAGCTCACTAGACTAGACTGATCTGATAGAGAGCAGAACTTACCCCTTACAAATTGTATATATTTATCTTTTCTCACAACACACTCTTAACCCCAACTAGCTGGGGATTAACTCCAACTACTGTTAACCTTACACCACGGTTGAAGAAACAATCAGTATTTTATAACATTTGAAAGAGCCTTCTTGGAGTACCTGCAATAAATGCTCCTTGGTGGAATGCAATTAACACCAGTAGCAGCCTAATGAAAAAAGAGAGGGTGGCTGCACAGCACAAGTCCTAGGAGTAAATATATGTCAGGCATCAACCAGAGTCCTGGATGAGGATGTCAGCTCTCAGAAGCAGTATCACATTCCCCTCTTCTCAGAAAATACCTGCTAACTCTGGAACTGTGCCGGGTGGGTTTGGTTAGCACTACTCTGCAAAGTGCTGTGCCCTCATTCAATGATCTAACTCATCACATCACAAGAGCTAACTCACCCACTCTGAGACTCTTTTGCTTTTCTTTTGATTATTTAGTTAAAGAGGCATTAAACTGATTAGCACCCATCAGGTCTGCCTGCTCTGCCTTTCAAATAATTTTCCATTGTCACTTTTCTAACGAAGAAGGAAAAGCTCAGCTTTCAACACCAAAGATAAATTACCAAAAAATGCCTACACCAAGCAAATCAATCTAGTCCAGACAGATCTAATCAGAGGAAGCAGAGGGCTTCTGTGTGCTGCTGCCTCTGCTCAGGTTTCAGTGGTCAAATGAATTAACTGAGAGTCCTGCCAGGGAAGAAGTACTCACTTCATAGCTATTTTGCAAAATCGCCATGTTTCACTGTCATTATTATGTTAAGGATAGATAATTTTTAAGCCTAATGTACTCTTCCAACACTCTTTCAATTTGTAGAGTGAACCTAGACCCTGAGGGTGTCACAGCTGTGATGCTGCAGAATGGGAAGCTGGTCTGTGAAATCTTCCCAGCCTACACCTATTTTGACAGAAATGGGACCTGGTCCTTTGCTGCTCCCTCTTTATTACTGACAAGTCTTGCTTGCGACATGTTCTTCAGAAGAGCTGCCATGTAGAAACACACATATTTGTCAGGAGAAAGCTTCATCCAGAATTATGGTCTCATTTGCATATGTCTGTATCTGAGATATCTGAACAACAGAGTAAACACGAATAAAGCACAATTCAATAAACCTAGTCTGTTAATAACCAACACCTGTGACTTTCACAAATTAATCATTACAGTAGATCACAAAGAGTTAGTAAGAAGGGAATGCAAAAATGCTAAACTGCATGAAATAACACAGATAAGTAGCAATCAAGAATCTTACCACAGAGCAAGTCTCTGCTCAATTTCCTTGAGAAAACCAGTATGAAATTTGTGCAAAGGTTCGAAGTTGGAGAAAATGAGATTTTTCAGTGTTTCAGGCATGCAATCTTCTTTACTCACTGCATTCTGAAACCACTACAAAGAAAAAAAGAAGTGAAATTATTGTTGGGTGGAATGCAGCAGGTATGATCATTTGCTGTCTTCATGCACTTAACCCAAATACACCTAGTGCCTAGTGCCTAATCCAGCAACGATTTAGCTGGCACCAGGAATACAACCCAGGCTACCCCTGATACTCCTATGAGTGAACTGGTGAACTGCAGCTCTTATCAGTGGTCAGGCCCTGCACAGTTGAAAAAGGAATTCCTTTCCCCTTTGTCATCACTGATCAATACAAACTGAATTGGCAAATGCTGTAGGTGCAAGAGAAAGAGCATTGCAATACTTGCAACACTTCCAAACAATCCAGTAAAAAGAAAAAAATATGCCCTGCATTTTCTTTTGCTGAGTTCTGCCTGAAATCCTTTCAACAGCAGTTGGTACACTAAGCACACTAAGCGCACAAGCCCACGTTGCTGTGTGCAGGTAGAGAACATCACACACTTTGCAAAGTGAACAAGTGGAAGACACTACTATCAGAAAACAGGATGGGCAGTGCCAAACATTGTAAAGACTGAAATAGGCTCCTCCTCAGTTTTTCTCCATATTCTCCTAATTTCACCTTAACAGACCTATGGGAGAAATAAAGAAAGCCATAGGACTAGATGGCTTGCCAAGGTAGCAATGACTATTGTCTTCAATATGGTAACACTACTCCCTCCTCACTGCCCTAAGGGGTTCCAGCTTGGTTGACTTCCAGCAATGCCTAGAAGCCTGTTTGGACCACAGAAGGCTGTTACAGCAGTCTTGCTTGACACTGCATCAGCTGGAGCTGAGCCAGGCTTGGGATAAAGAGAGATCTCTCCCAAGCCTCCCTCTCCTGCTTTATCTCCACACTGAGCAGAGCTAAAGGTGAAGCACATCTACCAAGCCTCAAAATTCATGCACACCATTTGTTCCTTTTCCAATGATGCTGGATACTTATTCACTCTCAGTGGCCTCCCGGGCCAGTCTTTGTGGAGCACAGCTGATACAACTATGCTAATGACCAGGCCTATCCCTCTTGGTGAACCAGCAAATTCAAATTTGCCTACCACAAGAAGAAAATGGGGTTTAGCTCTGAAGAGCTAAAACTTTGTTTCTGCAGCCACTGGGTGAAATACAACATATCCACATATCTGCTGTTGAGACTGCAGCAATGGCCACTGTCCCACAGAACCTGGCATCTTCCCTCATTGGCCTGGCTTCTCACAAAGCCGGGGTAAGTAGCAGTGGGGCCACAGTTACTTTTTACTATAAAAACCATGCTATATTGGCTATGTCTGAGCTGATGTCAGATTAGCTTCATCTGTCATGTGGGGTCCTGGAACACACAAGAAGCTGAGGAGAAAGTGTGGCCCTGGTTCCCAGCTGGTCCCAACACTCTCCCCTGCAGCACGTCCTCCTTACCACAACACAACACAGGAGTGGGCAATGCACCTCAGTGGGCAATTAAAGAGCTGAGAGTCCTGGAGCTGACTGAAATAGCACAAGGGGTTTTGGATCCAGTGCCCTTTCACAGACAATTGTTATTTCAGGTCAAATCTTCCATCAATATTCTTGGAAGTGAAACAAGACTATTGGTGTGTGTGCAAAGATGGCACACATTTGCCTTAACGATTTTAACAATTGCACTCTGATCAGATACTGCAGATTAATGATTCCTTTAACACACAGTTTCACTTACTGAAAAATCAGAATTATTCAAAGAGGTACTCCACAATATTTCATGTTAAATGGAGGGCATTTAATCCAGTGGAAAACATTTATATGTGCCCCTAAGGAGCTACTTCGGTTTTAAGAGAAGTCATTGAAAACTCACAGGCATTTTAGTAATTACAACCAAAAAGCATGAGAGCAAGAAAATATAACTGAACTGTGTCCCGAGTTCCTCAGCCTGATATAGTTTCATAGTGCATGTTACTAACCACAGTGCAAACCTCTGCTTTCTGGTTTTTGTGTTATTTCCTCCCTGGAGGAGCACTCCTGTGCACTGCAAAGAATACCTACAGTACAGAATATAAAAGTAGCATGGAACAGTTAAGATGTTAAATGGAGCAGATGAAATACTACCGCTGACTAGAGCTTCACATGTTTCATGAGTAATGCTCCAGTAAACATACCGATGTGATGACTTCAAGGTCCTTCAGGTATGTTCGTTCTGTAGTGGCTGCTTCTTTAGCAATGAAGTAAGCTTTCTCAGTTGGGAATCTCTGTAAATTGCAAACACATTAGGTTTTCCTCTGCTTTTATGAAGAAAAAAAACGTCGATAATGAATCACGAAGACTGTTACAAACCAGTGACCCTTGCTTGTGGTTACCGTGACTCATGCTTGAATGTTCCTAAACCCTGAAGCCCTGAAAACAATCCTTCCTTGCAAACACAAGAGAACAAGTACTTTCTATGGGTTTTTGGGAGACTTCTTTTTCAGCCATGGTGATTTCTACTGCTTTGGGGGGCTGATGTTCTTTTCAGTTTATTCCTGGAGCAGGACACATTCTGAAGTTCACAAAGAAATCCCTTGAAGGCTAGATGACCATTTGAATCAAATGTAAAATTTGACTATATGACAAAAACTTGTCTGATTATTATAAGTTTCATCATCAGGATGAAAATCCACAGTAAAAATACTCTCAGAAAAATTCAAACTCATAGGATTTTCCCAGTGTGGCTGGACAACCTAACAGTGGGAGAGGGGAAGGATTTTAGAGTAAGCTACAGATTTAAAATGTCTTAATTCTGAAGAGCTGAAGGAACCCAGCTGATCTTCCTCTGTGTTGCTCAGGAAGCAAAACTTAAGAAAAAAACATCCATGGATCCTTTTCCTCTCTGTTTCCTCCCTGAAGACAAATGATGCAGTGGATACGCTAGGAAAGACATTAAGTGGAGATTGTGTGGGCATTTCCTGGTCGGTAAATACCACCAAAGGAACCATGATCAGCTGGTATATACAGCTGTCACTGGCTGCTCTAACCTGGACTGAAACAGAGAATCCTAAGTCTATTAACTGATTCTTGGTTTTTCTTGTTCTCAAATTTTTCTCACATATCTTGCTAACTACGCACAGTGGGAAAAGAGATCTTCCTTAAACAAACTCCCATTTTCCTGCAAAGACACCTGAGTTTCAACTTTATTCCTCCTGCTCCAAGCTCAGGAGAAAAAAAAGACCACAGAAGGGCAAAAGCAACCCCTTCTAGCCCTGCAGCACAGGAGGGATGAGCCAGCAGGCACCCAGAACACGCTGGCTCAGATAAACAATTTTATTTTCAGAAAGTGATTTTGGATGTGATGCTCCCTTATGGTTTTTGCTGCCACAGTGAGTCTGAGCCAAACACTGCCAGCTGACCTCTGCAGGCTGTTGCTCAAAAAGAGCATTTTCTACTCCCACAGCCAGATGCCCCCAGTGGTGCTCCTAGCAGAGATAGACTGGAGAGCCTGGGTTGGACACTCCCACATCAGGCTCAACACTGTTTCTTTTCTTTCTATCACCTGGAAATAGTAAGACAATGGAGTTGACTCTTTTGTTACAACAAAATCCCAAACTCCACTCCTTAAAAACAACTTAGATTTATAGGAGATCCTGTCCAAACAAGCTCTTAAGGTTTCAACCAACAGGAATGGCACAGATTTATTAAAACACATCACAGAAAAGAGAGCCAAGGCCATCTTCATATGCCTTACTTTTCTTTTCACCTCTTCCTCGTCATCAGTCCTGATGCATGATGGGTCATTCAGCAAAGGGCTGACCAAGGGAGATGACTGCTTGGCATCAGGGCTCAGGTTTGGAGATAGAGTCATATTTGCCACTGATGGTCCTCCTTGGGAATTGATGGAAAGCTCTGAAAGGTGAGGGCTGCCAGTCAGAGAACCTGCTAGGAAAAATGATAAAAGAGAAGTTAGTTAGGACAAGCTCTCTCAAGAAAGTACCAAAAGGAGCTACAATTTTAAATTGCAGCATGTGAAATTATGCTACAAGACACAGCCATCAGGGTCCTCAGACTAGCCCAAATGGCCTTGAAGCCAGAGGAACTGCATCCACTTGCATTAACCAAGGGACTACTTAAGGGTCTTTTAGCTGATGGAATGGGCTGAAATTACTGAATCTGTAGGGAAGGGATCAAGGTACACATGACAGAGCTGCAAGTCTTTACTGTGAGGGTGGTGAGGCACTAGTACAGATTGCCCAGAGAAATTGGGGATTCCCCAACCCTGGAAGTGTTCAAGACCAGGTTTGATGGAGCTCTGAGAAACCTGGTCTAGTGAAAGGTGTCCCTGCCAATGGCAGGGGGGTTGGAACTAGATGATCTTTAAGGTCTCTTCCAACCCAGGCCATCCTATGATTCTGTGAGCCTAACCATCAACTTAATATAAAAATTTTCACCACTGTAATCCACTCTATGGAACAGAATAAATACAACAATATGAGAATCATCCTAGGAGTGCCATTTTTTCTAGCAAAGTAGAACTACAAAGACTCAAATCAGTACTTCACAGGGAACTACAGGACAGAAATTAGAACAAATCTATATGGCTGAAGTCTAGAGAAAAACAATAACTTTCTACAGCAGTGTTGCTGCTAAGACCAGTCAGATCTAACATGAAGGGAAAAAACTACTAGTTTCCCAATTTCTACACACAACACAAGTATGTATATTATACCTTGTAGGTCTTTCCATGCTCCTCTGATTGTTTGGGATGGAAATGCTAGCATTACATTTACATAAGAAAAGCAATATTTTTAATGCACAAAGCATGACAATTTCAGATTTCCACAGATATAAAGTCCCATTTAATTTTGGATTAAAAATATTAAAGAATTAGACAATTAATTACACTTTCATGGATTCATATACACTACATTAAATATTACTGAAATTAGCATTTTGTCTTCTGGAAGGCAGCCAGGTTACTGACTGCACAAAAAGAAAATTTGCCAAAAATGCGCAGTGTCCTCCCAGTTATCTCCTCCTCGAAACCTCTGAAAATCTAAACGTGTTTTAGAAGAAGGGTCTGTCATATGGAAGAACATTTACATCTGTACCAATTTGGTATCATACACTAAAACTGAATCAAAAAAATGTGACAAACTCTTGATTATGACTTCTTATGGCTGTCTAAGCTTAAATGTAAAACACATACAACGCTGTATATAATTAAGGTCAAATACAATTTACTATCATGTGTTTGTGTCCTCCCTAAATTACGACAGGTAAATGTTCCTGTTGCTAAAAAACACAGCTGAGATGCTTTGGTAAATATAATATAATAAAAAATAAATATAATTAGGCCAGCAGTAAAACCTATTTATTTTCTGGAAGAACTCAAGATTTATTGCTAGAACATGAATGTTTTCCAATTCCAAACCAGTTCATGTTTATAAATCATTCCTTTGAAAAGAGAAGGAAAAAGCCAGTACAGTTATCAGTTTATGTAATCATGACAGTTACGTAGCCGATTATAAATCAGAGTCAAAGCAGTATTTGTCTGAAATAAAAGTCTATATTATTACAGCTAGCAAGAAAGGATTTACCAACAGTTTCACACTAAATCAATGTTCAGTGAAATTTGAGAAAATGTCACAGCTTGTTACACAAATGTCAATTTTATTGACACTAGCACACAACTATATACAGTATTTTCAAAAGAAATCGAATTCATCATTAAGAAATAGTGAAACAGATTAATAGCAAGGTTGTAAGGTTAAAATTATTTAACTACATTACAAAAGATATAAGAAAAGTGATATCACCTCAAACTTGGAAACAAAGAAATTCTGGCACTATGCCTGTCATACGACAGCAAATAAATGATTTGCACCTCTGTGAGAAGTTCACAGGCATTGTAGTCTAGGAGTTAAATAGCACCTATCTGTGATAGATAGACATAGATATATTGGCTTATCTACCTACCTATCTATAATCCTAGATCTAACTTCTGAGGTACTGGAACTTTTATCAGTACTACTCAAGTATTTCAAACTACAAAATATTGAATAGACAATGAATTAGAAAGACTTCTTATTCTAGAGTTGGAAGACATAACTTGGGAAAAGTATGAAAAGTATCACAAAAAAAATGTGCCTGGTGGCTCACAGCATTGCATATACACCCATTGATTAAAGACTTGCATATCAATGCATCACTGACATTCTCAAAGTCATTTTGCAGCAGGCTGAAATGCTGCATCCTCCCTTTTGGTATCAATGTGGGCATGAGCAGTGACCAACCACCACCACCTACAAGCAAGAGCTCAGTTAGGCCCCATCTGCCAGTGTGCTGAACAAGTGAAAATTAAAGCTACATTACGAAGAAAGCAGCTACATTACAAAAGGGCCTCAAAATTCTCTTACGTTAGTACATTCTGGGGCCTGATTACAACCAGCACTGCCATAAAGATCAACACATTGGATGTTGTTCTGGTAAAGGTGGGAAACAAATTTGTTTTGCTGTAAGTCAGTAAGCCATGAAAAAACGAAAATGGAAGGTCTTCCCTCCCCCATTGCCAATCAACCAGGACATGTGTCACGCTCATGGGTCGTGACAATGCTACAGTGACTTTCTCTTTTTTACAGAGGTGAGGAATAAATAACCTGTATTAACCAAGTGTTTCATCTGACCTCCAGCCACAGAAGAGTATATTCCTGCAGGCTCTACTCATCAACTACATGCTGCAGAATATAAACAGAAACAGAAGGGAGAAGACCAATCTTATTTACAAGGTACTGCAATTCCTCACATTTTACCCTAAAGGATTCATTGATTGACAGACAATTATTAGTATGTCAGTTGCCAGATATCAAATGGTACCATGCATTGGAGGGCTAAAAGGTTTGCAGCTGGTAACATGGAATTTTCTTTGCTAGTACTCCAAGTGATTTTTATTTAGATTCAGACTTGGGCCATCTTTCAAATATAATGGAGTCAGGTGTATACACACAAACCAAGAGAAGTACAAAAGAATGTTTATCTAAGGATTGCTTAAGTGCATACAAAAATTTTATCCTTGGTGGAGTGGGTAGGAATTAATAAGCATGTGCTTCAATTATTTTCTAAGCTTGGGTTTAAGATGAGAAACAAACACTGGTTGACGACAGTGACAAATAATGAGAATGTACTTTACCACAGTATGCCAGATTGGCTCATCAATGCCAAAATACCTGGAGTGGTTCTTAGTTCCACTGAGCTAGTTTATTCTCCAGGCATTGGACTAAAGTGTTGCAGTAGAGAAGGTGACAGAGGAGTAAAACTAGACTGAAATCTGAATTGAAAAAAAATCCATGAAATGACAATGGCATTTTACATGGCCATAGGCTATGAAATTATGGGTTATCTTTCTAGCTTTACACATGTCCCATATTGCTCCCCACCAACATACATGTTCAATGTGCTACACAAAATCAAGTCAGTGGCTAAAATCAAATAATAGCTATACCTTTGTCAAAATACACATTAGTTGCTTGCTGCAATTGGGTGGTGGGAAGGCATAGGAGTGCTGGCAAACTGTGGGTGCCCTGTCGGAGAGGAATAAGTTGTGGTCCATCCCACCAGCCACATCTGCTTTACTCCAGCCTCCCATCACACACAAATGTTAACCCATAGGGACTGGTGCTGAGGTTGGTGTCTATGGAGCGTTGGGCTGGCTGAGTGATACTGCTTTAAAACATGGCTCATATCAAGGAAAAAACAGTTGAAATCAGTATTTTTCAGTTGATGAAGAAAGTCTGTCCCAGAGGTCAATTCACATCACAGGTGACCTGAACTGCCTGCTGCCTCCTTCTTTTTCGACTACAAAGACAGCATAAGATCATCAGAAATCTTTGGTCAGAGACTTTAAGTTAACGTGGGGGAGCTGCCCTCTTTGTGAGGGAGAAAAATGGGACTCAATGTATGCTGAAGATACTCCTCCTCTTTTCCTTTTCTCTTGTAGCTGCTAAATAACAAACTGAGGCCATTTAGTGTTCTGCATCTGCTTCAAAAGAAACAGTACCCACCCATCCACACTCTTTTTTACCAGTGAGGAATAGTATAGCAGTGTTAAGATGCTCATGGGAATGTTCCTTCTCTGTGGAGTACCAAAAAGCAAAAATGACTCAATTATGGAAACTGAGAGAATACATCAATCATTATTGAAAATGACTGAAATTCTGCTGGAAAACTTCACATACAGCTTAAGAGCTCACCAATGTTAAAAGTTATATTGTTCTCAAGGTTGTTATTATTATTATAAATTAAAACATGTTAAGAACCAGAAAAGCGCCTTTCTCAATACCTGGAACGTTGCAGGGCCTACTTGCTCTTATGCCTGCTCCACAGCCTGCTCTGCAGTCAAGAGAGGCTGGTGACATCAATATCCCAGTTACTCTGCTTTAACATGGGATCAGTGTTTTCTAAACTCCAGTCTGGCAGATGGAACCCAACTTGTTGCCCCTTTGTCCTTGGCATTACTGAGCATATGAAGAAAGCATAATAAGAAAGTATCTAACAAAGCTGCCGCTGCTGTGGCCACACAGTCCAGCTTAATTTTCCATTTTCACACCGGTTGCATAGTTCTAACTTGTGTCTAAACATTTTGGTCAGAGAAAGATGCATAGTACAAAATGACATGGCGGACAGATAGCACCAGATAAAGTAAAAAGAGTTTTCATATACCAATCACTGAAGTACCTTAGACTGGAGAAGAGTTTAATAAGGGTGTCCATCCCCTCTCTCCAGCTGTGAACCGACACAGTCATTTTGCTGAAGAGTTATGGGATGGAGATTCTGCTCTGTTCTCCCTCAATGCAAGAACAAAATCCCACTGACTTTCACAAAAGCTTCAAAAGAACCAGTTCATCAAGCTGCGCTCCTCTTCCCTATTACATGAACCAAACTGGATACAGTTTGTTAGTTAGAAAAGTAGTTATACACAGCCATAAATTCATGTACAAACATCCCTGAACGCAGTACCAAAGAATTTGAGGAGAAATAGGAATTAAAAGCAACTCAGGAAGAGACCCAATCTAACTCTGCTTGGCTTGAAGAGGAACTTCACAGGGAGAAATGTTCACTTTGACTTCACAGCTTCAAAATGTGTGCCCATGGCAGTGAGCGGAATTTGGGAAAATGGTGCACCTTCTCAATGAACCAATTTCCTCATATTTAGGACAAAGCATCAGCTAGCAATTGGACAAAACAATTAAATCAGTGACAGTTTTACAGCAAAATACCAGTTAGAATGAGTAAAAGCCTTCGGTACAGGTGAAACTAAAAATAATAATAAAAAATTAATTCCATGCATACACAGTTAAATGGCTTGACATGCTTATAGTCTCATCAAGCTTGGTGTTGGTTTAGTAGCCAGCAACCTCTCCAGTTGGTAAAGGTCCATGCTTTATTGGTATACTGCAGTATTAGACAGTAGTGAGTGTGAAATCAGACAGTAACTGCTGTTGGCCTACATCAGGGTATACTCACATCTTAAGAACAAAGAGTGAACATTACAGTCTGGGAAGAATGCAAGGTCACTGGGCATCAGTCCTTTGTCTAGCCTTGATCTTTCCAGACAGAAATAGAGCAACCTATAGAAGGATTCCCTGCTGTACCCAGGGTTAGGGTTGGTTTGCTTTTGTTTGTCTCTAAACCAACATGACACAGTGCTCCAATATAATTGGAAACCTTCATCCCCCATGTAAGTTTCTGCCACAGATACTGTCCATTTCAACAAGACATCTCCCTAAGCCTGCAGTGATCCTGCTTATGAGCTATGGCAGATGCACTTGATCGCTGGGTGCAGCCTTCATTAGGAAATGAAGGGCAATCTGGTGTGCTCAATGGAGCCCAAATGCACTGGAAAAGAGGCTTTCTTCCCCCGCTTCCCTCCACTGCTCTGCTCCTCAATATGGTATTGTTTCTCAGCTTGAGACTCACAACCTGGTGGTGGTTTTCATTAATTCTGACGTGAGGAGTGCTCTGTGAGACAGGATCACTGTAATAGGACGTATTAGGTACTCCCAATACAAAATAGGCATTTCTGCAGTAAAAGGACATTGAGACAGTGCTCCAAACAATGCAAGGAACAGAAGATACACCATGCTTTGAGGATAGACAGAACATTGAAAAGGCTTTTTCTCCCAGAGAGGTACATGCTGACAAAACAGTGCATACAATGAAACAAAAAATGTTTCTCTTTAAACGGTATTAAACAAATGACAAAAATGAGAATGAAGTCCCCAGCATTGCCAATTTTAAAAATTAATTTTGACTATTGAGATTTATTTAAAAAAATCTATGCATGTGCACACACAGAAATCAGGAGAGGGCTGGATAAGTGAAACACTGCCAAGCTTACGAATGTTTGTTAGTGAGTCCAGGTGAGCTTCTTAGCAGAAAAGGGAAAAAATAAGGATTCAGCTAATCAAATATTTTTAAGTGCCTCATGGAAAAGCAACAGGCACGAGCTCTAGCATTCTCTGACATAAACAGAGAGAACTACCTCTGATCTTTCTGAAAACCATCAAAGGTAAAAACCTGTTCTCTTCTCAAAACAAGATTTGCAGCATTTTAATCTAATTTTGAAAGCTAATCTTTTTAATCTAAGTTTGAAAGCTCTTGAATCATAAAGCATTCATTTTCCTTCAACCTCCAGTGACAGCTGTATCATTACTGCCTTTAGAGTTGATTTTATCAGTAGGAACCATCAATTTTTATGGTTCTCAGGGGCTAAAACTTTACCAAAAAAAATCTTCAACAAAAATTACACCTTAAAACTCTAACCATTCTAGAGCAAAATATTTACCATCATGTCACACAAACTTATGAACCTAAGTCTTTATCCTCTTTACTGTAGTAACACCACCATTATTTACACTCCTACTTGTTAAAAGGATGCCTGTGAATACACAGCTCAGCCATGCATACAGGCTTTCCAGATTTCATAACATTTAAAAGTGCTCACTGCTTTTTATAACAAACAACATAAACCAAGCTTATTCTACATGCTCTTTATAGAACACAGAATTAGAAGACAAAATGCTCTGAAAAACTGCTATTTGTCACCCGAAGTTGGCTTTTTATTCATATGATGCCTTTGATTTTTAAATAGAAATTCTATATTTTAAAATACCAATGGCATCACATAGCCTAACCACAGGGAAAACCACAGAAGATGCTTTTGCTCAGGATCCACATGTTGCACAATTATTTTCATCATAAATAAGTAAATAAGATATGCGCCCTTGTCTAGGCATATTTCAGCAACTATAGAAACTACTGAAACAGAAGAGGAAAAATATTTTGCTAATGTCAGTTTCCTAGGATTTAACTTTCCTTCTTTCCTAGAATTTGACAGTACAAGCAAAATTTTTCCTAATGTAGCTTGACTAAAACCAGTCTGCTGCTACACACATTTGAGAAAAGTTACACATCACTCTAAGCTTTGGGTCCTTGTGATGTTAACACTGTGCATCTGCCACTTACCATCAGAAAACCCAAACCCATCATCAACAAGTAGGAGACATGATCGAGCAGCTGGGTTTCTGACAAGAGGACTGTTTTCCTACCGCTTGTGTCTGACAGCAGCTAACAAAAGAAAGACCTGTATATTAAAATTTGTTTCAGAAGATTCATATATATAGGGTTTCTCTTATTTCATATGGACAAGAGGATAGATCCCCTAAATGAAGAGAAAGAGATGTGCCAAAATACATAGAAACTGCCTTCTCAACTGAAGCTGTTGAGAGGGAGAGAAGCATTATTGGAAGACTAAAAGGGACTTTGGCTTCCTTCACTTTATTACATGCTTGAATAGAGAACCTCTTTCCTTCCCACTCAACTGCCCTTTCCAGCTAGTAACAACAATGCTGCTGAATGAAGGGGATTCTCCAGTGGTTCACGTTCTTGTGCACAAGGCTAAGTGACACCCAACTCCCTCAAACAAGTATGGAAGTCAGGAAAAACTTGAATTGTTAATTTGTTTTTAATCATTAGAAGTTAAATTGCAGCAATTAAAATTTCATTCTAATGTCAATTCTGATAGCAATCTAATGGCTCATTATAACAAATGAGATTCATTAAACAAATAGAGTATTTGACAGAATTTATAGGTCAGATACCCTTTTTTTTCTATTAAAGAACTGTTCTAGAAATAGCCACAGTTCATGCTAATTGCATATAAATCATACTGATGAGATCTGAATAACTGATTTTCAATATTCAAAATCAGGTCTGCATTATCAGTTCAACTGATCAACATAATTCTTGCTCTCCGAGTACTCTATAAAATTATTGGGTCTTTAAACTCTCAGAAAAAAAGTGGAAAGCACACTATGTCAAAGGGCATTGTAAATGAATAAGTCCATGAGTTTTTGGGTGTTATTCTCTCTTGCTTGTCTTCCTGACCCTGAAGCCCCCCAGAAGAAACTTCTGGTGATTATGGAGACTCTTTACGTTCATGTGTTTGTTGTGGGACAGAAGAAGACAAAATTGAAAACATCTCTTCTTCTTACTAAAGAAAAAGGACCTATAAACAGCTTTCAGATCTGTCTTGCCCATTTTCCATTTAACTTGCTCTGGTCACCACCAAGTACTTCCATGTACAGATAGAGAGATCAGAAAGAAACTTCTGGCATGAATGCTACTGCTTCAGAATGAATAGAGTTGCTTCAATTATCAGAAGCTGCACCACAAATGCTGGTGCAAATGCAAACCAGTCCTACAAATATTCAGGGATGAAAATACAGGTCCTGAAGCATCTGGTCTAATAATACTAGCCCCATTTAGTGAACTGATTCACAAACCATTGTTTTTTCACCCTTTGCTGGGTTCTAATGATTACGTTCAGCATTGCCAGTGCTACTCTTTGGAGAAAATTTTGTCTAGTTTTGCATGTCCTTTAATCATGAAGCAAACTAATAGACTGATATGATTTTTCAAACTGTTAACATGCAAATCTTTTATTATGCTCATCTGTCTCTAACTGATCTTAGCTCTGTATAGCCCACACAGTGTAAACACAAATACAGCAAACCTAAAAACTTGCTGACATTTTTGCAGCTACAGATATTTCTCTTCCAGTTTTTCTTTGATATAATTTGTATTTAGCATGCATTACAATGGTCAATGGGATGGTGCCTGTTAGGAAGGCCTATGACCTATGGGTGACTTGAGACAACGGCAGCACTAGGCAAAAATCATCTTCAGAAAACATCCCCCTACTGCCAAGCACAAGAACATGTGGATACGGACTTAAACCAAAAACAGTGCAGTCTAGGCCATTCAGATATCAATTATTCAAAACTCCATACCTGCAATATCCTATGTAGGTCTTGGCTCCTACATCAACTTGCCACTTTCCATGTTTCCTTCTTCTATTTATTCTAAAATTTTATATCCCAGGTCACTGAGGAAAACTACACTCTAGGAAAGGCTGACATCAAAAAAACCTTCCAGGAGAAGATCCCAAGAGGACATAATAAGTTTGAGCAGCTGCTGAGTAGGAGAAACCTTAAAATTATCTGACATGACCTTTCTATTGTCATCATCGAGGATGACTGAATGTGGACAAGTAGTTGCAATAGCAAAGAATGAAAGAGTTCCTTTTATCCAGAGATTACCTAGATCTGCATATTATTATGGACAAACCTCTAACCATTTTTGCAACTAGTCTCTGTATTCATCCAACTACGTGGACAGAATTATTTAGCAACTGTGTGATAAGATGCCTGGACAACCCAACAAGAGGCTTCCTCCACATCCTCTGGGAAGACAGGAGATGGGTGAGTCAGGACTACTCAATTCAGAGTAGATAAAGCTGCTCAATCTTGCTGGGATTCAGCTGCCTCATTTGTAGCAACTGCCTAAGGATATCTGGGCACTTGATCAGTATGGGATTGAAAATTAATTATTGAGAGGAAAAGTACCATCAACCACATTGCAAAATCTATTGGAATTGATGGGAGAATCAAGTCTTCTACTTTGCCTGTCACTACCTCTGTTAGACAGGTAAGCTTAGATCACTGCTGTTGACCAGTGTATGCAGATTAATGAATGCCTGCAACAACTAATGAGAACTGACAGGCTCCTCTTACCATGTGCACTTTGTGAGCCAGAATAAGAATTCCTCCATCTCATCTCATTTACAGTCTTGCCCCAAAGGTTTCTGTTCTTCTCTGCAAGGTCCTTATGACTTGTCTCACAGAAAAAAAATTCCCAGGTGAATTTTATGGAACCTGATTCTATGTGAAAATGTCAATTTAAAACTGCTTTCTCACTTAACCATTCTTGGCAAGGGCTCAGACATGAACCACGTGTCTGGTGGAGGCATTTGGCCCACAGACTGTTTTTAATTAAATGCTTGTCTACTGATATTAAGCGGAGCTTCAGTGGCATTAGAACACTGCAGAAGTGATTAATCCTAAATGAAATTATTTCCTATGTAATTTACAAACATTATTTCTTCTAACTGGAAGAATTCCACATGCGTTAAAACAATAACTACTAAAACATTTAAAGATGAAAAAATGCCAGATGACAGAAGACTGTCAGAGAAAAATCCTCATATAGCATTTTTGAGGATAATATTCAAATAGGAAAAATTGTTGAGAGACCTTATTAGCAAGTAGCCTAAGTCCAGCTACCAGCAGGTTTGTTCTTATTAAGTTATAAATGCAGTATCTTTGTAGCTATATGACAGAAGAAATCAGACCTGGAAACAGCATCAGAAAGGATGCAAAATAGTAAACACCACTTACAAAATTTTATATTCACTTAAATCCAAAGATCATAAAATCTATTCACTTTTCTTAAGTAGCAGAAGTGACTGCAAATCCTTGTGTTGAAAATCCATTATTTGAACTCTAATTTTACTGGCTAACAAAGCAATTAATTCATCTGTCTGGATTGCTATTACTTTACTTTATAATATAAAATAATATTGGTACTTTTGCTGCACAGGCAGCAAAAAATAAATCAAAAGAAGACTCATGCACCTACTTCCCCATGCTCACGCTATCTGCTGATGTGGGCTTCAACTACTATATTTCATCTTATGTGTTGAGAAGTTCAAGGCAATTATTTTACACCTATTCTAAACCCAAAACACAAATAACCCTCTTTTAGAATCATATACAAGCAAGCTTTTCCCTAATTATAAATCTTGCTGTTTCTAGACTAATGCTTTAAACTACAGGAATAAACAAGAACATTCCCTGTTATCAAAATGTCAATGTCTAAAGAGATGCTTTGAATCATTCCTATTCAAAAATGAGGTATCTAATGTCTAAAAAAACCAACACACTAAAGGAGATGAAAGAGTTAAAACTTATATTTAGACAAAGATATATTTTACTTGCAAAAAAATAAAGTATATAACACATGCCTAATATTTTTAAACATCCTTCATGCAGATTAAACTCTTTTAAAGTGTGCATAGACCAAGGCATTAGAAAAATTAAAAAGAATTCTTATTTTCTTATTTTGTAAAAACAATCTTGAAAATTTTATATTGTCTAGATTTCCAGAGTCCTGTAACTTGTTCATCAGTACTTATGTAAATGGATTCATCATTGCTTTATGTATGTACTGCATGATGCAGGTCATTGGAAGTGATCTGCAGTTCAGCCAATGCTGGTGTTCATCATCTAAAAATTCTCAGATTTAGTTCCATTCTTCCACAAGAAAAATGTATAAAAGTTAAAATTAAGGCCAGTCATACAGAGCACATCTTGTCTCCCAGATCTAGTAACTGTAGGACACTTTCCATACAGGAGACCTTTCATCTGGATTTTCTCAATTAACTTGAAGAAACTAAAATCAGATTTTATTAGGATATGGCCTTAATTCTCAATACTTTTAGCCTGTGAAAAGGCAGTACACACAGAATTAGTCTCTTTGTCCTTCTGCACATGTGAAAGTCTTGCTACTCTATGTATAGCACAGAAGATAATCAGCCTGGACCACAGTTAGTCCCATCATTCTCTGTGTCAGAGGATGAAAAATTTATGAGGTGGCACTACTAAAAGGATAGCCTACAACATACTAATTGGATCCTGCACAGATAAAGATTTTTCATGATCAAAGCAAAAAATAAAATTAAACAGCCACCATCTCCAAACCACCCACCAAAAATAACCCACAACAGAACTTTGATGTCTCTATAATAATTCCACTGAAAGAATAAGGGAAGAAAAATCTCCTGCAATTAATCTTTACACCACACTGATAAAGGATAGAAAGGATTGCCTTGGAAGTAATACTCATACCACTCTTTATTAGAGCTGTTTCAATTCAAGCTTTTTTCACTTGAATTATATCTTTCATCTTGTTCTCTTTCTTGCCCAAGGAATAGTTTGGAGTTTCAAAATCTCCAACACCAAATCAGCCTGTTGAACCTACCGAAGAAAAAGCCAATACTGTCATTTTTTCTGTATACATGCCTAATTTGTATCCTCAGTCAAGATTATAAAATAAATTATGAAGATGAGTAGACCAAACACATTCTTGCTATGAAAAGATTTTCCAGCATATTTCAAGATTTCAACAAGATTTCTTGAACATCAAGCTGCCTACATTTGGCCACAAGTTTATTTTTTTTCTCCTAACTCTGTTGAGGCACTCATAAGTTGCTCTCCTTATACAGGAGAGAAAAAAGATTGTGAGAGACATACAAAAAAGCAAACCGTACCTACTTAATTTTTGTTTGTTTTGTCAAAATAACTAGTCAAGTGTCAAAGAAGCTACAACATACACCTAAAGTATGACTTCATACAAAGAATAGGTGAGTGTATAAAGTTTTACAAAGGTACCTAAATCAGTAATAATTTTCCTAAATCAGTAATAAATCTCCTCCTGCCTTTCAGAGGAGATGTTTACTGTTAAGTGTCACTGAGACTTATTACTGTGTTCTAGCATCCTTTTCCTCTGGCTGGTCTGTACAATGATGATGTTTGAAACACCCCATGTGCTGAAATTATTACCAGCCACTCATCACAAGCCCTAGAAGATGCAACCACTTTAATGAGCAATCACAGTATCCCCCAGTCCCTAGCAGCTAAAGACCTGCACACCATCTTCATCACCGAGGCCAACAGACACATCCTCCTCTACCTCCTCATCAAGCTGCAGGCTTCCAAAGGAGTACTTATTTCTAGGCATAGGAGAGGAACTCAGCACAATGGGATTTCCAAACACCAGGGGATGAGTGAAGGGGTTAATGATTTCCGAGTCAGAATCACTAGATTCTGTCCCACTGCTGGTGGAGCCCTCCATCATCTGGATTGCAGCCATGTGATCCACCACACCACTGGCACGTAGTGACTGCATGACTGGGCTCTGCTTTGACTGTACCCCAGCTGGCATACCATTGGCCATCATTTTGCCTTCTGGAGAAGACATCTTAGCCACCCCACCTCCTTTACAATACCTCTCTGATCTGTAGTCTGGCCCAGGGGTTGAGGATATCTGACTTAGGATAAATGGATCTGTAACTGATTTATTGCAGAGATTTTGGGTTTTCTGTGCACGAGACCGTTGAGAGCCTGGAGAATATCTGCAATACCCATGGCAGTTGCTGGTATGGTTATCTTCCTCGCCAGTCCTTATCCTGCAGTCATGCCCATTTTCTGAAACATAACCCTGAGAGCCAGTTCTACTCAGGCTCATGTTAGGGCTTGACCCTTTACTACTGGGAGGCAATGGAGTGGCCAGCGGGCTACGGCTCCCTGGTCCTCTAAACATTTCATCAACCAGAGAGCTATGCCTTGGCATCCTGGGGCTTCCCCCAGTGTAGAAGGAGAGATCAGCTGTGTTATCATCAAGGTACTCTTCAGAGAGATACTGGGAAGACTTTAGAGAAGCTGAGGAATCCCTATACCTAGTTCTATTGCGATTTTCATCTCTGTAGTGAATATAGGCACCACTGGTCAAATCACCCTCATAATTGTCATTTGTTTGGGAATATGACCGGGTTATTTGTCCTCTGAGGAGATCATACTCGCTATCTACATCACTGCAGTCAATGAAAGGAATGGAGGTGCTGCTGCCATGAGCAGCCCTGGAAGCTGGACCTGTGCTTGGTTGCTGTGACTGAGGTCTGTTCTGCTGCATCCTGTCCTTAGAAGGTTCCTCTTCTTCCTCCACTGTTGACACCACTGCTCCATCCACCTTTCTGCCTTCCTTTGGACTCTTCTTCAAGGAAGGGCTCTTGTGCTGTCCAGTGTCTTCTGTTGAGGCTTTCAACTCCTTTCCTTGCCGACAGCTCTGCACTGCTACAGCATCATTGTCGTCTCCATAGGCTCTAGCACTCTGGAAAGATAATAGAGGGAAGGAAAGGGGGAGACGAAGGGAGAGGGAGGAGAGGGAGAGGAGAGGTTTGGGAGGGATGGGAGCCAGAAGGAAAAGGCTACATGTAATTACACAACAGAATTTTGCACTGCATCTGCAGCAACATAGGATTCTCTTTAAAAACAGAAGAGGTAACCCAAGATTCAAAATTAATTAGAATTTTAAAAAAGTTTTCTGATCTTGGAGAATAGAAAAAATACATAAACTAAGCAAGGGAAGAGAAGGCAGACAGAATGTAGTGATAATATAAAAAGGGGTATTTGAGGTGTTTCGATGCCCTAAGACAACCATCAACACACTAAGAACATCAACCTGATCACACTGCTCTGAGAAGCTGGAGGAAAAGACAAAAACATATGAAAAATTCTGCAGAGACTACTTAGATACACTAGAAAGGTGCTTTTGAGCACCCCACATTGACTCCCTGGAGACTACCTGCCATTAGTTCCTAGGCTGGCTTTTCTGCACACAAAAGTATATTACACCTGCCCATCAGCTGTGGTCCATCTCCCTGAGCTTTTCTTAGCAATATGAAAATGCTATAAGATATTTGAAATGGGCTCCATTTATAACAGAATTCTCAGAAGTTCCTAGATTTGAAGAAAGGAGAGAGCCCATGAATATTGAAAGGAAGGAATGAATGGAAGGTGAAGGTTCACGTAGCATTCTTAAATATATTAACCTAGTAGCTTGCTCCTGCCATTTAAGCTCTACCTAACATAAGGTTATGTGATCAAAGGTTCACCTCTCCAAACGCAGATGAGCACAGAGAAGCACTGGCAGGTAGATGAAAAGCAATAACCTAGCCAGGAAAATGGAGCTTCCTGACCTGGCTCCTCTGAAGGCTGTCCCAGCAGAGCCATCAGCCCATGGGTTTGGTGTGTTTGGCATGCCAGCAACTGGAGAGACTGGAGGATGTACGT
The DNA here is from genome assembly GCF_001604755.1 of Lepidothrix coronata. Lineage (NCBI taxonomy): Eukaryota > Metazoa > Chordata > Aves > Passeriformes > Pipridae > Lepidothrix > Lepidothrix coronata. The sequence goes on along the minus strand of NW_016690268.1, from coordinate 3,147,000 downwards.
ATTGGCTGGGTGGGGAGGTCAATGTGTAATTGCCAGCAAACATTAAACTAGACTAGTTGGTGAGTAAGACAGTTGGGAGCCAAGTACTGGAACAGCCATAAGTCAGGCCAGGCACTGGAAAGACTGTAAGGCCTGAGAGCCAGCTACTGGCAATGCTCCAAATCTGTACCAGATAGTGGAGAGATATCTTTGTACGTGTGTGTCTCTCGGCATGAGGTTATTACCAGGAGCCAGAGGATCCAACTTACTGGGCAGACTAAGATGAATTACCAGCATATGTGTGCATTATGTGTGTGCCTGTAGATCTGAGTACCAGGAACTGGAGTGGGGCTGTAAGCCTTTGTTGCTCGTGTGTGCAGGTACCAGCCACTAGGAGACCTGGAGGTCCAGGGGCCTGCTTCTGGATAGACTGTCTAAGACCAGTGTCAGGAGGGAACCATATCGCATATAAGTATACATATATTCCCCTAATAAACTTTCCTCCAGATAAGCCAGAGTGGAACAGGGTGAGGCCACTGGCACTGTTTGTGCTTGTGGGAGAGCTGTTTTCTGTTTCTGTTTACATATGTGGCTGACTGTGTGGGTATCTGTACGTATAATGTATATGTACATTCATGTAGGTGCCTATAGTAGTTATATGCTCAGCCTTACTCCTAGTTGGACCTGGGAACATGCAGTTGCTGCAGCTTCACCACTACTGGGCTATTGGATTTGCAAACTCCTAACACATAACAGCTATTAACACAGGATAAATACATAAGGTATTTATCAGAGATAATGGCTTAGAAATCCAGAGCTGTAATTTTTTTCTGAGGAAACAATTGTTCTCCTCCCTCGTTAATAGAACCTAACACCTTGAAATGGGCAACCAAGACCTTCCAGTGAAGGGAAATAATTACACTTTCCCCAGATGCAATAGCCAGCTACAGCCTAGGACTCTGGCAGTACCACTGTGGATTGTGGTCATTATTACAGCTCAGACAAGTTTGCTACTTATATTTGTCTAGTTGTCTACAAGCGATGCTGTTTCGCTCTGCAGAACCCAAAGCTTATGACACCCAGGGTTCCTCAGCTCCCAGTTAAATAGCAAGTGAGCAGAAAACTATGCTCTTGGAGTTTCAAAACAGTAATCAGTGGAGGGTAATCTAACAAGAAATGTTTAAAAGGAATGACCCAGGGTTTCATCAACATCACTAACTTCTTTTGGCACCTCTGTATGCTGTTCTGAAGGCTGTGCAGTCAGACTCCTGATGGAATGAATCTTGCTGTGTTTCCTGGAGATAAAAGGAAAATCACATAAGGAGCTATTTCATGGTTTTTTCTACAAAGAGGAATCAAGAGATATGCCTCTGTTAAAACAAAACCTTTGAATAACAGCTTTCATAAAAGTTTGCTCCAAATCAGATTAACTTTACTCCTTTCTGCTAAACTTAAATGAGGTATGTCTTGCAAACATACTATCGTAAGAAAAGGGAGAGGCACTGGAGCAAAAATGGTCTTTCACGTAAACATGAATCATAAGCAATGAACTATTGTCATGGTCTTTGTGGCATTTTGACCACTGCTTTCAGCTTACCATGAGCAAGATGAGTTCAGACAGAACTGGCTCTAGCAAGTTGGAAGAGCTTCAGTTTCCCTGGAGACCTCTCCCTTGAGGTTGCCTATACTTTTCCTGCTACTTTCAGTTTTACTCTGAGCTGAATATGGCTGTTCACATAAATTAACCACATCCCACCAAAGAGGGTGCAAATCAAACTGGGAGAAAGTTATCTGCAACAATAGGACACTCATTGCTGAAAAACAGATTGAAGACTATTGATTTTAACTGAACTATAAGTTATGAAACTTCTGCCAAAACATTCAGGACCACAAGGATATTATACATGTGATAAACTATCAAACCAGTACAGAAGAAATTTTTTAGTTGGACTGGTGCCAAGATCTCAAAATATAACTCTCTGGAAATCACAACTTTTATTTGATTAAAACATATTGGGATAGTTAATTTATTTCCTCTCACCTTTCAAACTGCACTTTTTTGTGCCCTCCTTCCTTAACATAGTCAAGAACTTGCTTCTGAGTCCGACCACTGGAAGAAAACCATTGTTGAAATATTTAATACAATATACAAGCTGGTCATCACAAACATGTATACATCCCTCATATGAAGTCACAGAAACCAGAAAAATATTTGTCACTATCAGCAGAAACTCATGTCAAGATCATAAGAAAAGGAACCTGGTCAGATAGACACAAATTTTTACCATTTTGCATGTTACTTGCCTCTTTTTTTTGCTATGGAGCTACTTTTTGATGTCATTTCAGAACTGCTTAAATTTAGCTGTGTGCCCTCTATAGGGTACTACATTACTGGGAAGTCACCACACTGGGAAAGGGAAGCAGGGATTAAGTTTTTCTCTCATGAAGAAAAAATATTCATGAATCCTTTTCAGTCAAATACCAGCCATATCTGGTATCAGTAAGCCCTGGAACCAAGATGAAAACCCCTGAAATGCATTTCTTTATTCAGCTGCTAGTATAAAACACACCTTTTGTGCAGAGATTTAGGGAGAGGTAGCAAACGTAGAAAGAAGAATGCAGGTCTTACCTGAACCTAAATGAAGAACCTCTAGAAAAAAGAACAGGTTTAGGCTTTGGTTTAGGTTCCTCAAAAAGCCTGAAAAAGGCATGATGCTCCACACAGATCTTCCAGAAAGACTTGCAAAAATCTCGACTGGCCATAAGGAATTCCAGAGTGTCCTGGAACGAACTCTGAAAATAGGGATAGCATTTGCAATGTAAGCAGGCAAGCAACATACATTAGAGAAATGCACTGACAAATCAGGTGCTATGCTATCAAAAAAAAAAAAAAAAAGCTTAAGCTTTTTCTCAGTTTATTGGCTTTCAAACTTAACAGGCCTTATCCTTCCCACTTTGGGACATCACTGATTTGCCTATCAGTATCAAAGCTATTGCTCAAATTTCCTTTCATTGACAAATATGACAGAGATATATCAATGGTTTGAATATTAAATAGAAGAAGTTGTTTATGTGCTATAACTTAGAATTGATGATACAGTACCAGAGTCACACCCAGAAGATGACTCTGGGACATTCTACTATGACCGATTCAGTTTACATTTCCTCTGCTAGGACTGCTCAGCTGAGATGCCAGGTTGATGTGCACAGTACCAACAGTGAACATAAGCAATTAATTAAAAAACAATTTTAAAAATATATTCGTGAACATGATAAAAACCATGTGTGATCTGTGAGCAGAAATTTAACAAATAACTCTTTGTCAGCTTCATCAATTCCTGACAAGGACTTACGTTCACATCAGGCCGTAGTTTGATAAGAAAACGTTTCCTCTTGAAGCTCAACTTTCTAACTTTAGCCCAGTTGAAGGCATTGATCTTGGTATGACCCTACAGGGAACAAAGCCAGCAGAGTTCAATCATTCCAGATCTGAATGAAGAAATCTAAGACACTAAAGAAAGCTTGTCATGAATTAATTATCTCTTCACTTTACTAGAAATGATGATATTTCTTATCATTCATCCTCTGATAATGCAAAATATAAGCATCTGGTGCCACATCTGAAGGCAGGAACTTATGGTTAAACTCTTGCATATAGGACTACGTGTACTGAGTTATTGTGAAAATATCCAACCTAGCATCACTGCACAAGACAGGGTGGACTCGTGTTTGCCCAGATGATGCAATATTGTGCCACTACGCAGACTCAGATTTTCAGTGCACTAAATCACCTTCCCAAGGTGCCTCACTCTCTTTCCACCAGCTACAGATAATCTAGGGAATCCAGGCACATGTCACTTCATTTTGATGAGGTAATTTCCTCCCTCTTTGTGTGTCTACAGGGCAAAATAAATATCCCTTTAAATATTACTTAACTGTGGAAACAAGCAACTGCACGTTTTGCATTGGAAGTACAAAATACTGCAAGTATTTTGACCTTTCATAGGGAGCACCAGAAGCAAAAGCAATTTAAACAAATTACTTGTCTCTGAAGAGTCACAAAATGCTTTTCTGGAAAAAGCAACCACTATCATAAGCAAACAGCAAGAGAGAAATTATCTTCATAATACTCCAACTCCCACCCACTGCACCATTAACCCCTACTTTCCCGAAGTTTCATTCTTAATCTGTGTTAGCAGGTACTGGAGGTATCATTTCTAAATATTCATGACAGCCATTTGTTCAGTAAAAACTTCAATACAAACATACCCACAGCACAGCACAGAACTTTCAGAGAACTATATAGGATTGCTAAATGCAGAAACCCACGCTGATATAGGCGCCATTACCAGACGGCTGTAGGAGTAATGACAGCGTAATGATCTCTGCTAAGTCAACCAGCTGTCTAAGGATCGCATAATTAATCTCCTCAGAATAATCAGCAGCACTGACACTGATTTCTAAATAAATGGCAGGCTTTAAAATAAGTCTGACTACAGCTTATGCCATTTGTGAGTGAACCTTTGTTTTCATTGAGATCATTCTAATGAGATCCTCATATTTCAATTTCTATCAGTTATATCCAAAATAAAAAGATGAACTTAGGGCTCTTGACCTATGAAGTGGTTGAAGGAAGCCCTAAGCCTACTGACAGAAGCCAATTGCTGGGCAGACTCCAGCAGGTCAGAGCCTGACTTCCTTTTCAGCATTCAGTCAAGGATCTTGATGCAGTAAAATTTCCAAGATCTTCAGAAACTTTAAAAACAAAACAAAACAAATCAAAATTGTTTTGAAAGTCACAAACACATTAGGTCAAGAAGAGATGACTGACTTTTAGAGCTTGACAAATCAAGCCTTTGGCCTTCAACCCGCAGCTACACCTTTACAGAAGGATCCCAGTTGTCTGCTGGGACTCAGTGAAGTCCATGCTGTTTTGTGTGGACACATACTTTCACCTTGTGAAACAGTCTTAATTTATAAGGCTTGGCAATTCATGAGCTCAACTCATGAAAATACAGTGGGAGAGCAGGGGACGGGCCTGAACATATAATTACTTGAGTTATGGGAATTTTTAACAACATCTTAGTGTTCTTGATGCCTAAAGATTTTTAGGCATCATTCCCATGTTTCAATCTATGCTTCAGTTTTGGGGTTTTACTAGCAACACATTTAGTTATCAGTTTGGGTTTTTTTATTTATTTTGCTGCCTTTTTTTATTTGTCTGGGTTTTTTTAAATTTTGAACTCAGAGCATTTGCGTCAGACATTTCTGGGTTTGTTTGTTGCTGTTACTTTTCTCTATGAAAGGTCTCAAAGTACTTTATAAGGTTGGAAATGCTACTGTTTTAATTACAGTCAAATAAAATGAATTGCCTTTATTGAAAATTGCATAAGGGACATTTTAAAGAACAGTTTACTGTTTTTAACACAGACTGAGGTTAAGTAGTATGCATCTGAAATGGAAGTAGTTTACACCAGCTGACTACCTGTACCTTCACAACTGTAAAAGCCCAATTTGTTATTTATCTAAGGGGAACTGCAGAACAAGAATTTCATAAATTTATTAATGATGTTTCATGAACATTTACTAGACTGGCTGGAGTAGGAAAGGAGAGGAAAGAAACAGAAGGGAAATACTTCGGATCTTTAAGGGAAAGAAGTAAGATTCATAGATTCAGCAAAGGTACAATGGCCAAGGCTGGTGAAGAAAATTGTAAAAGCTCTGACAAAGTAACACTACAGAGAGCTCACAATGCATTACCTTCATCCTTTTCCATGTATTCCAACTGTCTGTTGTTTTACTTGTCTCTGCTTCACACCCATTTAGTTTGCACCATGACTGCAAGACCTACCTTCTCCTACATGGAGAAGGTGTAGGAGCATGACCAACTTGAAAGGGTGAGCTATGGATCAGTTTGCATCTTGAACAGCATGTTGTGGATGCAGATGGAGTTCTGCACTGTGCATGCAAATAAGGTAAGAGTCCCTGGAAGTAAAGGACCTAATGCAGCTATAACACATTTAAGGTCTTTGTCAGAAAAAATTTGGAAGTTCCTGAATTTTTTCAACCAGATACATGGCTGAGGTCCTAAATTCTTACTGCTGTCAGAAATCTCTCTGCTTTATGCAGTACAAAATCATGTCCTGAGCAGCTCTAACCTGAAACACCAGAATGCCTGTGTTGGCCACAGCCAGGTTGATTTTTGTCCCTTCCCTGTCCTTGGCTGGATGCAAGCGTATTCCATACATTTCCAGCCGACGGGCAATCTCCAAAAGCTGGAAGTCAGACTCTGCTGGTGTCTGTCCCCTTGAGAAAGAAAACGAGAAGAAACACAAATTTGTCACACCTTTTAATAGAGATCAAAAGGCCACTCAGAGAAAAAAGAGAGATTTGATCAAAGAGACTGAAAACTGTCAGAGGTATAATATCTGTATGGTTTTATTATGCCCCCAGCCTTACATCAGCTAGAACAATAACTTAGTCTAAACCAATACCAAGAACATACTGATTTTACAGTCTGTTATAAATTTTGATTGCTCTAACTCTGAGACACCAGATACAGTTAGATTTTGAACTGCTAACTTTAACAGAATTTACTGCCTCCCTTTGTATTTTCCAATACAAATATGCTGTATTCCAAAAAAATGCTGTATTCCAAAAAAAAAAAAATCGATGAATGGAAGTGTGTAAGGATGTTGTTCATTGTAAAAGTGAATGTAATACCAAAATGAAGGCAAACAGAAGACATGAAAATCTTACCATAAATGTTGGGAAGCATTAATTTTGTGATGAAAGTATGCAAAACGTGATTATTACTGCTATAATCTTAAACATCCACTGGTCAGATTATGTGACCAACACATCTGTTCTTGAGCAAGCAGCTGTCACAAGTATTGAGGCCATGTTACTGAGAACGCAGCTGCGATGGGCAGGGCATGTCTCAAGGATGAAGGACCACCGCCTCCCTAAGATCTTGCTTCATGTGAACTTGCCACTGGCTGCCACATGAGAGGAGCCCCGAAGAAAAGATACAAGGACTCCCTGAAACAACATCTCAGCCTTGGCCATATTGATCACCATAACTGGTCTACTCTGGCCTCAAATCGGGAGGCCTGGAGACACACCATCTATAACGCAGCTGTCTCCTTCGAGAACACACGCAGGATCACTCTCGAGGAAAAAAGGCAACACAGAAAGAACCGTGTTTTGCAGAATATACCATCTAAGGAGCCTTTCTGTTGTGCCTTTTGCAATCGGATATGTCTGTCACGTATTGGCCTCATAAGCCACCAGCGTGCCTGTAGCAAATGTGGATAGAGCCTTCCCAAATCTTCGTTCGTGAAGCCTAGCCATGAGAGAAATTACTACCACTCATCTATAATTCAATCTAGCTCAAAAATGAAACTGTTCAAGTCTTGAAGTGTTCTGGACAGCAAAAAAGTACCTTTCTATGCCTTATTTGTAATTCTGTTAACCACCTTATTCCCACTGGTCTTTTCTCCAGACCTTCCAGACTTTAGGATACCAATTTGCATCATCATCTTGAATTCTATTCCCCCAAATCCCTAATTCTGCAAGTACTGTGTGCTTTTCATAAAACTATCATTAAACTCCTTCACTCATCTCAAGATACAGCACATAAAGGTGAAAAGGCAACATTCAGTGTCCTTGAAACCAAAGGACTACTGTCAGAAGTGCCTGTCTGATCAGTCGTGACTTGCAATCATACCTGCACAAAATCAGCAGTGAAGCATTTTGTATGAAATAGACTGTAAAATAACAGCATGCTTGAATGAATATCAAATCAATTGCACTTTAAACATCTTGTTATGATGATGGGAGAAAGGAAGGAGTAACCTTCCGAAAGTTCATGGGCTTTAACAGTTTTTGAGAAGCAACCTTTGAGAAACTCTGAAATCCAAATCTCTTTTGTACTTATGATCTAGCACACACTTACAGTTAGAACTACTCTACAGGAAAAGAAGGTCAACAAAAAGAACAAAAAAACTTACATGTGGTTACGGTGAAATTCCATGATTTTGTCTTCTAATGCTTCTTGATGAGGTATATACTTGTTCTTCGCTAAGTGTTCACGATCTATGGTTTCATCAAAATCCCCAATCTCAGCTATGGAGAATTTTAAGAACAGTCTATTAAAACGCTATATGAAATCTGAATAATCTGGTCCATGCAAAAGATCCAGACAGGTTGGAAGAGGGCAGGGAAGCAAACAGTTTCTTGCATGCCGTGTCACAGTTTTAAAATTCATATTCACCCTGCGTTATCAACCACACGTGACTTCCCTTCTCCCCTGTGTTAGTATTTGATACATGAGAAGAAGTCCAAGGATTCCCTCCATCTCCCATAACCAAATAAATAGTGGTTGGATGTCAATGGAACAAATGAAGCCATCAGTGATACCTTGACTTGTGTGCAGGATAAGGGCAGGGGTAACAGGAAGGCCAGCACTAGTTCAGCAGAACTCATCCATCTCTGTCACACTCATGATGCTCAGGTGTCTTTCCATGGAGGAGCCAAGCACAAGCTTCCTCCCCAGGCCCAGGTCCCACACTGTAATCTTTGAGGGAAAATCTGAAAGATGTTTCTGTTTGCTTGTTTGAATGCAGGCTTGTATTCCACCTTATGGGGTTATGAAACATTTGTCTTCCTCTAATTCTGCAGCAGTTTGAGACACATTCTGTCTCCCTCCTCCTCAAAGCTTCTCCCATCTGCCGCAGTTATTCAACACTGTGTGTGCAACAGTATGTCACACCCACCTTCCATTTTTCAGCCCATTCAATGAGATTTCCTCTTTTTGGCAGGTGTGGGGGGTGAGGGGCAGGCAATCTATGTGTGGGTGCCAAATTACTATCTTATTGCTTGCTATTCTTGGAATGCCTCTGAAAATCCTGCTATTGGTTTTTTCACCAGGCATAGCAGCTTCTGCCTGCAAACCTGATGGAGTAATAGCAACATCGCTGCAACAAAGGCTGCTACCTTGGTAACGTCAGTGAAATTAAAATACAGTGCCTTCAAATTAAATGCAGGTTGCAGTCAGACACATTGTTGCACAGTTGACCTGGGATATCATAGAGCCAAGCTCAGATACACCTGCTTCATCCTCACTCATTCTGCCTACATAAATGAACCCGTAATCCAGTTCTGTCCAAAACAGTTTGATTTAGAAAAAGGGAAGGTTTCAGATTATGTTTAAAACACTGTGGGTGATTTCTGACAAACATTTGCCTGGAATCAGAGGTACCTGAAAATGCAGAGGGGAAGCAATAGCCTCCTGTAGGCATTGAAGACGAAGAACGAAAGCATCTGTGAATGACAGAGCAGCAGCTCTTCGACCCAAACTGCCTGCAGGCACATGATGACATTTTATATTTTGAAGGTCATAGATGCAAAAGAGTTGATAACTGAGACTGTTTGATTTCCACCCCCTCATTCACCCCATCTGCTCTCAATCATTCCTCGAGACAGCAGAAGTACTACAGAATATTTGAGAATTCTGCTTTTAAAAGTTGTCCCATTTGTGCCCATCTCAGAAACAGCTCCCTCCATCCAGTTTTACTCATCCCAGAATCACAAATCTTTAGGGTTGTTTTTAATTGTAACTCAAAGGCAAGTTTCTGTTCTTAATGAAGCCATAAACCCACCTAAGTTTGCAACACGTCAAATAACATGGGTCTGGATTCTTTAAAATGCAGTTCATAACCCATATGGCCATGTACACAAATGAGCTTAACACGCCTTCTGTAGGGCTTTCTTCGAAGTCAAGAGTAGAGAAGACTTATTTCACCTCTACATGATTTCTATAATGTTCTCAGCATTTGTCAGCTGCTAATCCATTATCAAAATTGTCTTCCTGGCTTTCAAGTTACTTCTGAATTTGTTCTCCCTGACCTTGTACTGTCCTCCTTATCCTCCTTTTCCAACTTAAATGCCTTTCTAGTAGCACTCCATCTAGAATGAGACAAAGTTATATTGTAAACAATGTCAGCCTCACATGTAACTATTCTTTAAAATCTTTTCATGTGATTTAGCCAAAGATTTATTTGCATTGCTGATCCTTTTTCTCTTATCTTGCAAGTGCATTACACCATGCTGTATTCTGTCTCCATTAGCACTTCTGGTATGTCTAATGCTTTGTATTTCAGCTCTTTTATCACAGAACCACAGAATTGCTTAGGTTAGAAAACACCTCTGAGATCATCAAGTCCAACTGTTAACCCAGCACTGCCAAGTCCACCACTAAACTATGTCCCTAAGTGCCACATCTACACATCTTTTAAATATCTCCAGTGATGGTGACTCAACAACTTCCCAAGCCTGTTCCAATGTTTGACAATCCTTTTTGTGAAGAAATTTTTCCTAGTATCTAATCTAATCCTGTCTTATCAATTGTTACCTGGGAGAAGAAGCTGACCCCCATCTCACTACAATCTCCTTTCAGGTAGTTGTAGAGAGCAATAAGGTACCCCTGAGCCTCCTTTTCTCCAGCCTAAACACTCCCAGGTCCCTTGGCCACTCCTCACAAGACTTGTGCTCCAGACCCTTCACCAGTTCCATTGTCCTTCTTTGTATGTGTTCCAGCACCTCAATATTTTTCTTGTAGTGACAGGCCCAAAACTGAACACAGGATTCAAAGTGCAGCCTTACCAGTGTCAAGTACAGGGGGATGATCACTGCCCTGATCCTGCTGGCCACACTACTACAAGCCAGTTCACCACTGGCCTTCTTGGCCACCTGGGCACACCTTTGGTTCATGGTCAGTCCATCTTCTTAATTCACACGCTTGCTGTACTGCATAATTCGCAGTATCAAAGTGTCCTCTCACTTCTAACATTTTCTACAATGCTTTTAAGGTATTTTAAAATAGAATGTTTCAAATATAAATTTCAACCTGTAATATACATGTTAATTTAGCAGAAATCTATTTGCTGTCATATTATGAGTTTATGATATGAGCTTGTATACATAATGTAAGGCCCTCCTGGAATCAGATATTTTCCATGGAAACCACTCATTGGCACAACATCGTTAAGACACAATAACTAACCTGCATTCTCAATCCTTCCACTTTGATATCATTACTCTTATCATCTCTTTAGTTTTATTTTTGTTGCAGACAAATACATAATATTTCTTTTGCTACTGAATAATAAGCTAGAGAGAAAATAAATAAAGACAGCCATGTGGGTAGGATACAGCTATAGACTCTTACCAGATAAAATTCTCACAGAAAAATGTTCATGAGACACAAGACGGATAAATAAAAAAGACAGTCACAAACTTCTAGCAGAGGTTTCTAGAAAACCTCTACTACGCAAAAAAAAGGGAGGGGGGAAAATCATGAACAGAAAAAAAAAAAAAAAGAAAAAAAATATCCAGCTCGCAATCAGGAAACGGCAAGGGGAAGAACTGCAGGTGCAACATGAGGCACAACATCCCTCTGCCCAAAGTGGAAGTTCAGATTCTGTGTAAACTATCTCACTTCTGCATGATGAATCTGTTGCCTCTCTTCTGAAATGATGAAAAACCACCATTTTTGAATGCAGAAGTTACTTACCTTGCTTTCCCTCTAAGGAGAGTACTACTTGGTTCCTAAAATCCCAATTCAGAATCATTCTGCACCTCAAGCTCGTGAGTAAAAGGGACAAAGAAGTACAGAGAGTTTCAAATGCATCATGATCACTTCCAGCAACCATGGAAAATTATTTAATCCAACAGCATAATGCACTGGAGTAGCACAAGAGCAATGGTGATGACTTGCCATTTTTACACACCTAGAAATGAGTGCTTCTCACCAGTCTGCATTGGTGCGTCAGGGGAATGGAGAAATTGTGAAAAAACATGGAATTAAATTTGAGTTTAATTGTGGAGAGAAGAGAAATGGGCAGCTTGTAAAGGCGAAAGAATATCCTGTGTTTTATCCTCTCATGCTCTTGCTTTAGGAAAACAAGCTAGCTGTTGCACTTGAGCAGTTCAGAGCTGTAAATGGTTCATTGAAGAACTTGATTAATTGATAAGGTATGAGTAAGACATGAAATAGGATCTAAGTAGAGGTCATAAGAAAACCAATACATATAAAGTATAAGAGCTCAAGAGAAGATGACCATGAAACAATACCTCAAATTAAGAGAGACACATGCATTAGGGTCCTCTCCTCAATGTCTTTCTTTGGTACACAGACCTTTAGTAGAAAAACTCAACATCCTAGAATGTAGTACAGCAAATGAGACTCAATTTCCCCAAATGATCAAGACATTTTTTTCCTCTTGAAAAGAAAGTAAGCTAGAACTAGCTTAACCAAGGAAAGAACAACAGTTCTTTCTGGTGCTGGACGCCATAACAGGAAAAACTAAAAGACAAAAATCTCACTAGTCAAAGATTTTTTTTTAAGTTTGTCCTGCAGAAATACTCAGATTTAAAACAGAATGAGAAATACAGAATTTCACAGCTTCTTACTGCTACTCAGTCACACTGTGCAATTATGATCATGGCAAATAGAGAGCCTTCTTTTCCAACAACAGTTGATGAGAAAATGGCCTAGTGCTCTAACAGACTATGACAAAGGATCACGAGATTTATCTGTTCATCTTTAAAGAGCTTCCTAACGTCTTTGTTGACTGTAATTTCCATACAACAGCATTACAGTGGAAATATGCAATACTGAATTGTACAATGACCATTCAAAACAATGTCGATTACAATCATTATACTTGCTACTAGGTGGTTTTTTCCAAATGTTATTCTCAAGATGAGTATCCATAAAGTCTTGAAATGGAAGACATACACTGTCTTTAAAGTGTTGTGGAAGCTAAAAGAAGCTTTGATGTGGTGAATAAAGTTAATGTATGATTCTACTGAACTGTCCTATTGTGCGTATTTTGCTATTAAAAAAAAAAGGCTTAAAATGTCTTGTTGTTTTCTTTTCTTCTCCATCAGGACTGTGATTTAGTCTGGAATTCTAAGCATGTTTATTTACTACATTCTCTAGACAGCATACAGATCTCCAGGAATTCGAATGCTCTGCTGACATGATGCAAAATATATTAAAACAGGAATTCAGAAGAATTCAACCTGCTTGCCATGGCCTGCAAAGTGTACTTTTTAAATTATCTTTTCCAGCCTATTGAATGCAGTGCTTTAAAAATGCAAATCCAATGTCCAGAAGCTCTTCTTTATTTGAAAGAGTAAATTATCTGTATTTGAATATCATACCCAAGTACAATAAATTGTCCATATGGCTTAAGCCTGTCCCTACAGCAGCTAGTAGCAGGTAACCCTGCAAAGCATGTTCAACCAGTCATCCTGTTAATCCTTCTGGAAAGAAGAAAAATGGGAACTTACACTGTACTATGTGTGAGATTAGGAGGGCAGTGCTGGTATCATTACATGTTAGCCTTCCCTGTGCCAGGTCCTGCTTCACTTGTAACGCAAATAGGTACCTGAAAAACAAACATGAACAAAGAGCTACACAAGGCAGGAAGGAAAGAGGATAAATTATTTCAACACCACCTCTGGCTTTGACTGTGTGTTCCTTACACTTCTTGGAATCTACAGAAGTGATCAGAATTACCTAAGTTTAGAGGCTAAATAAAACACAACAGATAGTGTATTACTGCCATTAGAGTCATACACAGTGTCTGCTTTGCAGAACCAAGATATATCTCTCTTCTTCCCTCCCTTGGAACTAGAGCAATGAGATATGACAGTGGAAGCAAACGTGACAGCTATTAGGTACTCAGCAACACAGCAAGCAATCCTAGATAATGCAGCTGGTTTTAACTATGAAGAAATGACAGATACATCAGTGATTTAGAGGTATCAGTTGATTCTCGTAGAATAAAAAGAGAACTGCAAACTTCCACCTTGACACTCATCAGGAAATGATGCACAAAACCTTGATGAATCAACTCTAGCTTGTTCTGATACCTCTGTGGCTCTATTACCTGCACGGTCATGTACCAGCCCTTTTAAACATTGCCTCCAAACCACTGGCCACGTAGGGCAATTCTACATTGATAGTTAAGTACAGAGACAACCTATGTTCATGACATGATTTCAACATTTAAATTCTTCTCGCTTCAACAAAAATTGAATGTCTTAGTTCCACTCAGTATCCAATTCTTCCTTAAAAAAAAAAAAAGATCCAGCAACAGGCATTTCTCCTACAGCTGATATGAAACCTGAACTGGTCAGATACCTTAACAAGCCTTCCAAAGACGGCAGCTCCTCTGGAGAACTCACAATAGCATCTCAATAGTTTTAATAAGACTAGATTTTAATAAGTTCAGTGAAAAGCTCTCATTTGAACAGTGAATTTCTGAATGATGAGATGTAGGTACACGAAATAAAAGGGGCAAGCTGATTTGAGGAGTACGGAAATGTACTGTGTATGTACATACTGAAATAATACAGCAGATCTACATAACGTCCTTTTGAAACCTGCAGACATCTGCCTACCCAAAAAATTCACCCTGGGAGAAGAATATGGCTCAAAAATGCTATATTCTCTTCTTCAAGTCATGAAGCAGTTCCTTGTGGATAATGCTTTCACATCCTGCACACTGCTGTGTACATATAGTCAAGTCCCTAAGCATAAATATGTAAAATCTAACAACAAAAGTCATTAGGATTCAGAGGCACATCTTCAGATGCAGAAAGAGATCACCAAAAATCAATTTATAGTTCACATACTAAGCAACTGATATGCAGGACATCTACTGGGAAACAGAAATGTTTCATTAATAGCATCACATTGTGAGTTTCCATTCATCCCTTTATTCTTTTTATTCAACCTTTCAAGTAAATATTCCTTCTCCCTACCCCACATTTCTACTTTTCTCTTTTCAGGCCTTAAAGTGATATCAATAATTTACTTTTTTCCATTCCAATGCTCTATTTCAAAATAAAACATGGCAAAGAGAAAAAGTGAACATCACAAAAGTGGACTTGTTCTCTATAATGCAAGTCATAAGGACACCAGAGCTCTTTGTAAAAGAGGACTTTGTCTTGTGAGAAGATTGAAAATAAAAACTAATAGTGAAAGTACTGAATGAAAATGGAAACGTGTAATTTATAATACTGTTAACCAGAAAAAAAAAAAGAAAAGTTGCAGTGAAGAAATACTGCAACAAAACAATGTTTCTGACCATAAAGGAAGGACCTCTTAGTGATAAAGAACCTTAACAGGTCCCTCATTTACATATTTACTCACAGAGGAATACAACTCTTTGTGCCAAAGCAGTGTGAAATTCAGAGGTTCAATGAAGTTTTTGAAATGCAGTGAAAAGAAACACACCTTTAAGGCACTCTGTCTACATCTGTGTGTATCTATCTCTGCCTTCCTCTTATTTTTCATTCTATTCCTTTTCCTTTCTATTTCTCCATCTGCAAAGTCACACTTTCATCTGTGCAAACCTTTGGCGTGTGTGTTGGCTCTACAAATAGGGTTCAATGCTGCTGTAAATTAGCAATTCATGTAAAACTGCTCTATCCCAAACATGAGTGCAGTCACATGTGTCCCTCAGCAGAAGGGTGATCCAGGCTGCCAATACATGACTAAGTCAGGTCCTTTCCAACACCACTGCCAAAGGGGCTTAGAGAACTCTGTTGCCAAACTGACTTCTCTTGGGGTGTAGTAAAGCTTTCCTCGGATTTCAAACCCAAGGAGGTAAAGGACTCACACACTTTGCAGAACCCCTCAGCGTGAACTGCAACTGAATCTTAGGGCCTCTTTTTTCAGGTGCATTCAAGGCTGGGACAAATTGTATCAAGCTAATACAAAGAGGCAGTCATCGATCCTCACCCATTCATCTCAAATTCCATGTTTTCCCCTCTGTCCATCAGAGATTTAGCAAGAAAGAATAGTCATGCAGTTACTAACCTTGTCAGTTCCTCCTGCAGCTGAGCGTGGTCAGGTGGGAAGAACTTTACCACAAATTTTACAACAACATGCTTCGGTCCTAGGGGAAATGTCAAAGGAAGTTAGTAAACATCAGTAACATGCTGGCCAAATTTTATTATCCACAATGATGTACAAGGGATGATTCATGTAATCTGCAGTGTGTACAGACACGCTAACCTCCTGTCCTTTGTTAGTATGCAGGATATTTAGAGACTGCCCAATAAAATTTACACACAATAAAAGAGAACAGGAGCTTCGTCAAGGGCTACTCTCCTAAAACCAAGTCTGTTTTTAGTAATTACATGAGTCAATCCAATAAAATATATTATGTGTGTCTATTTTCTTTGCTCTGGAACAGGAGAGAGATAATTATACGCTCTATTTTTTAAGTGTATTTTTCAAATACACTCTATTTTTTGAGGTCATTAACAAATTATTATTTCCACTTTAACAGCAGCACATTTGTTCCAACTTTTGCAAGTACGACCAGTGACAAAAGAAACAATGCATCTTCATTGTGTGAGAGGGACAGGTGCCAGACCATACACTCGGACTAACACCACCAGAGATGCACCTAGGAAAACTTAAGTCTCAATAGTAAAGCTCAATAAATTAAAAACTTGTCTGATATTTGACAGAGAAACAAAATAACCAAAACCTTTCCTGTTCACTTCTACTCTTTCCAGAGCTGGTGGCTATCTACAATTTCCTATCCTTTCCCACCACCCACCATAACTTCTCCTGAAGGCCCTATCCCAACTGTTCCCTCCTCTTCATCTCTAATAGTTTCAGGTTCCGCAGCAATACAGATGTTGTAATACATCTGCTAGCTCCTTCCCAGTAGTAACATCTTTGTGTTCTTTTTCTTCTATCCCAATTACTGCTACCTGTCAGCAACGTATGCTTCCTTTAAACCTTCTTTTACTGTACTAAATTTTTCTCTACAAAATTGTTACCTTCACTGCCACCAGTGCCTCTTCTAGTGACTGACTAAACTTCAGCCTCCTACAGGGTCAGCCCCTTCATATGTTCACGTGACATAACTTCACATCATGCAGAGTACATCTCTTAAGGACAGATTAGAAATAAAAAAGAATCCAAAAAAAATTCAGTGAAGAAAGTTTAGAAGCTAAAGATTGCAACTGACAGAGTCCGAATTTATTCAAATACTCTCAGACTAAGGAAAGAAATGTCAACAAGGAAATACTTACTTCTAATCTGTTTCATAACAGGCTTCAAAAGATCAAGCCACACCTGAAAACAAAAGAAGGTGGTTATCACCTCTGAACAAACTACTAGAGGAGCATTTTTAATTGCATTACTTAGATTATCAGCTGCATATGTATTTTTTTCCAGTGTGGTCATTATGCTTTCCTTAATTATTTTGAAGCAGTACAGATTCAGAGAGATGGGAAACAGTGAGGAAATCTACCCCTCACTTGTCTCAGGCATCAACACATCAGCACATTTGCTCAGGAACCATTAATTTTGTGGAAAGAAGAACTGAAAATAGGAGTTTAGAAAAAGACAGTCCTATACCATCATTGTGGTCTTCATCCTAATTAATTTTGATGAAGGTAAGTGAAAGGGGATGGTGCTTGCCTTTGAGCCAAGAACGTTGGGCAAATAGAGAAACAAGAAAGCAGCAGCCTCCTGGTTTTGGGGACCCAACAGGAGTCCTGCTGTGAGGTCTGGGCATAAATTTGGAGATCCCTTGCTTGGCTCCACGTAGATAAAGGAGCCTCCCTCTCCCCACCTGTGGGAGGAATGTCCTCTCAGGTGTGAGGCAGACAACAGCACAAGGGTGGGAGAAAGCTTACTTTCGATTTGTGGAAAAATTTTCTCTTTTTTATAAAGCCAGGAAGCTCAGGCCCAGACTTTCTTAACTGGGGACAGTGTAACTTCTGCATATAGTTCAGTTTCATATGTTTTTTAACAACCCATTTTCCAGGACAGTGTATGGGTCTTTCCTTCAGCTTTCAAAAGGGAAGTAGCAGGTGGAATTATAGTTTTAAGAGCTTAATTCCACATCCTGCAGTCTCAAATCAGAACGTCCTGGACAAAACATTACAGAAAGCAGAAGGTAAAAGCCAGATGATTCACAGGACCTGGAGAAGTGTGACAGCTCACAGTTCTCAGCTGGTAACTAACTACCTATGCCCAAGATTTGCATTTTGTTATCTCACTAAATTGCACAGGGCCTCTCTTGCAGATGTCTGGAATTTGTGGAAGAACCATCACAAAGGTCAAAGCCATTAAAAAACAAATTAACTGAGCCTTCCTCTAGAAAAACAGTATGTATTAAAATTATTACTTCTTTGACCTTTAATAATTTTACATTATGCAGAGACTGAAACATACTCAAAATATCAATTTTCTAAAATCACCTGAGAAGCCAGACAGGAACAGGCCTGTATTGCTGCTATAACTGCTCCAATGCTGTGTGATATTTTTATCATTACTAATATGAGTGCTTGAATTCTTCTTACATTTCTCAGTCTAGGAAAGTGTTTTTCTTTTTTTTCAGAGGCTAAAGAAACTTGGTTATCCAAGAACAGGAACGCAGTGTTTATCACATGTTAAACTGGTTCTAAATCACTCTGACACTTCAATAACTTAAAACTGTTTTGTTTCAGAAAGTTTGCACACACACAGTCTGCAACCAAGGTCGGGGACTTTGCCAAGTTTAGTTAGAAAAATGACATATCAAATATGAAATAGTCAATTTGCAAGATTATGGGAGTAATATAGTTTACCTGACACTAAAAAAAGATAAATCTCCCTTCTCCCCAGAGGGAGTTTATGATACAGCATGAGCACACAAGTGCATCATTCCTTTCTTTACTTTCCCAGTCATCCTACAAGCAAGTTATAACATCCTTGGATAGACTGCTGGATACTACAAATGTATGTATTGAATGCATGTAGAGAGAAATGTGAGCCAAAACAAAGATGCTACCACCGTCACCAAACCCAAGGAATCAAAACTTATGCATCATGCAACTCCCACACTATACCTTAACACTGTAAATCTGAGACTGGTTTATAAACTGGAAATGAAAACTAATGTGAGGACTCAATTAAGATTTATGTTTTCAATTTTCTCCAGAACTACAGAGGCTAGATTACTTATTTGTTAAATGAAGGCTGGCATTCCGCAATGATGACCAGATTTCAGCAGCTGGAGAATTGGGGCAGACATCAAGTGTGATGAAACTCTGTGAAACCCCAAGCTTGGCAACAGTGCCTCATTTCTCCTTGTCCCAGCAGGAAGTGCAACCCTCAGACCCTCCACATTCATCTCCCATCTTCAGTAGATCTTGTCTGCTATAAGCATGGCATGCTTGAATGTATACATCTGCCAGGCATCTTGACATACAACTGTCAATATGTCAGATATGAGGTCTGGAGCCTTGCATGTTGAAATAAGCACAGCTGAACTGTGAATATATGACTTCATGTACATATGATTACATCCAAATAAATACACTCTAAATATTTATTTTTCCTTTTACATTGCACTCTACATTGGAAAAGCAACTCATTCTGTTCAGATGACATGAATGCAAAATAAGCATGTGTGTTTTATTTCTCAGACACGCTATTAACTGCATTTTTTTTTTATTTGCACAGTGTTTGAGTTCTATATTATGGCCAGTATGAAGCTCAAAAAATGTTAAATCCCACAGGAACATTCACCTCAACTGCATCATATAAACTGGTTACAACAATTTAAGTGTAAATAATACTCTCAGAGGGCTGTTCCACATTGAAACAACAATTCATAATCAAATCTTCTGGTTCAGAGTTTTTGTGAGTTGCTTTCAGGTAGTTGAAGGTATTCGTTCCACTGAATCTCATCATTCTTGGGGCACAGCTGACTGGATGTGGGCAAGGTTTGTGGTATCTCCGCATTTTTCAGAAGTAAAGACTGGAACAACCAGCAAGAATGTAGACCAGTGCTCTCAGATATTTGGCTAGTATTTCCTTTCCCAAGAGTAGTGGCCAGGTGAGTTACCATGCTCAGTGCATGGAGCTATTTTCCTTCAGGTCAAACTGGCAATAGCTTTAGGGTTTTTTTTCCACCTTCCTCTTCATCAGAACCATGTCTTCCCCACTGTGACTGTCCAGACATATTTCCAGCCAGTCAGTTCCTGCCACTGCAAGAGCCTCAGGCAGTGGCAGCACCTATATCTCTCCTGTGTTCTGCCTCAAGCAAATAAAGGGTTCTGTTTTCACAAGACTGAAAACTGTTTACTTGAGGTCTCTGAGCAAAACACAGAGGGTCATCCATTTGAAACTTAATGACCTGTGAAGCAGAGAAGGTTGATCAAATGACCTTCTCTACTTTCTAGAAAACTAAAAAGCAACTGTATATACAATAAATGTTAGAATTAGTTTCATTTTTACATACATACATCAGCAATGTCAGTATGTCATTATGAACAAGACTAAGCAAACCCTCTGCTGTAATAGTACTGTACAGTTGCACTGTTTTGAAGAGTTATGTTAAGCTCTCAAGTTACCTAAAGCATTAGCCAAAGATATCTGGCAGAATACTAAACTTTCTAGTAAACTATTTCATGTAATTCCAAGAGCAAACTGTGAAGCAGATGACTTCTAAAGATTAACATCCATTTTTAAAAATTTCCTATTTAATTACAGTTAACCTAAATCAATATGACCACTAGTGTTCAGTTTTAATGTCTGTTGACTAGTGTCTATGCCTGTACTCAACATCTCAGCCTTGGTCACATTGGTCTTCATTGCTGGTCTACCCTGGCCTCCAATCGGGAGGTCTGGAGACACACAATCCATAACGGTGCTGCTTCTTTTGAGAACACACGCAGGATCCCATCGAAAAGACAACGCAGAAAGAATCGCATCCTGCCGATACCATCCAAGGAGTCTTTCTGCTGTGCCTTTTGCAACCGATCTTGTCTATCTCGCATTGGCCTCTTTAGCCACCAGCACGCCTGTAGCAAATGTGGGTAGAGCCCTTCCCAAATCTTTGTTCGCAAAGCCCAGCCATGATATGATATGCCTGTACTAGACCATGACAGACAAGAGATTGCTACAGTTTATTTCATTAAGAAATATTGCTCCTTATGCATATTTTAACTAAATGGACAGAGAACAGATTTTTTTTTTCTAATTGCCCAAACTCACCTCCTTTAGGTCAGCCAGGCTACAGGTGCAAAATCCACCCAACAGGCATGAAATCCAATGTACATCAGAATGTACTGGTAAAGCAATTCAGATAACTAGCACAGATGCCAGTAGGTCACAAGTAAGTCTAAAGTAAAACAAACTTCAAAAAGAAAGTCATTAAAGGCTAAGAATCATTAGCCTCTAGTTTTCTCTGCTAGATGATACTGTTAGTGCAATGCCTGAATGTTGCCAGCAGCTGATCTCCAGAGTCCAGAGCGTCAGGACCAGGACACCTGACTGTGCCACACAGCCCCCGAGATAAAACTTCCATCAATTTATTTGGTGTTTCTGGCTTTTCTTTCCTTTTTATTAACCTTGTCATACTTTATCTATCCCGTTTCTTGCCCCAAAATGTTTTTCATGAACTCTGTCACAGTCATTGCAACTTCTCTGTCAGTGGAGAAAGATCATTTCTGCACTCCAAATCAAGCAGGACTGTAAAATCGAGTTGAGGCTTGCAACAGTCCAGCCTTTGGCTTCTCTACAGCAACTTATAAAAACAAAATGCTTTCCAAACTTGTGTCTGAATTGGCTGTTATTTTCAACACAGATGAAGTCTGACAGGAGCAATTAGGTTTTAAAAACATTTCTTCAACTCTAGTAGGCAAGAATTTTTTTTTTAAAAGTCCTTTTCCTTTTGGAGATTGAGGATTAAACATATCTTTCAAGTAAGGAGCAAAAGGAGAGAATACAGTGTGTATGCAAATGAAAACCAGATGAAAATTAATCCATTTACATACCATCATCTTTTTATTATCTGGAAATTCAAGGCCAAAGTAGTCGCCTTCGACAAGGTTCAGGTGGTTGCAAACAGCATCATGCAAGACTTTGCCTGGAGCTCTTTGCTATAAGAAGAAAACAAAGCCTAGAGTTACAAAGATGTTTTTAATTAGTGGAAGAAAAATTATTATGCTAAGAAATTATTCAGCAAACGACACAGCCAAAACTGTTTACAAAATCAGTGAATATTACAACCATAGCCACAGGGCAGTTGACAATAATTACACTAGTTTTAAAGCTACAGAATATATCCATCCATCCCTGGATGGCAGTTCTGAATCCATCTTTAGTGCATTTTTATTTTTGAGGGAAAAATACCATGAAATAGAAGAAGTAAAGAAGAGGGACTTGAGATATAGTTCTCTTATGTCTGCCAAGGCTAATTTCTACTGTGAATTTTGCAGGATAGTTATTTCATCCCATGTCCCTTCAAACCATGTGCTATGTACATCTGTGTACGACATAATGAAACCAGAACATCCACTGACAGGCCTATCATACCAAACACCAGGGACTGAGGGGTTACTGGATGTCTCTTGATCTGCAACAGGCTCAAGTCATGGGTTCTGATTTCGTATGGGCTTACCCCAAGCCTCCTGCTGTGAGGCACTGAGGCTGGTTCAGGCCTGTTACCCTGATGGGACTGGTGAGTAATTTGGAGGAGTCAAGAGCAAGTGTTTCCCCCCAAAAGCCTTTCTCTATAAAGACCAGATGTTCTAGCCCAATATTAGCTTCCAGAGCCGCTGCTCTGCTGATTGTAAGGATTCTTTTCATCAGCCCATCTGTTAAATCCACACCTGCAGAAAATACTGTAAATTACAGCTCACTAGCAAGTCTTCTGCAAAAAACAGACTCTGTATAAAAAGGCCAATCACTGAAATAAAATATTTTTGTTCCTTGGACAAATGCACCTATTTTAACCCAAGAGGCCCTGAAACACTGACCTACACTCACTTCAGAACAAATAATAACCCATTAAATTGCTCAAACCTCACTGTTATAAGAGGCCAATCACACCCTGGACAAGTGCCCTTGCACTCAAACCTACAGATTGGTCCCTTCTCTTTCAGCCCAGTAAATAATTACTAGAGCAAAATTAAACAGCAGTAACTAAGCTAAGAAAAGAAAACCATTAGAGGTCAGCAGACTAGCTGGCCTGTCTCAAACCTGACTCTGAGCTCAAGTGTGGGCATCTCCAGGCAGTGGCCATACCAACAGCCCACTTGCAAATGGGAAGCTGCTCCCACCCCATCCCAGATGTATCACTATGCAGTTTGGTCTCTGTTTTACCGGGATACCAAAAAATAAATGGACTTTATTTTTCCCACCTAGGATACTACCTGCTTTTTAACCACAACCTGAAGTACAAAGCGTCATTCCAAAGGTAATTTAGCTAACATTTTCTAATATGAATTGTGAAAAGTAAATACCCCGTAGTGAGGCTTACACCAGAGAAACTAAAACAATGACATTTTTTTACAGAAAGGATATATGTTCCACCACAGCAGCACTGTCACACTGGTGATGCAGGACACAACGACCAAACCCTTCAATGTTGGCTGGTTTCAAAAGTCTGAAGAGAAGAGCCAAGCTCACTTCTCCAAGAACTCGGTGAGCAGGTTTTTGCCCAACATACTCCCAGTGCCTCTAACAGACCTATGCCATCAGGAAGCAATGTTCACTCTGATTATTTTATTAACTGTTTGTTAATTTTGCTGTAGCAAACGTTATCTTCATGAATACTGCCAGAAAACACATCAAGAGCAATTGCAGATAAAAATACTTTTTTTTTAAGCATTCACCATAACCTTGCAGTAACCAAAGTAGTTCATACCAAAATGCCAAAAATACCAAAGAGGATACAAAGAAGGCAAAGGCAAAGGCAGAGCACTTTTGATCTGATACAATATATCCAAAATAATATCAAGTACATTTGAATACACTCACTTCACATTTTCCAGCTTCATTAAACCAGAAGCAGCCTCAATGTCCACCACCCAGCCTGCACAGACCATTGCACCTTGTATGTCAGGTCTAACAGAAAGCTTCCCATATTTTCCACTCCATCTATCACTGTACATAAGCAAAAATAAACATACATTGTCTCTTAATGAAAGAGCTTCCTGATAAGTGCATTTCTTTGGAGGCAACAGAATAATATTACAGACACTAGACTGAGTGTAATAACAGTGTTATTTTACTGCTCTGAAAACACACCCAGAAGTGATTTAGAAGCAACTACTCCTGCTTCTAGACTAGTCTCAGGCCTTCAGAGTTTGGTTGGGGCTGCTAGAAAGAGGAAGGACATATTTGTCAGTCACCCTCAAGCAAGCAGCTTTCTTACTTGCGCACAACCAGAAAAATGGAAATATGCCTCTGCATATGTATGTATGTCTTGCTAAAGTATCTGATGGGCTCCTCTCATTCATCATTCCTCCCAGGGAAAATAAAGTGTCTCTGGGTGCATGGGGATTTTTGACCAATGGAAAAATGCAGAGAGGCCACCTGCGTTACCACACTGCATAAGGTTAGCTGAGGAGAG
Source organism: Lepidothrix coronata (assembly GCF_001604755.1). NCBI lineage: Eukaryota > Metazoa > Chordata > Aves > Passeriformes > Pipridae > Lepidothrix > Lepidothrix coronata. The sequence goes on along the minus strand of NW_016690268.1, from coordinate 3,122,569 downwards.
CACACCTGTCTGATCTCAGACTTTGAGTTAAAGCATCTGATTAAAACCTCCTGAGTGTTTTCTTAAAGTTTTTTTTTTTTCTTAGAAGCATTTAGACGATGGAACAACAGTCTTGTAGTGTTTATGTCACTTGGCATTTTCTCTGGAGTATGGCTCAATAACATGAAATACTTCTTACTCTAATATTTGTAAATATTGCTATTCTAAACTCATCTTAGCTTAGATCAGTCTACCTCAAAATAAAATCTGACAGTTCTCTCTCGAAGGAAATGCTGTGCATATAATATCTGCTGAGATTTAGAGGCTGATGAAACTCCAGTCTTGCAGGACCAGAAAGAGAAGTACAACATCCACAAAAGCAGGAACTCACAAGGTTTCAAAGAGATGGTGCAGTTCCATGACATCTCTACTAAAAAATTTAAACACAATAAATTAAAAGTTCAGTCCACTGGGTATGGAAGCAAACCAGGAGTCATTCAGAGCACCACAAACACAAGCTGACAGAAGAAGCATTCAGGAATGAGTGTGCCATACCAATGACATCATCTATAGTACAGAGTTGTGCCTGACTTGAACATGGTTACAAGCCCCATGAGAAAATACAAATTTCCAGGATTTGGAAGGCATTTTCCAACCATCAAGTGTGGCCCTGTTGCCATGCCTCAGACAGCAAGTACTAGGCAAGCTTCACTGGCTTCTCTCCCAGAGCCCTGTGGCTTCATGGCTGCATAAGCCAGAGCTTGGCTGCTTTCCCTGCTCCATGCCAGCACCAGGCTGATCCATGGGGGCCTATGAGTCCCCTAAAACAGCCTCGCATGCATGTCAGGTTGCAGGGTGGGGAAAGGCTTTACTACAGCCTATGCTACAGAAGGGTCTTTCCCTGTCACAGTGAGAAAGCCCAAGACCATTACACAGCCATCACAAAAGTTTCACACACTTGAATGACGGAAGGTCACCAATGTTGCCAAATATGGAGGACATGGGAAAGGAGAGCCAGGAGACCTATTTCCTGCTCTTCTTGTGCATCATCAAATGAGAGCTCACAACAGGGAGGGAAAGAACTCACACAAAGGTGAAGATCAAAGAAGTATGAAGAATGCAAGTGCGACATTGACATGGAAGTATGGAAACAATGAAGGTTGGCGGCAAAACTATTCCTCCAGACCACTTGTCACCACAGATACCACACTGTAAGGTAGTGAGGGAAAGGAAACAGGAGGGCATGGTATGCTGGTGGAACACACCTGGGGGAAGGTCTCATGCAACATAGAGGAGCTGGGAAGCAGTGGGTGGAGGTCCACTGCTCCTGTTTCTGTTGACAGCCAGACTCCTGTATAATCAATGGAAAAATATTGCAGCTCCAGAGGACAATTCTTCTACCCCAAACCAGCCATCTGAGCACACTGGCAGATGTGTGAGCAATACTCCTGACAAAAAGGAGCCAGACACCTGTGTTACAGGGTTCATGTTAGAAGAGGTGAGCCACAGTCATACTGATATACCAGGGAACTACTATTATTCTTTTGACATGAGAATAATAAACCTTACACCAAAATAATATTATGAATTTATTGCAGAGAAAAGAAGCTCACTGATTTCCGGCTACACATCCTTATTGAACTGGCCTTTCATTTAGCTCTGTGAAATCACATTTTAAAAGTCACTTTACATTTTCAGGGAACATCCAGTTCTAAATTATGAATAATGTGCATCACCACTTTTAGCTGCAAGCTATGAAGGTACCCAGTCAAACTAGAGTGCTTTACATGTTATACATTCAACATCTCAGTCCTACACTCAATTCACCTCCCTCTACTCCCACCAAAATCCCAAACTGTATGTTGCTTATGATCTTTCAATGGTGTATATTTTAATAGGTTCAACAATTCTTTCATGTTCTAGCAATTGCCAATCATTTAAAAAAAACTCCTTCTACATACTTGTTTAGACCATTCTTTGGCACGAGTACAATACATATTTTTTTTGTAAAAAAAACAAAGTACATAGCAATATCTGGAAGATATCCAGGTCTTTGAAAGAAGTGCGTTTGGACACATTACACCCCCCGTCCCCAGTTTATTTATCAATTATGTCACTAATATTCTACCAAAAAAAAAGTTTATGGTCAAATAGTTATTTTACTATTCTTCTATCTGTACAGCCAACAAATCTCAGTTCCCAGCTTGAACAAGATCTTTGGTTGAAAGATGTTTGTTTGTTTGTTTTTAACATTAGTGAGCAGTAATATCAGGTTAAAAAAACCCAAAATAAAATAAATACTTTCTTCTGAAAATCTGAAAAATGTTAAGTCCCATTTTTGGGAAATAAAGAAATTAATTTCATGTGGAAACACAGACTACTTTATTTTCCTTCTTCAAAACCGCAAACAGGTGAGAAAAAAGTTTGGGGTTTTTTGTTTGGGTTTTTTTTTAATTACACTTGCTTGTGTATTAGTAACAACTGATAAGTAGAGAAAATAATTCCTTTATGTTCATCTTAAAGAAAAATGGACATTCCTACCTGCCACCATATAAAGGCAGGCATTTCTTCCATTAATGTCCTGTTCCTATAACATTTTGGGTGCTCAAATGCTCTAAAATGAAATGCGATAGTTTGGTCATGCTAAATATTTTACAAATACTTCAATATTATATTGTACAATGTTTAAAATTTTATTTGCTCTTTCATGGTTAATCACCGAAAAAATCCCTTGTACTGATCAGCCTTGTATCAGATCAGCCTGACTGCCAAATTATTTTTATACTCCAATTTAACAACTGCATAGAAATGATCGTGAAAACTCCATCCAGTACTTTCATTACTATTTCTGAAGTCATACACAGTTGTAATCAATACTAAAAATAACGATGTTCTTAACAGCTTACCTTTCTCAGTTATTCAAAGCTGTTAAAAATTATATATGTATCTACAGTTTTGAAAGGAAAGAAAACCTGTCAACAAGTGTTCATGATAAGCAAATAGTATAAAAATAACCTCAAAGATAAGACTGAGCAACTGAGTTCCTAAACAAATAACCCTGTCAGAAATTTATACTACAAAGAAGGCTTGAAAACTACTCACAAGAGAACAATGCTGTCAGCATCTGAAGACAAATTTTGTATTTTAAACAGTTCTCCTTTCTGGTGTAAAATGAAATGCATAATCCATATTTAGCAAAAGTCTATTTCCTGAAAGGTGGGATTAAAGGCAAGAAGCACTGGTCTGAGTATTGTTGCTCTGGACCTAATACTGCCAAGACACATTCTCTGCCCTTCTCCTCTCCTCTCCTCCCTTTCAAAGTGCAGGTGTTAATCCCATAGGAAGGATTAGATAACTATAAAAATAGCATTAGACCTTAATGATAGCTCTTATACCTGGTCTTACTAGTTTTTACCTTGCTGTTCATCTCAGATTGGGTAGCTGAAAAGTGTTGGAAGAAGTGTGATTCATCACTCCTACATATCAGGCCAAAGAACAGCGGAGAAGTGACACCTTTAAACACAGCAGTCACATACTCCCACCACTGCTTTTAAATAGGCAGATCCCCACTCTGTACCTGCAGACACCAGGTAGCATCCCATTTGAGGAAAAGAGGCAGATTTTTATGATAACCTATGATAACCTCATTCCTTTTAAGATATATTTTCCATTTGAATGTAGCTGAAGGCTCCACTCCTGGCACATATCCCACATGCTTTTGCACAGACTGTGCACATACCATCAAAGGGCGGATTGAGGCCAAATGCAGTAACAGAATAAGTCTCTTATACTGCCTTAAAAACAGGCAATTGATCATCTGCTGTGTGTGAACAATAAGACTATTTAATGTTCTTTTCTTTCAAGATTTTACTGGGCTGCTTTACTACTTTACACTCACCACATAAGCTGTATTCTCTTAATGCCAGTGCTTGCCTTCCACAGTCTCTGATGCACACTTCTACCCTTTCATCAATTTTGTTGGTGGTGGCACCTTTTCTTAAAGAGTGTAATTGTAATTGTAAGATACGGTGCTTTTTACTTCAGGTGTGTTTTACTCCAAATATCTACCCTTAAAAAAAAATGCAGCAGCAAAGTTACACTTCCCCCCCCCCCACCTATCAGCTATGACAAACAAGATGACTTCAACAATGACTATTTTAGGAATTCGATTGCTAACCAAAAATGAACACACCAAAAAATTATTGAGGCAAAAATATAAAGAGAAGGATTTTAATAACCACCTCATTCATTTGCGTTTCTAGTATATGAATTTATTTTGGTCTCCAAAATAAATTTGCAGTTTTCCACATTTGAATATACACAGATTTGTTATTGTAACCATGCTCTTGAATTTCTGATCATGACGAAGTGGCTTATGTCAAAATATTTTCTAAAATAGGCAGCAGCAGAAGGATTGCTCTTACTAAACTTTAAAGTCTCTTCCAATGCCCCAAAATCAACTTTAGTAGAAATAGCCAACAGCAAAATTCAGGTGAACATTAAATACTAAACAGTCCTCTTTAATAATTAAATAATGTTGAAGGAAAAAGAAAAATATTACTAGGAAAGCTAATGCAAAGTTTTATGATGAAGCTGTTTTTAGCATTGCTTGGTTAAGCTTTTTCTTACAGCAGGGTCAGACTAACACAAAATTCAGCTACAGTAAATCCTCAGGTAGCTGTACATCTCCCTAATTACAGTACTGCAAAGCTACTGGAATTGGAAGCTCTGCTTGGTCTCTTTTCGCCTGGCTCATAAAATCCCAGTTTATACCTTAATGGGCAAATACCACCCACGCTGCATTATACGTGCCATTTTAACGAGTATGTGATGAAACAAAAATGGAGAAGATGTGGCCTGGGCACCTTCAGAACTGAGTCTTTCACACCACAGACCAACTTGTCATCTTAAGGCATAACAATCAAATCTTTTGATTTCTTTGCAGTTCTTACAAATGCAAATGATATTAATACTGATTCTATTTCCCACCTTTCAATTACTCTAATTTCTAGTTGACAAGGAGTTTGTTACTACATAACCAGCAGCAAACACCACAAAACTAGTGGAGGCCTTTGTAAAGAGGAAGAAAGGGGAAGAAAGAGATAGATTCTTGGAACTTGGAGAATTTTCTCCTCAGGCAGCTGTAGGTACAAAATCCCACAGAATTTATGTCATACATCCATCCAAAGGAATGGATGCCAAAGGCATCTTACTAATGCCAAAGGAAAACTGAAACTTCTCACCAGCTAAACACCACAAACCATGTAGACCAAAAACATTCAGCCTTCAGTCAGTTTAGTCTAAGTACACATCTGTTTATTACAAAATGTTATTCATGGTGAAAAGCATTAACAAAGTACTTCATGATTAGTTTCCCGGTTCACTGGCTCCTGTAGCTGTAATTTACAGTATTTTAACCAGCTGACTTTCAGTTAAAAAGTACAACTGACCTTGTATTAACTTTTCTGTGCTGATTTAAAAACCCTTACCTTTCCCACATATGCACCTAAAATTCACTTTATCAACTTAAAAGGCGGTGCTCTGATCTCCTCTCCTTAGGAACTCAGCTGGAAAACTTCATTGTCTGCCCAACAATCCTCTAAGAAGTCATTCAAATGGGGACAACGCATGTCTTCACATGAAATGTGAATGCTGATCTCGCTAATGCCAAAAAGCCCTAACCCCCAAAAATATCAAACTGCAAAAAGAGGTCTCTGCACAATTAGTCCTCCTGAAAAAAAAAACCAAACAAACCTTGTTTCTTGTAGTACAACCATTACTGCTAACTTCCTTCAGATAGGTATAAAACATTTGTGGGAAATCAGTAGTGGCAGACCGAGTCTTTTAAGTGACTGTTTAAGCCTGCAAAATTTCACACACCAACCATTCAGTTCTTGGAGACTTCCAGTGGGAGACTCTTGGCAGCACCACTGTTACTAAACCAAAATTATTTTCCTTGAACATCCTTAAAATGCACAGTGGACAAGAAAAATGAGGCATTAAAAGAACAATGAGAAAACTTACTAAAAATATGTCATCTAACTCCCTAAATTATCTCCTGTAAATGCTGAGTCATCTCTGCCTAATTCTGCTAGCAAAACTAAAAAGTGACTTGTGGCAGTTTTTTATTCCCTTAGCAAGGCAAACATCTACTGCTGGAAGTGACTATTTTCATTTCTGAAGAGTATCATCCACACAATGTATTCCAGTTTCAGAGCCTTGACACTGAATGGTGATGACTTGCAAAAACCAGAGCCAGCCTGACATGAATTTTAGATCTTGGAGTGAGTTGCAGGGCAGATGCAATTAACAGTGCTTTCCTCACTATCTGAAAAAAGGTACTTCACAATTCAGCATGTAAGAAAAATGGAAGGCAATAATACTTTTGTGCTTGTTTTACATGGCTTTTGTAAAACCAGGTGCACACTAAAAATGCTTCTCTGAAAAGCTTTGGCTTGTTCAAAGGGGCAAGAAAGGCAGGAGTCACATCAAAGCCATTCCAGCTATGACAGCAAAACCCTTAATGGAGAGCTAGGGATGGCAGCAGGCGCCTCTGACAAAGATTACCTCTGAATTATCTACGTTTAATTGACAGCCAAGGGGTGTAACTGGGCAGATGTCTCCATCTGGCATGAGCTGCACCTCCACCACATGGCTCTGCCCACAAGGATGTGCCTGATGGCTACAGTCAGAGTGTCCTGCAGTGCAAGGATGCCCGCAGCACAAGCTCAGCACGTGCACTGTGGGCACTGGCTTTGGAAAACACACCACAAGATTTGTTTTCAGAAACTAGATGGGAGTTTGATGTGAAGCTGATAGAACCTCATTTTTCAGAATGTTTTCTTTATGGAAAGGTGTTTTACTAAAACTCAACTATGGAACCAAGCATGTACCTGTCAAATAAATGTTGATATTACTTTCTCTCCCTGGGAGGAAAAAAACTGAATGAGTTTAACCCCCGGCCTCGGCGCTATTTAGTGGCACACTGCGCTCCTTGTTTCTTTGGAAGAGCTGCAACTGAGGCTCAGAACACTCATTAAAAATACCTCAGATTGAATTTCATAGCCCACAACTTTTGAAAAGGAATATAATGGCACCATTCAGTGCTTTCAGTGTAATTCAGCAGCATAGCAGCCAGCACATAATTGGGGATAGAAACCCCAATCTCTGTGACACCCTTCACCCCTTGCCTCCCACTTTACCACACCTCTCTCTGTTTCAAGGTAAAAATCATTTAACCACCTTCTCAGGTTTTCTTTTTTTAACATTAAGTAGTGCTTGAGAAGAAAATAAAATCATTCTGTTATTCAGATTACTTTCTTCTCTGTTTTGTTTTCTTTGCCTGCTCATTTTTCATCATTTGCTTTACCGTAAGCTAACACTTTACTAGAATGAAGGACTAGGCAATTCTTAAGTCATCAAATGTGAAAACAGAACCCTTATATACAGTCTGAAAACATGAGAATATGGAGTGTTATGAGTATATGGGAGTTATTAACTATAAAACCAGATTGAGACAGATTGAGATATGCAAAGTGGCTATTCACTATTTTTATTTGGATACATTTTAGTTAAGCTATGATTCTACTAAAATCCCTCGAAGAAAATAGTTCTTTTAAATGCAAGAAGTCCAAGACCTGGAAAAACTCCACAACAAACCCCAACAAAAAATGAGAAATGTTCAGGCAAAATATTAAATCCTAAATCTAAAGTGAAAGCAAATGCAACAGGAAAAAGCTTCTGCATCACTCTCGACGTTACTATCAATCTCAGCAAGAGCTCACGCCATCCAGAATTGTACATACTTTACTTATTACTTTATCAGGGGAAGGAAAGCACAGTTTAACAATAGGAAACAGAACTTTTCAGGAAGGACACCCCTAGATGAAGCCTTCAGGCTGTTACACCCTAACTCTTGTTTTCAGCCAGGCCACTGCTCTGTTTGAATCTAATGCTCTGACAGCCAAAACACAAGGCAGGGTAAGGAAGGTAACCTTGCACGCAATGTAAATTAAGAGTTTCTGTAGGATCCACCTTCTATCAGCCTGTCTTGCAAAACTGATGTGGACTGTCTAAAGAAAAGCTTGGCTGCAGCATCTTACAATTTCTCCAGACTGGACACGGAGTAATTCTGTATTTATGTGTGAAACCAAAAAAGAGATGGTCCTGAGTTCATTCCTAACAAGCAAAATTCATACCAACAAAATGTGTCCATGGAAGCAAAACTTCCAAGTGCAAAACATAAGTTTTAAAAACGATCTCTTCTTTAATTACCTTAAAGGCAGAAGATTTCAGTAGTTTCTTTACCATTCAAGATTCCGATACACAAGAGTTTCCTGTCTAGTTATGCAAGATCTGTCACCAACCTGACAAATGGATGTACAGGAAATGTATTCAACATTTCTCTAAGCAGCCTCAAAAGACCTTAAAATTGAATATACTGGGAGTCAAACATGTCTTTTAAACACAGGAGAAACAATGAAACTGTCTATAATCTCAGGGAATTTGCAAAGGGAAGGTACAAGCTCTGTGTTTTGTGCATCACTGAAAAGTGCTACCTTTTGTGGGACACAAACTAGAGTGGAAAGAAGAGTTAGGGAAATTGGTGTAATAAGTGTTACAATAATGGCTGCTTCTCGCAGCAGATTTCAGAGGCACCTCGTAATGATGTAGTCAAGTCACATTACCAAGGAAAGTTAAAAAATAACTACCTCCCTTTTTAATACAATCCTACAGTTTTCAGAAAGATCCTTAGGAGCTTTTCTGCTCCTGTGTCCTCACACAGCAGACACTTTAAAAAATCCATCCATGAGTCATCTCAGGTCTCTGAAAGATGAAACAGTCTCTGGATTGTAGCAATCTAATGAATAGTTACGTTAGCAAACAACAAATAACTATAGCCATCCTAGGGGAGCACAAATGAAGTGGTGCTGTTGTGCATTGCAGAAACAGTGGCTTTGCCTCCAGTCACATCAAAATCCAAAGCTGCTGGGACTGACCTGTATGTCGAACCTAGCATCAAACTGGCAAAGCAGCACAGACAGAACAGAGATCTGCTTATACATTTGTGGCAAAGCAGGGAAAGAAGGGATTTGTACTTATATCTGTGGGGCAAGAGAAGGTGAATAGGGAAGAAAGGCCAGCGGGATTTCTTAGCTGGACATGACATTGTCTGTTAACAGCATGTGGTCTGAGCTGGGCAAAAAGCCTTTCTTTAATCTCCTGAGTGCTTCCTCATGACTGTGAGCAAGGTTTTACTCTTACCTATGTTGAACATGGGATATTCAACTTTCATTCAATTTCCCACCACTTCTGCATGTGTGTTTGCATACATATGTGTGCGTACCTTACAGAATTGCCTGTGCCTGCAGTTAATGTGAAATACTTCAGAGACAATACCTTAAACCCTTCTGCTTCATTGCTCACTTAACCATACAAAAGGTTCAAGCTAAGGAGATTCCTAAGAGATCTGCTTTCTGTCACTCAGATAGAGCTCTCAAATATCAAAGGAAAGCATCACCATGGTACTATCACGAGTACATTAACATAGTCTCTGAAACACAACTTTTATGGCTTCTATTCTGTTTTAATGTGCAATAATGTTTTCTTTCATGCTCTGTTTAAAAACATGTGTTGGACAGACTTAGTGTGATCTGGGCTTTGGACAGAATAGTTAAAATACATCTTTAGGCACAGCAGGTTTACAAAGGCAAATGAGCTACTCAACTGGTTTTTTCTTAGAGCCAGAATACAGCAGTGTTGTATTAGATACCACTTTGATATAAATGAGCTTTATCAGCAACAACAGGCTCCGTGGGAAACAAGTGTTCTCTGTTCAGGGTACGTCAAAGAGAAGCCTTTGGGGATGTGCTATCAAAAGTCAAACATCAGGCTGACACAATGCGACTTTTTTGACCACATTTTCAGTCTTGGGTTGAATTCCTCCAGAAAGAGAGTTTTAATCCATTTAACCTTGATGATAATGTGTATAACTGCAAAAGGAATTGATTTTATCTAATTTGTTTTTTTTTCTCTAATGCTGAAAACCAAGTTCTTATGTACTTAAAAATAGCATGCATCTAATTTTAAATTTACATTTGCATATATGCTTTGTTTAATGTTAATATCCAGGTAATTTACAGATTCCTGGGCTATGCGAGAGCAATACATTTTATTTACAATATAAAAACATAAATGAATAATAGAATAATAGAATATCCCGAGTTGGAAGAGACCCTCAAGGATCACTGAAGTCCAACTCCCAGCCCTGCACAGAACCATCCCCAAGAGTCACACCATGTGCCTGAGAGCGTTGTCCAAACACTTCTTGAACTCAGACAGTCTTGGTGCTGTGAGCACTTCCCTGGGAAGCCTGTTCCAGTGCCCAACCGCCCTCTCAGTGAAGAACCTCTTCCTAATATCCAACCTAAACCTTCCCTAACACAACTTCATGCTACCCCATCAGGTCCTGCTACTGGTCACCAGAGAGATCAGTGTCTGCCCCTCTGCTTCCCCTCATAAGGAAGGCGTTGATCACTATGAGGTCTCCCCTCAGTGTCCTCTTCTCTAGGCTAAACAAGCCAAGTGACTTCAGCTGCTCCTCTTACAGCTTCTCCTCCACTGGAGGAGACCTCCAGTGTCCTCTGGACACTCTCTAATAGCTTTATATCTTTCTTATATCATGGCCCAAAACTGCACATAAGACTTAATGTGTGGCCGCACCAGTGCAGAGTGGGACAATCACCTCCCTTGACTGTGCTACAAGTGATTATTACTGAGATGTCTAGTATGAAACTTACAAATTATACTTCATTTTTGCCTATTTATATAATGTTTAGGTTCATGTTGTCACCAATCCTGAAGTGAAATTTGAACATATACACATACTTTAGCAATCTCCACCAAAACACTGTCTTGCTATCAGCTTCAGAAATTATCTTTCTTCATCGTAATTAACTTAAGTAAGTCAGACTACCCTGTCAGACTCAGAATAAATCTCCTTCAGGAAAGAACTTCTGGATAGAGAAGACCACAATGGCATTGAACCATTATTACTGCTTACATACTTCTTGTACTGGTCTTTTACTGATTTTTAATCACAATGTCTCCTAATGCTTGACAAAGAACACCATGTGACTAAACCAGGGAGAGCCATAACCCTGATATGGCACTAACGAGCCAATATTATCAGCTTTTCTTTTTTTAGACTGTAAATATTTCTTAAATTGTTGCTACCAAACAGCTTGAGGCATCCTGTTGATGCCTTAAGCCCCTAATGGTCTTTATTTTTCTAATATTTGTAAGACTTATGAGTTTTATAAGTAGATTTTAAAAGCAGAAACCCCTTCCTTCTTTGTCCCTTGTCCCTTTCCCTTTCTCCAGTACCCTTGTTTATACATTCCCTAACCCTCTTACCCCATTCTATATTCCCCATATCAATCCTGCTTCTGAATACAGCAGAAGTGTTTAGTCTTTTGTCAAGGCAAGGCCTAGATAGTTGACAGAACAGCATATCTGGGCCTAAACCACAGAATAGGTCAAGAATTAGGTAAATATGTACCCTTTGTGCTCTGATGAAGTTGAAGATGATGAAGTAAGTGGTCCCAAAAAGACCCCAGACCCAATTCTCAGGGGGAGGGCCCGGGGCGGACCAGAGAAAAGGCCACAGGGTGGGCACATCTGGGATTGGATGGATAATGTTATAAAATGTAACCTCTCAGGCACGGAGGCACGCACGCGTCGTATACCATCTACTGCCTTGGCAAATAAACCCTTTCTTATCTCACCCCTAATTAACTGCTCCGAGATTTTTTTCAGCACCTAAAATACAGCGGCAACACTGTCTACTCTCAAACACTGAACAAACTCTTGGCCAGGAGAATGGTAAAGGCTTCACAGGATGAGAAAGATACATGGAGCTTCATGTCACTGGTGTCCTTCTGGCTTTTTAATTCTTACCGGATCATCAACACTTCTCAGCAGGTTCATGCAAACTAAGCAAAGGCAGCACCTTCTGAGTAGATTCCCAGTGGGAGACTCCTGCAGAGCACACAACGGCGGGGGGAGTTGAGGAGGTTGGCCATTATGCCCCAGGTAAGTGTAAGATCTGTTGACCACACAAGGTGCTGCAGTTCTGCTTTTAGCCATCCAGAGAACACAAAGAAAGAAAAAAGTCTTCATGTTTGAAGTAAAATACCAGGTCTAGAACCATGCTGAGAAGTGCAAAGACTAGCAAATACAGTGGTCTGTTTTAACTGGAATTTACACCTCATCACCTCTGCTGGTACAAAAAATCTTACAAAGTAATTAGTATGTGCTACAAGTAGTTACAGCACAATTTACTCCAAGAACAAAGTGCAATTTACTCAAGTGACAGTATGATATAGAGGTTAGACCAATAGCAGGTTTAGTGTGTGCCTCTCACTGTGGGACCATCATACTCAGACAGAGTCTTTGCTTTGGAAAGGACTAGTACTTACTGTTAAGAAAGTGCAAATGCCAGCAGACAATATCTCCTGTTGCTCCCACATACTGGCATGTGCCTACAGCCATAAGCTGCCCCTGCTTTCTCTCTGTAGCCTATAGGGAAAGGGAAAAGGGCTGAAAACAAGGATGTGATCCAAAACGAGAATTCAATCCCCTCCCAGGTAATTCCTTCCATCCAATGTATCAGAACTGTAAGCACACTGTGAGCAATTAAGGCCAGGAAAAAGTGAGTTATGCTCATCACTGTCAGAAACCATGCATTCTGAGGGCACACACTTCCTTCTTGTGTATAAAGTAACATGATTTCCCAGCACTGAAACAGGATGTTCTTCACCTCCAGTTACATGATAACCAGGAGATAGAATTTCATGTTCTTTACTAGGATAGATATTTTCCTCCATGACCCTCAGAGCCTTGCTTGGGTTGAGATTCATCCATTTCTAACAGCAATTAAGCATCCAATTGCCCTGGAATTCCATTATGGCAAGTGAAAAGAAAGGGTACTTTTAGAGAAACACTTAGGCCAGGCAAAACTGAACAGATGAAATTGGTCTTCATGTCATTGCTACTTTGCTTCTCCCTCTGGATTACACGATCTTTAACACGATGGTATGCTTATTTCTTGTTATCATTAACATTCATGAAGTATTTTGTCTATTGTGCTGTTAGGAAACAAATAAGTGCTTACATAAAAGATATTAACACATATTAGCTGACATAATCAGCATATTTTAAACAGTCTCCCGAAATGGAATTCAAATTACCAAACTACTAAAAAAATAAAATTTCCCAATAAAAAAAATGTAATTCATATCCATTAACAGCTCTCACCACCAGCTATTTCAGGATATCCTGACATTAAATCAAATATTTAAGGAAGGGCTTACATTTATTTTTGAGTGATGCGGAATATATCTGCATATGTGCCCTTACTGGAGATTTTAAAAGCTTGAAAAACCACAAGATCTGTTGAGGTCATTTCTCAGACACCACATATGAATTCAATACTGAACATAAAAATTTCACAGATCACGTATTTGCTGATGTACAAAAAGCCATTCATCCTCAAAGCAGTGGAGCCTTGAACTTCCCCCATCAACTGGACTTCAGCAAAAGCATGACCAGTGCTTGTCCACTCCCAATAATTATGATCAGGAGATGACTCTATTAAAATCCATTTCGCTCCTCATAAATGCTGGCAGCAGTGTCCCCAAATGTCCCTAAATATGCTTTTAACTAAGGCAACAAATGCATTAAAAGCACGTTGAGCTGAAGCGTGAGCGGTGGGTTCATGTAGAGCATTTTCACAGTTGCATCAGTGGCCACAGTAAAATTCAACTCACCCAACTTTGGCTGTCTAGAAGTTATGTGTTTAGTCTAAACTCATTGTCTGGCTTGTCCTTCTACAGCTGGACAAGAGAGGAGTATCATGAGAGTAAATTCATCCCATCTGGAGACAAATGCATCACACTTAGGGGTGAATTGTCCACTGGGACAACCCTCATTCCACCAACAACTGGGAGAGCCTTTCCTAATCCCAGTGAATCTGATGTTCAAACAACTAAAAAGAGGTGAGATAATCTTCCTCTACAGCTGGAGATTGTATGGTGTGGCTCACTTTTTGCTTGCAACTTTCCCACATGCCTGAGACACGATACACGCGGCATTTTCTTTTGGGGGCAGAGGAGCAAATAGAAGAAAGAAACATTCTTATAAAGCCATGAACTTGTTTTAAACAAGATAATGGTCTTGAAAGGCCTGAAGAAGACAACAGCAGACAAAGCAGAAATAAAGAGTAGCATTGAGAACATATAACAAGAAGGACAGGTCCCCAAAGCTGAGTTACAGCACAGGCTATGAGTAGTAGAAAACTCCTCCTTTTTTTAAATGCATTGCCCAACACTAACTTCTGCTTCTAGTTCTCATTGTAAGTCCCATGTTTTCTCACAGCAAAAATAATCAATTCCATTCAATATAATGTTGAGGCCTATACTGAAAAAGAGTTCCAGTAGGTTAAAAGAGTTCCAGTAGATTGTTACCTAAACATAAACACTGAGCACTGAGCATTGATAAAGGGAAACTCAAGACTCAACACAATATTCAGTAGCACTGTTGTGATCAAACACCACTACTCACAGCATTCTCCTGGAGAAACTGGCTGCTCATGGCTTGGACAGGTGAACTCTTTGCTGGGTAAAATCTGCCTGGATGGCCAAGCCCAGAGAGTGGTGGTGAACGGAGTTACATGCAGTTGGAGGCAGTTACACGTGGTGCTCCTCAGGGCTCAGTATTTGGGTCAGTCCTGTTTGATATCTTTCCTGATGACCTGGACAAGGGGATCGAGCACACCCTCAGTCAGTTTGCAGATGACACGAAGTTGGGTGGGAGCGTTGATCTGCTGGAAGGTAGGAAGGCTCTGCAGAAGGATCTGGACAGGCTGGACTGATGGGCCAAGGCCAATGGCATAAGGTTCAACAAGGCCAAGTGACGAGTCCTGTACTTGAGTCACAACAGTCCAAGCTGTTGTATATGAGGAAAAATTTCTTCACTTGAAAGGATTGTCAAGCACTGGAACTGGCTGCTCAGGGAAGTGGTTGCGTAACCATCCCTGGAGGTATTTAAAAGACATGTAGATGCTTAGGGACATGGTTTAGTGGTGGACTTGGTAATACTCGGTTAATGGTTGACTTTTCCAGCCTAAATGATTCTATCATTCTATGAAAAGACAGACTTCCATCTTCTTTGAGACTTCAGTTGATTGCTTTAAGGAGATTCAGAGTCCAACAGCAGCCTACTGAATAAGGATCAAATTTTAGCTTAGTAGAACCACCCTATAAGGTGCTGAGAACCCGTGCTGAGTGACTCCCTGGCTCTGGAGACAGATGGATATGCTTCTCAGGAACTGAGCAGATTGCAAGGCCAACCAGCTGGAATTTCTCACAGTATTTCTCACAGTTGAAAATTCTGCTAGAAGAAAATTACTCAGCAAAGGTCTTCAAAAGCAACAAAGAAACTCAAATAGGAAAAACATAAATAAGGTACTTTATGTGTAGGCTGCTGCTCAAGGTCTTAAAATAGATGCCATATAATGGGAACGAAATGTCTGTCTAGTAGCGATAGTTTTCTAGTTGTGAAAAACTGGCTTTATGAATTGAAAGTAACAGTTCAGTAACCAATATACTCAGTTTCTGGTTCTAGTACCGTCACACTGAGAGATCAGTAAGTGATTTGGAAAAATACAACTTCTAAAACCCATTATATAGGTATATATTTGTACAGTTACATTGAAAATACTTGTATGCATGGTTTTTTTCCTTCACCACTTAGTGTAATAGACTGAAAATACCCCATGGCACATACCATGCAGGCAGTTATACAAGGAGCACTTTATAGCCCTGTTTTAATAACTGCATTTACCAAAGGCAAAAATCTGCTTACTGTTACTGTTATTTCTAGTAGTAGTATACTGTACTTAACAGCCAGTCTCATGAAAAAAAAAAGAAAAAGAAAGCTAACCGAAATCCAGCATAAAACATACAGTAATCTTTTATGTTGCTGCTAAGTGGTTTGTGAAATCTGGTTTTGTGATTATATTTAAGATGTTTTGTGTAATCACTATTAGGAAAGTATCCTACACAGGGCCAGGAGTGACCTCTAAAGTATTCACAATAGGCTTGAAATACTACACCTAAATCACAGCTCCAAGCATCACAGAAGTCTATATGCCATAAAAAGATAAATAAAAAGCAAACAAAACAAGGCTTTGCTTTCTCGAGAATATCTGAAGCTACTCAAAGCTGACAAAAAACCCAGCCTTGACATAACCTACAGCAGTATGTCTTTAGTGAAATCACACCTCTAACCTCTAAATAGTCATATAAATAACACTCTAATATGTAATAACACAGTCGCATGCTAGGATACCAGGAACAATGCTTTGAAAATAATAATCAGTCACTAAGTTTTCAGTAGGTGTCATAAACTGAAGACTTGGATCCTGTAGTTAGAGCAATCAATGTAATACTCTGCATACAGGATACACTACTACTTGTGATGGTTTTCATGTGAAAATAATTGGGACTATTCATAGAGAATCACAAGCCACTGCTACAACACCAAGTATTACATATTCAAACCATCAGTCACCTATATAAGGATCAATGGAAAATTTCACCCAAAATTTTGTGCTCAGTACTTACTTCAGTTCTTACTGTTCTGCTTTACATTTCTGAGGAGTTTCACTTTTCACACTAGAAAACCCTAGAACTACAGACTTTGGTCCCTTACAACCGCACACCTTGAACAAAAAATTCTAAATGTCTTAGGAATGTCTCCAAGCTAAGAGAACCAAAATATCTGAAAGTGAGTACAGTTTTCACCAAATAGGGAGTTTCTCACTCTCAGCAGCATGCTTTTCTCTCTTTCTCTTTTTCTCCATTATTTTAAAAAACTTTGTAATGATTTTGCTGGTTACTACATGGCTGGTTTTTAAACACATTGTTTCTGGTCACAAAGGCAAGGGTCACTTTGTCCATAACTGGAAGGCTAATCTACAGTGGCCTCCTCAGCTGCCCCAGCTACTGCCCTTCCAAAACATGGGTGCCCTGAAGGCTGCACACATTTGTGCTTACCACTCAAGCTGGGCAAAGTTTGCCCCCATACATCAACCACCTTAAGGGTTTTACCTCAAAACTCTGCCCAGAAGTTACTTACTTCATTTCTGATGTGTCCCCATATATATTTTACTTGTGCAAGGACTAGCAACCACGATCCTTTAGGAAATAGATTATAAAAATATTGTTTATTAAAAGAGAACAAATAGCCATGGGAAAGGTATCTCACTTCCAGGCATCTCACTTTTCACCTTCCTTGACCCAGAATTGGAGACACACAGGGGAAAGTCGGAGATAAAGATAGAAGCTTCCATAGAGCTAATCCATCAGAACTCTAATTGCAAAGGATCTGACACAATGTCCCATATGTTCACAGACATCGCTTTAAGTACCTCAAACAAGCCCTGGACACCAACAAATTTAAAACTAAATCTTTCAGGCAATTGAGGTCCATGTCTTCAGTTCAATCAGCATTTAAATTGCCACTAAAAGCCCTGAAATGTCAGCCTAATTTTCTTATTCTTAGTATTCAAGTTTGAAAAGTGTGTTCTCAAAGTAAGACTGAAATGTGAGGTAACATAATCTGCAATGATTAGCTGGAACAAACTCCAGAGAATGCCCGTTCTGCCTGAATCTTTACGTCATTTCCACTATAACTTTCCATACATCACCAGCTACACTAGTTACATGACACTAAGGCAGACTATAGCACCTGGGAGCATACCTTCCCCACTTTATTCTCATACTATCCTTAAATCACTTCACATATTAACTTCTACTTAATCTCTAGAATGAACTGTTGATCAGAAGCATATGCATACTTTTGATTACACTGTTTCCTAAGGACAGCATAACCTTATCTTGTTCTAGACTATGCTACTTCTACTGTAACTGAGTAAATATTTGAACACTATGACAGGCCACTGTGTACTGAGGATGGTTTATAAGATTGAAGTAATTGGAGGTTATACTGATTTAGTGCAATTTTTCTCATAGTTTGCAATGATGAAGATGATGACCACACCTGAACAAAAGCTAGATGTCAGGAAAGCAAGCAAAAGTAGAAATAAAACTCAACGTTGTACACCCTCATCAGCTGAAGCATGATGTTAACACAAGAACAAAGGGGTATTAACCTGGCCATCAGTATTTTTGGAATAGAAATTTCAAGAAATTTTTAACTGTTTGATTAATGAGCTTCTGGAAGAGTTTTCCATAAGGAATATACAGAGTAGCAAATGTAAGTACTAAACATACTTAAATTAAATGTACTTTAAATAAATGTAGCCAAAACAAATTTCAGATGGGATTATATAATATAATATATAATAATATAATAATATGCAATAGGATAGGATCATTCTCAGTAACCCAGAAAATCAAGTCCCATCCTATATTCCCTAAGACAACTTAAAGGAATCAAGCAGTGACTCATGATTCTGTCCAGAACATGGAATTTTTCTCCTTTAAGCCCCCATTACTGAGGTTGATGGGAGAATCTGTTTTACATTTGAAGAGTGAATAAATAAAGCGTTAGCCTGAGGTTCAAGGCAAAACACTTTTAAAATATGAATTCTGCAAGCTCAAAGACCAGAAGGCAAATAAAAAGAAAAAAACATCTGTTACTTCTTAAAATCTCATGGTTTCTAAGGCACTGGGGGCAGAGGAAGGCTGATTCATGATTTCTAAATGCTTAGGCTGACAATTCAAAGAAGCAAAGTGTGAAGGAGTCCAAAACTTAGCACACAAAAGCACTAGGATGCCTAAAAATGGAAGAGTGAAGATGGCTAATTTAAACATCCAACTTTCAAGTGAGACTTCTTGAAATCTACTGTTGCTGTTGCTGCTTTTGAGCAGGAAGCAGCTATGAGTTTTGACCACAGCCCTCTAGCTGCTCAGGAGCTCTCACTCAGCCTGTTGTCTTGGCCACAATGTTTTTTGTTTTTCAGCTGCTTTGAGGTCTTCTTCCCGATTTTTGTCCTGATTCATTGCCAGTCACAGTTCTTCCTCCTCTAGAGGCTGGTCATTTCTAAGCAAATGTCAATGGACCAATTAAGAAAAACTCTTTAAAATTATGCCAATATATGAGAAAAATCATGGACTTTATCCTGTTACTAATAGACTAGTAAAACTCCTGTTAATTTTAAAAGCTTCAGCACTTCTCAAGGTTCAGGCTTGCTTCTTCACCTCTGTTTTTAAAAGACAACTCACCTCTAATGTATCTGCACTCAAATGAGACCAATGTACTGCAGTAGTATTAAAAATAATTGTTTGTTATAATTATAAAATTAATTTATATTATTTCCAGCAGACTCCTGAGAGTAATTTGTTTAACCTTCAAGGTGGGATCAAACACAATTATTTGGTAGAGGTAATGAGGATGACTGAGAATTCTCATATGTTTTTGAAGATGTGGGCAGGCACAAGTTTCAAGCACAAATGGTGGGTCATTGAAGGACTCCTTTCACAGTTCTTCCACAGCTGCTGTGGCTCTCTAGTCTCATCCCTTCACACTTAGCTGATATTTTTCCAGCTTTCAGTGCTCTGTCTCTTTATACCATCTGCTACTTTTGACATGACACAACAGAGAAGCAGGAATCTCTTCCTAGGTTACAACATAAGGACACAGTAAGACCTTACCACCAACTGGACACCTTGAACAAAGTTGCAGCTACAAGGGGGGGAAAAAAACCCAATAAAAACAAGCTGTGTTCTCTGCTCCACTAGCAGCAGCAAGCCCTGCATTCCTTACAGAGCAAAAAGTGCTTCAACATTTGATTAGATCCTTGATGGGAAGATCAAGCCGCCAAACCACTCAATCTCTCCTGTGACAAACAATTCAATTTGTTTTGAATTTCATGCAATGCAGCTGCCACTCTGTAGGCTTTGCACTCAAATTATATATGATGAGTTTGAAGGTACTTTGGACTCATATTACAGTGGGTAAGCAAGCATCCCATTACTTCCCAAAGAGAATATTTGTCTAAATAAAAAGAGAAGATCAGCTACTGACACCAAGCATGGGAACAAATTCTTATGTAATCCAAAAGGAAAATTTGAGAAAGATATTTCAGGCAGCTTTGATAAACTAAGAGCATTAGAAAATTCTTTTAAAAATGGGCTACATAAAAGATAACACTTCAATGTGTCAGTAGTAAAAGAATAAGTCCTTGTTTTACACTTGTTTTGTTTTTTACAGTTGTCAAGTAGTACCCAAACTCTTCAGTTTCTTCCACCTTTATCCTACTGTCCTAGTTACAGGTGCTGGGACTAGTTTATCACTATGTAGGTATAACCAAAACTGTGTATCCTACACCCTCTATGCCATTTCTGATGGACTGTCAATAAATGGATCATTTTTCAGCAGCTGCCCAGACACCTCAGGCTACAAGCTGGGTGTTAAAGAACCCTGCGAGGCAGGAGAGCGTTTCTTTGTCTTCACACCAATGACTCAGATATGATAACTCCCCTCTCAGGAGGTATTAGCACCTTCACAACCAGCCTGAGGGGCCATCTCTGCTATGGGCCATACTAGACCGGCATAATAGGCTGCAACAATATACACCATTGAAGATTCCAAAAATATCCCATGACTCACAGAGTTAAATCACCCATTGAGAAACTCCCTGCCCTGGGGGAGGTACTGGGCATTCCCACCTGAAGCTGAGCATATAAAACCTTGGGGTTTTGGGACTTCTGGTACCACTTGTTGGATCCAGAGGAGGATCAGAACTCCAACAGGACTGTGACTGCCACTCTCAACAGGCCTGTGATCATCACTTCGACACAACTGTGGCCAGCATCCAGACCAACAAGTTTTCCTTTCCTTTTACTTTGCACCCAGAGGGACCACATGGTGCTCAGCACAGGGGCCAATGAACACTGTTCTGTTCTTGTCCCAGGGGGCTGGGTTATACATCTGTCTTTGTGAGTTAAAACCAGTTTTCTCTGTATCACTGTATTTATTTTAATCTTTTTAGTAAATTGTAACCCTGACTTGTAATCTCTCTTGAGTTGGGTTCATGTCTCCTGCCCGTTTACTTTTAAATCAGCACACCTACCTTATGTTAATGGGCACTATGAGTCAGGAGTTAATGAATATCAAACTCTAAACCCCTTCACAAATACATTCCATCCGGGCACAGACCTGGGCTTTGGTCTTCTTCATCTCAACATCAAGTACACTTCATATCAAAATCAAGTTTACCGAGTAAAATACATCCATGACCTCTGGAGCAGGAAGACGACCTCATGACTGCAAACTGAAGCACTTTCATAAGCAAGGTCCAAAGCCAAGCCCCCTCAGCCTGCTCTCTTAGAGGCCACAAAAGCACAGAGGAGTATCTAACACTCTCTTGGCTCTCTGATGGCTGGGTTCAGGGTCCCCACTCAATGCAAGGAATGACACTTAACTAAAGCACTCTACTCTTGCTGTTCAACATTTCACCTGGCTGACTGTCCCTCTCCAGGTGTCTAATGCCCAGCAGAGCAAAGCCAAAGCTTCACAATAAATCTGTAACACACTTACCACGAAGAACCAGTAATGAACAGTGTCACATTCGTGAATAGAAAGATTTATAGATTTATTTTCACCTTCTAGGTTCCCTCTGTATTTTAGAAGGTAATTATAAAAACAGAAAATAAGTTAACTTTTAAAATTCATGTTAGTTGGTATTTGCTGCTTGTACATTAGGGAAAGAAGGTCATTAGGACACAGTCTGAGCCATCTGTTTCTCTCAAGTACAGTGGCTGCTATGGCAGAATTGCTGCTCTGGACTTGGGAAGCAGTTGCTGACCTTGAATTTGCATGAAAAAGTTAAATATTTTAGTGGTAACAAAACAACTCTTCTATGAGTAATAGTTTTATATTATCCCGAGGGCCATGAGTTTGTTTATGATTACTCAGAAATAACTTTTTCATAACATAAACTCTCTTGACCACATCTCTACAGCTGCATTAGCCTGCTGTGTCTGCAATTCAGAAAATGAGAATTCAAATCTCTTTCCATATTTTTTAAACATTGTTTCTGAATGCACAACTGGAGGAAAATTACACAAGCATAACCTTGTCAGTCCTCCTCCCAATCTGAACCGCAAACTACAATACAGATAGTAGAATAAAAATCTGCTAAGATCTTTAGCAAGTCCTTAATCTATAATTAATGTCAACACCCTCTAAAGTCTGTAATTCTTGCATCTCACATTCATATTTTAAAGGTACAGTAGTTCTGAATTATGCTGGGTATGGAGACAGTTTAAAAATTAATGAAATAGAATTACTTTTAACAGGTAACAATATAAATAGCATTGGTTTTCAAAAGGTAGGAACTAATTTTTTGTCTTTGAAATTAAGAAAAAAATCGTTATGCAACACCTGTTGAAATCTCTAACTTTTTAATTTTACTTTCATAATCACAGAATGATTTAGTTTGGAAAAGTCCACTAAGCTCATCGAGTCTAACCATTAATCCAGCACTTCCAATTCCACTGTTAAAATCATGTCCCTCAGTGCCACATATGTGCGTCTTTTAAATACCTCCAGTGATGATGACTCCACCACCTCCCTGGGCAGCCTGCTCCAATGTTTGTTAACCCTTTCCATGAAGAAATTTTTCTTGATATCCACTCTAAGCCTCCCCTGGTGCAACCTGAGGCCAGTTCCTCTTTGCCTCCTAATGTATGATCATAATAGTTTGCATATTAGTATTCCTCACCCCACCACAGGCATTGCTGTGAATTAATTCTTCTCCATCAAGCCTAATATCCAGCAATATACTGATGTGCTGTGAATTTTTAAACACATACAATGACTTTCTGGGTCATGCCCACTCACTTAAAAAAGATGTAGCCAAATTTAAAAAGCACCAGTTAAGTGCAGTTCAAAAAATATTCAACTCACCATTGGCCACTGTGTTTGCAGCTAGTCCCTACAGCTCACAAAACTGTTGCTTTGGTAATGAAATCATCACTCTTTCTCCACTTCATCATCTTTCTCCTGAACTCTGTGTGCTTGGAATTATACTGTACGTGTAAAATCTCTACAATCCAAAGGTTCTTCAGTAAAATAATCTTTTTGACTGTTTGAATCTGCTTACTTCTAATGAAGGCACTCAAGTTTAATCCCAATGTTTGCAGAACTCCTTACAAGTCCTTACAAGAATATCCTTCACTAAGCACAGAACTCTTTTGCCATCAGTTAATAGAGGGCATACACTTCATGTCTTCTAAGGAGAGGGATACCCTAATCCCAGTGAAATACTGCTTCCTCACTGGGGTAAGAAACAAAAAAGGAAAGAACTGTATTCCAACAGAAGAACAGGTATCAACATGATTGTAGCATTTGTTGTTGGATTATCAGTACTGGAAAAATCAACTGGATATGGCCAGCAGAAGGAAGATTTTTTTAGTCTTCAGTACTGCATCAACAAAAATTTGAAGATGGTAACTCTAGGCAGCTACTACCAGTGAAGGAGACTGGAGGCAGATGAAAAGGGTGTAGTATTATCATTTCAGTTTGGATTCAGTTTGGATGTATTGATGCTTGCAAGCAAAGGCACAACTGCAGGTATGCAATCCATAAAGCCTCCAAAGGATCCTACGTTTATATAGACGACTTCTTTTAAGTAGATGGTCCATACAAAACATGCTATGTGCCATAGAAGTAGGTAGTGCCATCTACAGTTGGGTTGTCAGGCACTTTCCATTTTTAAACACTGTTTTCAGCTACTTTTAAAATTTTGTTGTGTTTTTCCCTAAGCAGATTTTGTTAGAGAAGTTTTAACCACAGTAGTTTAGGTACACTACTAAAAATGAGAAGAGGGAAACATCTGATGTCTTTCAAGTATTTCTTTGCAAAGGTTCAGTTGGTATCAGGCTTTTGAGAAAGTACTTAAAATCTGGACAAGGAAAACCATAAGGTCAGAACCATTCCAGGAAAAAGTATAATGTTTTGAGAAAGTCTAATTTATGGCCTAATACACCTGTTTCAGAATATGTGTATGTTTGAAGGCTCAAGCTAAAAACAGAAACATTCTTTTAGACATTTTTATTTAACAAATTCAGATATATTTACTTAAAAAATCACTTATGTGAAAGCTCCATCCCAATGAACCAAAATGTTTCACAGTAAAAGAATTGACACATCCACCTCCTCCCACCAGAAAACATCCAAACGATTGATGGAGAGCTGGAGACAGTGAACAGAGTGAAAATTATTATCATATAATTGCTTTCCCTTTGCCTCCAATATTGTCCTCTGGAAGGAGTTAATGATTTCAGCTTCTTATAGTCTAAAATTAATGTAGGATTTAGCTTTATGACTGTGGAATCTACTGCAGCATCAGATGTTTTGGCAATAGAGAGGAACATGCACTGCAATTATTTTGAAGCTGTCATTTGCATATATCCAGACAAGCATGCAAAACCAAACTGAGATATTGTTCAAAATCCCCTAGGAGATTCACACATTTCAATCTCTCTCTCTCTCCCCGCGACTACACTGCTGTGTCCCATTAAAAGGCTTCTCAATGATGCATTAGTAATTCCCAGCAAGGACTGCAGCCTGTTGTTGTATCATCTCTCAACTGCCCAGGAGACACGTGCTAGGATGCCCAACACCTCAACATCCTCACACTCATGTCAACTGAAGATCTTTGTGTGTGACGGTCATTCTGAAATTGCCCCTAAACCCAAAAAAGGGCCAGAGTTGAAAACTGCTTTATACAATCTGAACACAGAGGGAGTGTAGTGACAATAATTTCCTTAGCAATATGTGAATAGGAGACCAAAATTAACTTTAGCTGTACTGCAGATCAAAGTCAGGAGGTTTTCCTTTTGTCTGTATCCCACAGCTCTGAAGGCACAAGGCCTGCCTAGGAGCAATAGGTTAGCCCAAAGTCCTGGAGGTTTTCCTACCCCAGGGACAGCACATCCCATAAAAAGGGCCTTCTCGGTTGTTCACCTTCATTCAAATCTTTCCAAATCTTCTGCTCCTCAGAAGGACAGAAAGAGCATTAATTAAAATGTTATTTTACTGCCTTCAACAAACTTGTAGAAATGTTAATGATTTTTGGGTAGGATTAAATGGTCTAGTCAGAGGTAAACTGAACAAGATAGTGTCTGCCTGCTGCATAACCAAGAAGAAACAATGTGTCAAACACTTCCCTTCGGCAGGATGACATTCAAATCTGAAGGTGAAGTCTTTTCCTGTGCTGAAATAGATCTCAAACATTGACACTTGACAAGTGTACTCTATCAAAGCAAACAGAGGACATTAATGCATGCAGTTCATTGCTAGCTCTTCTTTGAGAGCACATGATATCACAATTTGCAATAAAAACAAGAGTCAGAAACCATGAAAACAAGAGCCAGAAACCATGAAAACAAGAGTCGGAAACCACAATCCCCAGCACTGGCTGGGGCACATACAACTTGGCAGAACCAAACCCAGGCAGAAAAGGAAGAGTTTCTGAAGTGGATCTCAAGGTTTGCTGTGTCCTTACACCCGGTGGCAGGACCTCTGAAGAACAGCTGCATTTGTGGTCACTATCATCCCGAAGTTTCTGCTCCCGGTTGCCTCCATGCACAGTGCCCATCACCGGTGCACCCAAGTAGGTTTGCTGGATGTGGGTGCCGCTTGTAACAAGCAAATTTTCTTGAAAGGAGTTGGCTCTCATAAACATGTTATATCTATTTCTTTCTGCTTAACCTTCTGCCTTGTGGTCGGATGACCTCAGCTAGTACGTAAACCCCCCTCCAGTCACTCTTACATGAAGACAACAAGAGTTTTTTTCTTTTCCTTCTTAGGCGGGTACTTGGAGTTAAAGATATCTAGTTGATATCTAGTTGTATAACATGCAGAGTTATACAACTTTTATGTATAAAACTTCCCCCATATTCTGGAGAAAAAAACAATCTCCAGAAATCTGTAGGATTTTCCATTTGTTAGAAACATAGATCCATATTTCTCTTACATTGAAACTTTTAAGCATAAGCAATGTACAGGCCTGTTAAGTCTCACACTCATAACGTGACTCTTGCAGTTGGCCTCCCACAGCTCTCCAAGCCATGCTTTTTATGCACTGGCAAATTTATCATTTCCCTTATGCTCCACAGGGCTGTCATTTGTGCTGTGGCTCCTTGGCAAGGCCTTCACTGGAAGAGATGCTTTCTGAGCAGCATACTCTCTATTGCCATGACTAGCTTCTCTTCTGCGAAGCAACCTCCCTGACTTACTACACGTGCCTCTAACCTGGTTTCTCTCAAGCTGAATTTTAGGAAAGTTCATCATTCTGAAAAGACACTCCTCTGGAGCCCAGAAAAATAATTACAAGCGTTCACTTATATTTCAGCTGTGCTTGAAGCACTGCTTCCAAACTACATCATCATGATTTTTATCATGCAGAACCAACCGCATATTCAATATTGAAACTTAATAGCATTTCTGCAACATTAGATGCTACCTCACAAAAGTACATACATATTTTCTTGTAAAGACCTTACTCTTAAATGGGTTCACATATCATTGTTCATCCTTTTCCTACCATTTCAAATAATAAAAAAAAAAGTCTGTGAAATGTTCATCAATACATATTCTGCTTATAGACTCTGTAAACTACTAAATAATCTGAGGACTGCATCTTCTTTTCCTATTGTACAGCAACCACAAGCTGCATTCTACTTCCTTAGACTTCTATTAATTCATCAAGAAAGCTACCACACATGAGAAACAAAATTCCTGTGTTGGAACAGCTTTTTCATTCCTACTCTACAATTACAGAAGGAGACAAAATGGCATAGTGTCACCTTTTCTGATTCTTTGGGCACTGTGCCCTTAAGCGTGCACTAGCAAGCTTCATAGTATTCAGAACTGCCACTAAGGAAGCAGCTATGGGTTTACTTTCCTTTCCCTTGCAAGGATTTATAGAGTCCCACCCACCATGCCTAGGACAGAAACAGGCACAAGAAGAAACATCTCATATCCATCTTCATCAACATCACATTAGTTTTTCTAATGATAAATTTAACATAATAAATGAGATGAACGTTTTATTCCTCACTCAGCTGTCAAGAGAAAAAAATTATGGTTACTGTCAAATACCTCACAAAGATGTATGAAGATCACTCAGGTAAGATGCAAAGAAGCTAATGTGCCACGTCACACAAACAGAAATGAAGAAGATTGACTGGGAACATTTCCGAGCCTGTATTATGCTAGACTTCTCTTCCTCCTAAAAGTACTCAGTACTCTGAATGCAAACTGAAACATGAATAAACATAAATTTTGTGAATGACACATCAAGAACACTGAAATCTCACTGTCCTTTTTTCTATCAAAAACAGAAAGAAGCAACATGTTCTAGAAACTCACCTGAGTTTATTTCCTTGTAGTCTACCCCTTAAAGATAAAATAATTCTGCTACATCAAATACAAAATTCAGAGTTCATACACACCCAGATTAACTGCTTCTTTTTCTCCATGCTGCTTGAAAAAAACCACATAAAAATGCACTGTTTCTTCTTTTTAGGACCGTATTGCCAAACATCCCTGCTGCTGGCACCCTGTGGTTCTCCCCTTTCTAGCTTGTCACCTAGTCTCACCACAGCTCATTAGAGAACCTTCCTTCACTGCCCTGGTGCAGGTTGGAAAGACAAACACAAACACAAGGAAATCCTCCTTTATTGTGGCTTAAGCACGCTTAAGATTGCTCAAGGGGTTGTTTTGAAACCTACACTATAAAAATCAGATTAATGAAGGTGTAATTTAAAAAATGCAGATGTATACTTTTCATAATTTAAAGCAGACAAATCTTTCTCAAGTAAGCTTCATGGACAAAATGGAAAGTGAACGCTGAAAATACGTTCCTTCTCTGTGCTTTGATCAGTCCACTGGCCTCCCTTGACACCCAGCAACTACTTTTTTCCCTATAAGCCACTGGGGGACAGCTGCCAAGCCCAGTTCCACCTCTTCAGCCAAGGCACTGCCATTCTACAAATAAGTTTTCTCTGGGCACATCTGCTCTCTGAACAGGCAAAACAACATACACACATGCTGGCTTTGTACCCACTGTCTTTTTTTTCTACTGGGTTTTGCACTATTCTTTTGAAACAGATTTTCCTCAGGTCCTCAACACCTTCAGGTCTCCTGAAATAGCAGAGAAAAAGCACCAGATCTTCTGTCCCCGCTGAAACCTTTGCACTTCCTTTGGTAAGGTGTAACCTAAGAATTCCCCTTTCCCTCTCATCTGGCTGAAGCAAAGACAGTGTAGTCTCAGTTAAATAAACACTTATGTGCTGCAACCAGCACAGAGCAGCTTCAACTCAAGGACAAGTTACACCTCTTTTAACAGCAAGTTAGCAGAGATCAAAAGAGATGATAAAGAACTTAACTTTGCCACGCTAGTGCTTGCTCACGACAGCTCATAAGAAGTTACTGAATTATTTATTTGAGAACAAAAAAAAAAAAAGTTTAATTTGAAAGTGGCAAATGGCCTCATTTCCAATGCTGTTAATTGAACACCCTTAATCAGCATCCCAGAGAAATGTATTTATTAACCATAAAACCAGGCTTCACAGATTTTACTTTCTCAGCTGACTATTATCCCTATTATGTGAGGATTAAAGGTATGTAGAAGTATTATAATTTCTTTTCCCACCCAAAAAGCTTTTACAACTCATTAAACTCCTTATAACCTGATTTTTCTTAAAAAAAGTCTATCTTAATTTTGTTGTATTTTTCTCATCACTGGTTTTACTTTACTTTTTCTTTTATTATTATTGTTACTAATTTTTTTTTCTACCTTCTTTACCATATTTCCAAATGGCTTTGTATTTTGCGCTGATGCCTGTTTTTTCAAGGGCTGTGCATTCCTACCTACACCGTGGTTTCTGTCCCCTTCTACATGTTCCCTGTAAGAGGGTTCCCCATGCCATTTCGCCAGACAAGATCTCCTCACCTCTCCTCTTTTCCCTGCAACTCAGCAGGTGCAACTCTGACCTATTCACACTGGCCAAGAAGCAAAAGACACATACTGCAGGCAACCTAATGGCTATTCCTACAAAGCAGGCAGCTGCCAGGCAGGATGTTTATCTCTCTCAAATGCAGCTCCATGCACATTCCCAAGTGATGTGGGCTTCTGGAGGAGGCAGGGGGAAGGTAGCAAAGTGCAACATTGACAAGCATTTTGGAAAAACCTTGGCCAAAGGATAGAATCACTGAATCATTTAGTTTGGAAAAGTTCCCTAAGATAATCAAGTTGAACTGTTAACCCAGCACTGCCAAGTCCATTGTTAAACCATGTCCCTCAGTGCCACATCTACATGTCTTTTAAATACCTCCAGGGACAGTGACTCCAACCACTTCCTGGGCAGCCTGTTCCAATGCTTGAAAACCCCTTCAGGGAAGAAATTTTTCCTAATATCCACTCTAAACCTCCCTGGTGCAACATGAAGCCATTTTCTCTCATCCTGTTGCTTGTTACTTGGGAGAAAAGACCAACCCCCACCTCAGATGAGGCAGTACCAGGCCAATCAACAGACCACAGCTTCTGAGCAAGGTCATAATATGGCAACAGAAAGATGCAGTAAAGGCAAGCCATGAGATACTGCAAATCCTTGACCACCTGAGACACTCGGCTGTGGCCCTTGTGAAACCTTCTACGTGAATCCTTCCAGGCTCATAATGCTTCCACCTGCTCTACCACCAACAATTCATCCAGCATTGCCCTAGCCCTCTGAACACCCCTCCAGCTGTCTGAAGGAGTGCCTGATGGCAGCCTATGTCAGAAGGGCTCTAAGGAAAGCCAGCATAACCTCTGCAAGAACACTAGACCTTTCCTAGCAGTGATCTCCTTGACTTTTCTCCTCCTTGCTTCTCCCAGTACATTCATATGCAGGCAAATGGGAACACACACAGTCTTCCTCATGCTGTAGTTGCATTCTTTGAAACACAGGAATAAATTAATATTTATCTATCATCGAAGGGAGTAATAGAGGAAAGAAGTCAAGTCTTTCCTGCTCACTTAAAGGGATCACTACAGGGATTCCCTCTAGTGAGCCCCATTCCACTCTGCCAACTCTTATCCTTTTAGAAATGTGTCTTATCCTATTAAACACATTTTCCTTAAACTTCAGTATCTTGAATCATGTTGTCCAATACCCTGATAATTCATCTGGAAAAAAAAACCCCAGTCTTGTTTTCACAGTTGCATGTGAAACATTAAAAGCCCAGTACAAATACAATCTAAAATTCTCCAAAAAACACAGATAAAAGGGGAATTAGTTTCCCACTTTTTACACATTTAAAGTTTATTTTCTGATGTTTGGATATAGCAATATCATGTCCTTGAACAGACCATGGGGACTCTGTCTTGTACGGCCTATGACTTGCACGCACCTGCTAAGAAGTTTCTCTCCACCAATGCTCAATCACCCCATGTTCCCCACAGGCTCTCTGAAGAAAGAAAGGTCACTCTTTTCACATTTGCTCTAATTCACTCTAGATTTGTCTTCTGAAAGGGAGAAAAGTAATAAAGTATGACATACCAGGCTCTTTCCTACACTACCCTTCCCCCTCCGACTGATTTTCATGTTCTTCATCTGTAAACAGATGCCTCACTTCCACTTCGGGTAAGATCTTACACTCTGCTAAGAGGGAACAAGAAACTATTGCATAGTGAAGCAGAAGACAATTACTTCCCTAGCCCTTCTCAAACACTGGTTGAATTTCATTGTTTAGAGCCTCCCCTGATTGCTGTTCCCCATACAACATAAGTCAGGTGCAGGTCAGCAGACTGGGAGAAGTCACATAGGAAGGAGGATTATTGGTTATCCTACACTAACTGCACTAGTCCTGAAACTCTAGATTAAACCCAGTTTCACTGTGTCCTCTAGTACCTGACTGAGATTTATGCAGAGGGCAGAGCAGGATGTCACCTTTCAGAGTGACAGCTTGCTAGACTGAAACTTTGACCAACTCTACCCTCAGAAGCTAGGCTCAAGCGGCCCAGGAGCCATGCAGCAGAGCTGAGACACAACAGCAGTACTGTGCATTACAGTCCTTAAACTCTTACCCATTTTATAGTGCAGCCTTTTGATTTCATGAAGGAATTTTAAAATGTGCTAGGCATACACAGTAGCTTATCACTTATCACCTATAATACTCCACAAAATGAACTGCATAATATAATGTTATGAGTCTCCATTATCTGTAATGGCAAAGCTCCTGCACTAGCTCACTGAGTGTACACTGATTTTGATCTAACCAGGAAAAGAAGTTAAATAGCCAGGCCAAAGAAAAACTAGGTAGCTTAAACAACACCTTGTAAAATCAGCAATTGCCAAGTCAAACATGCCATGCCAAGAAAAGGTTGGGAGGTGAGGGTGGCAGGGTTCTTTCTTACATTTTCTTTCTTCCTTTCTTTTTTTTTTTTTTTTAAACAAAGAAAGAGAAAAGAAAAAGAAAGGGGGAAAAAAAAGGAAAAAAAAAACCTGCTTGGAAAACTGACACCTACATGCAAACACTGCTTCAAAGCTTTTAGCACAATCTCCTGGGCCAGAACAATAGCAGCTCTATGCTCTCAACCAGCTCAGGTTGTTCCAGGCAAGAAGAGCGTGCCCTCCTCTTTTACAGCAAATGTATTTCTGATGCTTGGGTCTCTGAAATCTGGCTCAAACTCTTGAGAATTCATAGTCTACAAAGCAGGACAGTGGGTAGCAAGTAGGTACTCCAGTGACTGA